>NW_020664483.1:6392361-6436391 GCF_002925995.2 Terrapene triunguis | reverse complement strand
AAAAAAAAAAAGCCGCGATCGCGATCGGTGACAGCTCCACCACACCGCTTTCTTCTTCGGCGGCAATTCGGCGGCAGGTCCTTCCCTCCGAGAGGGACAGGGACCCTCCGCCGAAGAGCCCGATGTGCCGCCCCTTCCCCTTGGCCGCCCCAAGCACCTGCTTGCTCAGCTGATGCCTGGAGCCGGCCCTGATTATTATTATTTATATTGTGGTAGAACCTAGGAGCGCCAGTCATGGAGCAGGACCCCACTGTGCTAGGTGCTACAAACATAGACCAAAAAGATGGTACCTGCCCCCAAAAGCTTACCTATGTATTTACAGACTGATCCAATGCCCACCTGTCATTTGAAAGAGTCCCATTGACCTCGCTGGGCACTGTATTGTGTATCAAAAGGATGGCAATTTCAAATGGTTCAGAGTGGACTGTAATTAGAGGTGGGTGAAAATGCAACATTTCTTCTACAAATATGAATTCAAATTAAAGTATAAATGTGCTGTCAGCCATGTCAGAGCCCTTTGTCTAGTCTCTTTCTGCTGATGTTTGAGTGATGAAGGTAGACTAGAAGAAATGAGCCAGAGCAAGGAATGTTGCCCTCTAGTGGCTGATGCACAGAGCGAACATGGCACCTGCTACTACCAAAAACTAAAGGCCCAAGTAGGGTGACCAGATGTCCCGAATTTATAGGGACAGTCCCGATTTTTGGGTCTTTTTCTGATATAGGCTCCTATTACCCCCCACTCCCATCCCGATTTTTCACATTTGCTGTCTGGTCACCCTAGGCCCAAGTGGTAGAGGTTTGTGTCTTTGGCTGTATCTCAGTCCCAGATCATGGTGTGTCTGGGTTTTATACAATGATTGTTGACTACAATGCAGGAATTTGTTATGGACACAACATTGATCACACGAGGTGATGCTTTGTATTCAGCAGTCATTTTTTGTAGCCATTCCACTGCTCTGAATCCCTGCACTCTGTGATAACCCTACTCCAGGATCAACCCAGTTGGGTGCAGCTGACTGAAAAACAAGGAGAGAGGGAAAGTACCAAAAAAAAAAAAAAAATCACATTCCCCCCCCCCCCCATCAACATTTGAAAATTTTGTCAACATTTTTAAATCCAAAAAATTTCAACCAGCCCTGCTAGTGTGTTGGAATGCTGGCATCAGACCTTGATGCAGTTCACTTCCTACCTCACCGGCTGCCCCTTGCTGCCAGAATGCTAACCAGTTTGAAATGGAAATCTTCATACAATAGTTGAGAGCGTGATCCAGAGCCCATTGGAATCAATGAGAACTCTCCCATTGACTCCAGTGGGTGGTGGATTAGACCATTGCTCATTGAATGGTTTGTTATATGGCCTAATCCACCGCCCAGAGCCCAGGGGAGTTTTCTCATTGACTCCCAATGGGATTTAGATAAGGCCATCACTCCCTGGATGGTTTGTTAAATCCTGGGATATGGAAGGACAGAGATTCTGAGGACAGTGCTAGGATATCCAAGCACTGGCACTGTCAAGCCTAGAATGGAACTATGAGGCTACTGTGAACCTTCTCCTGAGTTTTACCTTCACATAGGCTCAAGGAAGATGATTTGGTGAGATGGTATAAATTAGACGCCCAGGTACTCTTTGAAAACTACATCTGGGATGGAGTCTTCCTGGGCTAATAGGGTCACTTTGGGGAGGTCCCCATTTTCTGAAATTCTGTTAACCCTGAAATGTCTTTGAGGACCACTTGGCATGTCCTGATCTTGTGGCCTGCAATTTAGTCCAGCTGTCCAGTTTCTGGATGATCAGAGTTCAGATAGCCTGAGTTTACCTGCACTACCTTCAGACATTCCCCAAGCCCATACCAACTATTTTGTGTCACATAGTAATGCCATCCCAGTTTTTTGCAGTGTACCTCGCTGAGATGCTCAGAGTTCTAATTCTGGTTCGTAACTGAGGCCTAGTCTCACCTATATTTCTGGCGAATAAGCAAACTGATGCAAAACCATGCAAACAAGCATTGTCCCCATCAGACCTGAACCTTCCCTATCGAGACAGGATTTGTGCCCATCCCTACAGTGTCCGGGCACCAATGAGATCTGACCAGAGGAAAACCAGGTTCATTCAAAGCAGAACATTTTCAAAGCCCATGACTCGCAAACCCAGCGGAACCAGCTCTCGCACAAAACGTAATGAAGGACGCTTTTGAAAATAAATTTGAAAGAGTTGGCCTGAGTCTCCTAGTGTCTGATCCAACACCCAGGGAAGTCAAGAGGACTCTTTTCACTGACTTCAGTGGGCATCGGATCAGCCCCTTAAACTGCTGAATGAATTTGTTTTCATGTCTAGACCCTCTTTACATGAATTCCAATGCAAACTAATTGTAAAAAAATAATACCATCGGGGTGGTACAATTTGCCCAGCTACAGCTGTGACATTTTTAATACACGTCCATTTGCAAATAGAATGAATGAAACAATACAAGAAGGCAAAAAATAGTCCAACAGCATGGTAACACCAGTACAGTGTGCCTTTCTCCAGGCGAGGAGGGGTTAAAATGGACTACACAAAAAGTAATTGCCGGTGAAGGTTTCATCTATTTATATTCCCATTAGGGGATTCTACAAAGACGTACATCAACAGAAACAAACCATTTCAGTGCATTCACTGGCTGAGTATCCATCAGTGGTTGCGATCTATGCCAACATGTCTCAAGATGGTGACAAGTTATTATTATTGTAGTGCCAAGGGGGGGAAAAATGAACAAAGCTGACTGCTGATCCTGCCTTAACAATGGGACCCTATTCTCTTTCACTGCACCTGAGCTCCAAGGTCTCTAAACCAATGAACTTTTCATTGTTCCAGTAGCAGATGCTTTGTGGGTTGTCTCATACTTAGCCCTTTGTCATATACCACGTTATTTCCTTAGCAGGGGCCCTTCCCATCATCACGTCCCTTGACTACTGTATCATCTAAGCTAAACGAATGAGGTCATCTCGTTTATATGTGCGGATTCCCTTTTATTCTCCCCTCTCTGTTGTTTGCCCTCATTGTTTGTTTGTTTGTTTAAAAAAAGAAAGACTCCATCCTGTAAATCCAAATCCAACAGGCAGTACAAAAGATCCATTTGTGAAAAGCAGAGATTAGCACTGTTAGCTCTAGGCTTTTTGTGAAACACCTGTTTCATTCAAACAACCTGAAGAGGCAAGCAGAGTGGGACAAATCGCTGGCTTAAATGGAGCACTCTGAAAGGAAAAGAAAACGACAGTTGATCGTGAGAGCGATCATACTTCTTTTACATGGTGCTCTCTGCACCCTTGTGTCCATGGGGCAGAACACACGCATGTGTGCTCTTAAGGTGTCAAATTCATGTACATGTGACAAACATGACCTCCTTTCTGACAACACACCTGTCATTCAGTTCTTAACAGAGCTGACTGAAAAACAGAGGGAGAGGAAGCGTACAGCAAATTCATGGATTTTTTTCTTCCTTTTGGTTGTTGTTGATGTTCAAAGTTTCACTGAAAAATGCGGACAACGTCTTGAAATTTGAAAAATTTCAACCAACTCCCGTTCTTAAAGATCTTCTGCACTTAAATAGAACCTTTCGCCTGAGGATTTCCTTCTGCTTTACAGAGGTGGGTAAGTGTCCCCGTTTTGATACGAAGACAGAGAGAATTAAGGTCCCCGTTTTCAAATCTAAGTTCCTTTATATGGCTTTAGATGCCTCTCTCGACACCCTAGTTTGATTTTATACAATATAACAGCCACCTTCTGTAGTCATCAGTGTTCGCCGTGACAGTAAATGACCAGAACTGAATGACTGATGATTTCTCTATATTGGATCAATAGCTGAGTGGCAATGTATTAACAACAGACCCCAAAAGGCACAAACTGGCTTTCGCCAACTCTCTTTCTTTTACACAAAAGCACAGAGAAGATTATATACAAAACCGATTGTGTAAGCAGTAAATACAACAACAGCTGGAGAAATGTCATGCTGCAGTTGTAGCCTATGATCTAGTGTGTGACACATGAACAGACAAGGGGCCTAATCCAGTGCATGACAAGTCATATAATGATTCCTAGTGACTTCAATGGGCACTGCATTGGGCCCAAAGTGAATGGCAAATGATGCATGGAACAATTTATGGAAAAGAAACTAGAGTAAATAACCTGATCATTGCAATTGAAAAGAGACCATGTTAATATTGTCTTTAACTATGTTACAAGACTGACTAGGTCTTCCTTGGAGCTATAGGAGATTGTTCCCGTAAGTGCTTAGAAACGGGGCAAAATTGTGCCTTCTTTCTCCTGCTAAGTAATAACTTCACACCTCAAGTAGTTCCATTGAATCAGTGGGATTTCTTGAGGAGTAAGGTAATACTAAGTCTAAGGATAGGTGGCAAAATCTAGCCCACAGATTTCTGATATGTCAGTGCATAATGTTACCCAAGGACTGTGAATGAAAGGCAGTAATTGAAAGGTGAAAGGCCAGATCCTCAACTGATGTAAATCAGTGCAGCTTCATTTAAGTCAATGGACCTATTCCAATTTACACCAGCTAAGGATATGGCTCATCATTTCTAAATTGGACTATGCTTATGAGCATCATTTGTGCACTATTTATGTTTGACAACTTCTCCCCGCTTTCACTTACTCTACAATAGTTCATTACCTGTTGCCTCACATTGCACTGCCCTAGTTCATTGAGAAATGGGAGGCATTAGGAGAAAGTATTTCTATCCCAACTAGCTTGATATAGGTTGTATTTCTGGTCATTCGTGGGGAACTTCTAGAGAGCTATCAGCAGGCAAACTGAAACCAGATTTTTACACAAGGAAATATGTGCACTGGGGTAATTACAGAAGACTCTCTTTCTGGTCTCATTTGTAGAAACCCTTTTTGGAGATGGTGTCCAAAATAAATTTTACATACAAACCAAACCAAAAGCACATTATTTTAAAATCACAGTGCATGCGCAAATTATAATGTTTAGACTATTAGAATTTGGCCAGATCCAAAGACATTTTCACAGGAACAGTGAAATCCACATCTGTCCTCGAGATAATCTCTGTACAAAATGTTAACTTAGAGCTGTTCAGAAAAAGGTCATGCTCTTTTTTATAATGGTAAAAGTATATTTTTTCAATAGCTTCCTTTCCATAAAATGACTGAACCTTTTTTGCTCAAACATTTCAGTTTTGGATTGTGTGAAGCAGTACCCAGTAAGAACCTTACATGCAGACGATGGTAAATCTTGCAGCATGACTCTGGATGTGTTCAGAAAAAACACGCTCAATCCCCATTTTGAGTCTGAATCACGTATTAAACGAAAAGCATGTACAGAAGCTACAGGTCAGAACAAAAAACAAGCGACAGTGTCCAGGATGTTTAAACGAACAACTGAAAGTAGTTTAGCAAAAAAAAGCTACAATGGAGCTAGTAGAGGCCTTCACGGCTGCCAATATACCTTTAGAAAAAATGGATAATCCGAAACTAAGGGAGTACTTTAGAAAGCACATACCAAATGCTGGCAGTTTCCCGTGTGCAAACTAACTTCACAAGATTATCTAACAGAAGTAATTGAGAAGCACTTTCAGTCTACAAACTCTGCACTGGCAGAATACGATTCCATTTCAGTTGTAGCTGATGAAGCAACAGATGCACGGGGTAAGTACATATTCCATGTTTTATTCAGACCTGGTAGCTGGAAAGATGACTGTATGCCCTTTCTCCTAACAGAGCCTGTTCAACTTAAGTCAGTAATTTTTTCAACTGTATCGCAATATGTAGTAAAGGCTGTTGTAAACTACAGCTTAGATTTCAATAAGGTCTCCGCACTTCTCTCTGACAGCACGATGCACATGTGCAAAGCTTTCTCTGATGTACTACAGTAGAACCTCAGAGTTACGAACATCTCGGGAATGAAGATTATTCGTAACTCTGAAATGTTCGGAACTCGGAACAAAACGTTCTGGTGGTACTTTCAAAAGTTTACAACTGAACATTGACTTAATACAGCTTTGAAACTTTACTATGCAGGAAAAAAATGCTGCTTTTAACTATCGTAATTTAAATGAAACAAGCACAGAAACAGTTTCCTTACCTTGTCAAATAAAACATTCCCTTTGTTTTTTGTAGTTTACATTTAACACAGCACTGTACAGTCTTTGCTTTTGTTTTGTTTTGGTTTTTGGTCTCTGCTGCTGCCTGGTTGCGTACTTCAGGTTCCAAATGAGGCAACTTCGTAACTCTGGTGTTCGTAACTCTGAGGTTCTATCGGACAAGGAATGGTGCCCATTGCAATTCACGTTACCTGTAATGCATACATTATTTCAATGGTCAGAGACATCTGACACACACATTTCCCTGAGGTGGATATGCTGCTTTCTTCATTATCCAAACCGTAAACTACGATTCAAGGAGTCCATGGCCAATCAAAGTGGTAGCCAAGCAGTGTCACTTTCACCTGAACCAGTGGTGGAATTTGTGGTTTAATGCAGTTGCTTACCATGCAAAGAATATTAAATACTACCGGCAATTTGTGTGCGAGGAGCTTGAAATCACACCAGGCACACAGTCTTTGCTTAAAGTCTCTGATCTGTTAAAACATAGCAATACTGAAGACCAGGTGAAGTTCATGACTGAGAATGCTATCCAGTTCATACAGCTTCTAACATGGCTTGAAAGTCGCCAGGTTTTGATTCACAAAGCAGACAACAACCTGATAGATCTGGTCAGTTGGACACAGCTATGGCATCGCAACGACTTTCTGAGTGCCAAACTGAAAATAGCCACAAGAAGTGTTCCAGTCAATAGCAGAAAAGTTAAATCAATACTACAGGTACAATCAGTCACTACCACCTCCGTTTGAACAACCCTACTTTTTGAGTGCTATTTGTATTTTCAATCCAAATCAGGTACCTTTCCTGTGTTTTGACCCTGAGCTAATTCAAGCAATTCCTGGTTGGAAGAAAGATCATGACAACGAATGTGCTGCTTACCTGACCTTTGTCAAAGAATGCCAGATGCCAGAAAAAGTAACTGAGTTTTGGGACTCTGTTTCTGATCAGTGTCCAAATCTCTACAAATTGACAAAATGCTACTGTACAATTCCTACCAATTTCGTGGATGCAGAATGTGCAGTTTGAATGTATGGACAGTTCTTCACCCCACAGAGAAAGAAGAGGTCAGCTGCAACTGGTGGATGTTGCATGCTGGTGTTTAACAAATAAAACGGACTGTTTTATTCAGGTACGCATAAATGTGTGTCTCTAAGCTTTATGTACAACTCTGTATTATACCTTTTAATTATTTATGTATTTGTTTAGCAGACTCCCTTATCCAGGACAACTGACAAAGGTAACAGGAGTACAGTATAATACTTGTACCTATACTGTATGAACACATCCATGAAATTGGTGTGATTTCGCCGCGATTTAAGTAGACCCCTAGATATACCAGGGGGGTTCATTTAGACTAATTCAGCCTTGTCTTCCTTTCATAGCTTTTCCCATCAACATTTGTTATTATAAGTTGTGACATTTCATGAACTTTCACATTGTTTTTACTGTCGAGCTCACAAGGATAGCTCAGTGGTTTGAGCATTAGCCTGCTAAACCCAGGGTTGTAAGCTCAATCCTTGAGGGGGCTATTTAGGGATCTAGGGCAAAAATCTGTCTGGGGATTAGTCCTGCTTTGAGCAGGGGGTTGGACTAGATGACCTCCTGAGGTCCCTTCCAACCCTGATATTCTATGAATTAGAATCCATTTATAGGCCCAGTTATCACAACTCCCATAAGGAAAGCAAAGTGAAAGCAGCCCTGAGTCTGCTCTACATTACAACCAGGGCTAGGCAAGGAAACACGCTGGTGGCTCCAAGTGCAGGAATGGAGTAACAGGAAATCAGACCCATTGAATTCAATGGGAACTATATCATACCCAAAGAGCTGAGTGGGAAACAATTTTCCCATCTTGCAACATTTTTTGAGTTATCAAAAAATTTTCCTGTCCCAAATTGATGCAAAAAGGCAAAATCTCAAACATTTTCATGAGCCAAATATTTTGTTTTCATTTCAATGGTTTGGTTTGGTTTTTGTTTTTTCAAAATTTTTTTTTTTTTGGTCTAAATTTACTAAAATTTCAAAACAAAACTTCCCTCCAACTTGAAAAACGGAAACTTTCTGGTTCCAAAATGTCAAAACGGGGAGCATTGACCATTTCAAAACTCTTGTAGGTCAGGAGATTTGTTGACACCAACTACCTTTCATGGACAATTGCAGTTTTGACAAGTCAGCATTTTTGGAGGAAAAAAAACATTTCATCAAAAAATTCCCAACCAGCTCTACAAATAGCACTGCTATCATGAAAACACCTAGCAAACAATAATTAAGCAGTCCTCAGAACATCGCTCTCTGGTGGATGAGTATTATCAACTAGAAAGAAAAAAGAATTCAGACTATTGGCTTTCCTATATCCCAAACCAACTTTAGGATCTTGGCTGGATGAGACCTAGAGACGCAGCAGATTGTCTGCATTCTAGGGTTTGCTCACAAAATAACTGGCAGTAAAATTCAGGAACGGTGTCAAACATGGCATGTGAACTAACTCTCCAGATGGCACATCCGACATTTGCCCTGTTTTAAGGAGGCTGCATGCCCAGCGCAATCAGAAAGCTATGGGTGAGCCAAAAGCCGCAGCAACAACCAAGCTATTTCCACAGCATCTCAAATGTGGTGTGGGATTTTTTTCCCCCCAAAGCTGAACATACAGTGAGGGTATCATTGGCCAACAACCACTAGTCATCCAAAATTCTGGCTGCCTCCTGCCAAAGTGAAACACAAAGAAAAAGAAACCCCAGTTAATGGTTTGCATTCATGCAGCCAGTGAATCCACTGGCCTTCTGCACATAAGTAGGCAGATCTATCACTATTTTAATTTGGATCCTTTCAGAGTTTCAGAAACGGGTGCTTGGACGCTTTGATGTATACATGGATCCCAGCAAATTCCTTTTATATTATATTATCCCTTCAAATGGCTCATCAATAACAGGTTTTGCCCATCTGATGGGCATCTTGCCAGTCAGGCCCTCTTGTCTGACAGCACGCCTGCATTTAGCTCTGTTGTTATGTGTGATAAAAAGTTGGGCACCTGGAGCCTGCAGAACAATACAGAATTAAAGTCGTAATTAGCAGCCTGCCCTCAGAAAGGCAGGCAACAATCCACTCCCTTCTTAGAGCCATGGAAGTGGTGACAGGCAGCCTTCAGCCAGAGCAATTGGGAGAAAGGCAGCCCAAATGTGTGTGCCAAGCAGACTCTGAGGAAAAGAGCTAGAAAGGGTCAAAATTCGGGATTTCTGTCCCACTGGAAACGGTGATATTTCAAAATTTAGTGCCGTCCTGAACTGGGAAGAAAAGTCAAAATCTCGGCATTTTTTGCAAAACGAAATTTACAAAATATTTCTTTTTTACTCTTTCATTTTAACTATGATCATATAGTATTAGCGTCATGGCACATATGAACTCCACCCTGGCTTGGAAGGGGTTAATAAACAGCAGCCACCCCACACAGCCCCACCTTCAGTAGGTGTCAGGCCTGGAAGGAGGAGTTAAAAGGGGTGGCGGCGGCGGGGGGGGGGGAGACGCTCTCTCAGAAGGAGAGAAGACTGACAGCTCTGTGTCCTGAGGCAAGCCTGGACGGCGCTAGGCGCTGACTGAAGACTGCAGTCGCCCTGGACGTCCCTGCAGCAGGGTAGGCCTGACAAAGACAGTTTGATTTGTTACCAGCAATCCATTGGAGGGTGCTAAGGCCAGCTGCCTGAGGGGAAGGGGGCTGAAAGCTGAGCCCAGCAGGGCAAAAAGTTCTTTGGGTTTGTGCTTCTGTTGGAGTTTGACTTGGGAGCCCCGTTACCCCAGAGCTTTCTCAGTGACTGGGCCAGAGAGCTAGGCTGCATCCACAGCTGAAGTGTGCAGACGACTCTGTTGGGGAAACTGAGGCAGAGGTGCTGCAGTGCCATGCCATGACCCAAGGGAAAGCCCTTCCATCACAATTTATATATAAATTAAACATGAAGTTGAATTATTTTGACAAGCTCTAAAAACAACAATCTGTCAACAAGCGCTGGGGAGGGTAAGCAGCAATGAATGAAGGATAAACCACGTAAACCAATCACCGACTTCAGTGCTACACATTCCCTGTGCGATAGGATATGGGTATAACCCCATGCGATTACCGTGTGGCTATTTGTCCCCCTCTAGTGGCTAGACCATGTACACAAATTTATGAGTGTGCTACAGCCTTTGCATTAACAGGTGGGGTCCTTTAGCTCAAGTAGTAAAGGTGCTTCCTTTCAGGCCATCCCAGGTTCAATCCTTGCTGATGATCTGTCCATGGTCATTGTTACATTTGCAGTTATTATAACGATAGAATTGTCTGGCTGCTAGATGGCAGAGTGGGTGTCTCAAGAGACTGATAACAGGAACATTAAAATACACTTTGAAAACGTTGGGTCCTATTCTCCGCTGCCCTGCTCCTTGCGTGGTCATATGTGCCAGTGTAAAAGGACTGTGAACCTCACCCGAATCAGAATTCTCTCTTTGCTTGCACCAGTGGCAGCCTGTAACATACACTTTGTACTCACGTTGCACTTGGGGAGAGGGTAGAGTTTATTTCTAGCTGTGCCACTGACGATAGACCAGTCACTTTGCCTATGGGCCTGTTTCATGTCTATTTAGATTGTAACCTCTTCAGGACAGGGACTGTCTCTCCCGGTGAGTCTGCACAGTGGTGTAATGTAAGATCAAGTACATGCATAAATCTTGGCAGGATCAGGGCCTACATTCTCAACCCCAGAGCGTAGTGACCAATGCCACCCCAACATTGTATTCTGTGTCCCCAGCTCTTTCAAACCCACTGCTCTTCTAAAGCTGAGTGGTGGTTCCAGCCTATACCATTTTGAGGGGTGTAACTAGGTAAATTGAGAATTTCAGTTAACCGAGGTTATTTTATGGAGGAGCTTTTCCAAGGAATTAGATACCTAACTGCCTTTTGTGACTGTGAAACTCTCCCCTATAGTGCATTAATATTACCGACCAGTGAATTATTAATTACTGAACCGTCATTTACATATTCTGAGGCTTGGCTCCTGGATTTACTCCTAATTTCTAGTAAATTATGAATGCTGAGCTCTGTAGCAGAAGCATTCTTTAGCAATACAGATTAGGGTGACCAGATAGCAAGGGTGAAAAATCAGGATAGGGGGTGGAGGGTAATAGGCACCTATATAAGACAAAGGCCCAAATATCAGGACTGTCCCTATAAAATCAGGACATCTGGTCACCGTAATACAGATCATTCACCTTAATGATCAAACTCATGTAAGTGGCTCTGATATGTCAAAAAAATTACCACCGTGCCTAGAATCAGATTACACATATTCTCATTAGAGTCTTTAAACTGCATCTGATGGATTTGCCACTAATGCAAACCTATTTTTGCTTTGCTTGTAACTGAAACCCCGGCTCTAGACAGCCCTTTGGCACAAAGCGCCATGAGACTTACGTTTTCCATGTACATAAACATATCTTCTAGTCGTCCGTGTCACCACCTGATTAGATCTCTGGCATTGTTGCTTTCGCTTTGGCAACAAGGAGAGCGTCATTTCACCAAGTCGGCAACCCTGTGTTAAAACTTGGGCTTGAGGATTTAAGGCAGAACAGAGAGTGGCACAGGTCTCGTAGAACAAGCTCGCTTTTCTACAGACTAACTTATTTTATCCTAAGCAAAAATCAGTGACTCAGGAATGTAGAATACTCGTGATGACTGTCCTCTTCCAAAGAGTGCAAGAGCCTTGCCTTCATTTTTAACAAGTAAAAACCATCAAAAACAGTGCACAAGGTCTATGGTAGCTGATGGTGCATGTTGTATTAAACCACAGTGATATTTATGGAAAATTGTTATTTGTAGCACCTAGGAGCCTCAGGCCTGGACCAGGGCATCTGGGCATCTGTACAAACAGAACAAAAAGACAGACCCTGCCCCCAAAGCGTTTACAATCTAAGTATAAGGCGTGAGACAACATTTGGATACAGACAAGATTTGGGGGAATACAAAGAAATAGTATTGGTCATCATGATCAGCAGTGGTCTTATCACACCAGCAACTTAACCGTTGTCGTGTGTTTTGTAGGCCTCATTTCAAAGGACCGTTTCATGGAGGGATTTGAAGGAAGCGGCTTAGCTGGTTTTGCCAATGTTTACAGGAAGCTCCTCCCAACTGGGAGAAAGAATGAAAGGTCCTTGTTTGAAAATGTAACAAGTGGGTTGTGGAGGTGAGAGTCAACCTTTCAATAGTGCATGGCAGATCAGATGGGGAAAGGCAGTGAAAGGCTTTGAAAATGAAGGAAAGTAGCTTATGTTTTGATACGATAGAGAGGTAGAGGGGGCGGTGTGGTGAAAGCAACCGGCTAGGAAAACGATCTTTGCAGCAGCATTCTGAATGGAAAAGCAACAGCTATTCTACGGGCTATACATAAACCTCCCTCTCTTTAGTGAATGTAGTGGTCCTGACAGGTGCAGGATGATCTGACATCCAGATGGAAACGGTATGGTCACCAAAAAGGCCTCACCACAGCAACACCATTGACTGCCCCCACCCCACCCCCAACAGGTACAGGCCTATTTGACTTCTGTGGAAGGGGACAGGACCTTTCAAAGGGACCCACAGTGGCATCACCATTGGCTGCCCACTCAACAAATGCATGACTGACAGCTCTACTGACTGAACACCTCTGCTGATCCACAAAGCAGGTACCTCCCACTGTGTCCGTCCCCCCCCCCATTCTTTTCTGCAGGAACCACTGCCTGGGGGGGCAGGGAAGGGAGAAGCTAGTTCAGTTTATGTGCCTGGCACTTGGGTCCGCTAGGAACCAAAACACAAAGCTAATCACCACCCACTCCTCCTCCCCCTCCCACTACTGCTCCTCTGAGCCATCAGCAGTTCCCTGGGGCTAATTTTTGTCACTCATTTAGCATGTTACTGGAGTGCATAGGAATGGGGTAATATGCCTTTAAATAGGTTGTGAGCTGTCTCGTGGCACTCATGGTGTTTTTAAACATTCCCCAAATCTGAGGCTCAGAGACAGCATGAGGAGCTAAGTGTCCACCCAGTGTCTCACAGAGCAGCCGTCAATGGACTGCAGAAAATCTTGGCGTTTTGCAGGGTGGTCTTGCAGGACCCAGTTTGCTCTCCTTTCTCCCTGTGTCTCCCTGAGCAGCTCCAGGTGCCTCACTCACCAGGGGTCTCCCTGCGGAACCCCACCGGTTGTCACGGCGGGGTTGTGGGCAGCCAGATCTAGCAGTCAGAGCCCACAGTCACGAGACAGGAGTCGGCTGGGTGAGGATACTGGGAGGTCAGCAGCCGGAGACAAACTGGAGTTCAGAACCACGAGCTGGGAACCAGATTCAGGCCAGGTCAGGACACCAGAGATCAGAGGCAGGAGAGAAGCTGGAGGTCAGGAATCACACGTCAGATGCCCGGAGTCCAGCTGGGTCAGAATGCCAGGAAATTAGGCTGGGGGTGAGGGCGCAGGCAACACAAGGCACACACAGGTAGATCCCAGCTGTTCAGACAGCTTCCTGTATCTGCTGCTGGCTTAAGAAGGGCCAGCGGGCCAATCAACTGCTCTGGGACTCGGCCAATTAGACCTTGGGGCAGAGTCTCACACTGTGACTGGGCTTCATGGGCTCCAGGTGAGCTATCTCCGGATGGCAGGTCGGCATGTGGCTGTGAACCTGGCAGGCCTGGGTTTGAGACCTGTGGGTTGTGACACCAGCCTAGTGACCACCCTCTTCTCCTCCTGCAACCTTGCAGTGTTTCCCTATTGCTAATAACAATTCCTGGCCTCCTGCCACGCAGAAGCGCCTTTTCCTCACTGTCCCTCAGTCACTTGTACCCCGGGGGCAGGCTTACTGACCAGCAAAGCTGGCATCAGCTGCGTGCACAGGGACTTAGGAGCAGATAGAATCGGACTCAGATCCGCCGATCCCTTATCAGATTCCCTGCAGCTGGATAAAGGTGTGAACCTCTTCTGCAGCTGAGCGTGGCGCTATCCCCTGCAGCTGCTGGAACCAAAGACCATGGGAAGGAACCAAATAAAGGTGGCCCTGTTGACTTATTACTTTTAAATGGATCCATTCATTCCAAAACCTTCTCTACTGACACCTCAATCTGGGACCGTTCCTCAGATCTGTCACCTGCAAAGAATGGTTCAGGTGTGGGAATCTCCCTCACATCCTCTGCAGTGAGGACTGATGCAAAGAATTCATTTCGTTTCTCTGCAACAGCCTTGTCTTCCTTGAGTGCTCCTTGATCGTCCAGTGGCCCCACTGATTGTTTGAAAGGCTTCCTGCTTCTGATGAACTTAAAACATTTTTTGCTGTTAGTTTTTGTGTCTCGTACGAGTTGCTCTTCAAATTCTTTTTTGGCCAGCCTAATTACACTTTGACACTTAGCTTGTCAGAATTTATGCGCCTTTCTACTTTCCTCACTAAGATTTGACTTCCAATTTGTAAAGACTGCCTTTTTGCCTCCAACAACTTCATTTGCTCTGCTCTTTAGCCAGGCTGGCATTTTTGGGGACCTTTTACTATTTTTTTAAATTTGGGGCATACGTTTGGTTTGATCCTCCATTGTGGTGTTTTTAAATAGTTTCCATGCAGCTTGCAGGCATTTCACTTTTGTGACGGTTCCTTTTAATTTCTGTTTAACTAACCTCATTTTTGTGTAGTTCCCCTTTCTGAAATGCTCCTGTGATGGGTTTCTTTGGTATTTCCCCACCTGTAAGGATGTTAAATTTAATTACATTACGGCCACTCTTACGAGCGGTTCCGTTCTATTCACCTCGTCGACCAGATCCAATGCAACTCTCAGGACTACATCTCAGAGTTACCCTCTTGAGGACAGAGAGTCCCCCTCACTCAGTCCCTCCCAGGGCCCTGCAGAGCCGGTACTGAGAGAGAAGGAAGTTTGGTGTTTGCTCACAAGGCTGCTTCAGGGTGTTTGTTTTTTCTCAGAGACCCGGTGCGGCCTCCAGATTCCTTCCCCTCTGAGCACGGAGCAGCTCAGTCAGTGTCACCTCAGCATCACCAGCTGGGATTCTTTGGTGTTTTGCTGGCAAGACCACAGGGAAAGTGCTAGCTGCAGCAGGTCATATGATGCTCACATGTAGACTCCTTGATAGGTTCCTCCTGCTCGGAGCATCTCAGCCAGCTCCAGGATTGAGGTGGCGATGTGGCAGACAGGTGGTTTGGGGTGACAAGAATCGCTCATCCCATCCAATCCTCTTTCAGTGCTTTGCTCTAGGCCGCAGCTGTGCATTCCCACGGGGCAGAGGTTGTTGCAGGGATCCCTGGTGACTGTACCACCACCGTCACGGCTCACAGTCCTTGCTGGATCTCTCACGGGAGGAGCGGCCCTTAAGAATAGAATCCAGCCCACTCAGACACTTTCCTTTTAAGGAATGATCATCCCCTGCTGGTGGGCTCATCCCAATCTCTGAAGCAGGGATGGCGTGTATTCCCTCTCTCCTGCTGTCTCTGTCTCACTTTGAGACTACAGTGCCTCCTAATGGCCCTTTCTCAGCCTTCTCGGGATCTTTGCAGTGGGTGTCAGCACGCTTCTCTCTCTCTCCCCAGGGTTCTGGGAATGAAAATGCTTAGAATAAATGCTTGGAATAAAAATTGGAGTCCTCACACCCATAACTACTGCCACAGAACCCCCACTTGGGAATTGGTGTAATGTAATGTACATAGAAATACAATTATTACTTGCAAATTGCACTGACATTCCCAAGTAAAAATCCATTGGCAACTGCATACGTTTATTCACATAATGAATACAGACCACTGTGATGCCAGCTGGTAACATTCACTGTTTCTACTAACAATTCATGGACCAAACAGTGAGCGACATACCTGCCTTCAGGCTGCTAACAAGTTCCTCCAGTGTTCATGTTCTCTGTTGTTACCACACAGTAATCGTTCCCTGTGGACTGAAAAAATATCTGGGAGGCGAAATAAAAGCAGCTGGTGTAAATCAGCATGGCTCCATTGAAATCAACAAGCCAGATCCTTCGATGGTGTAAACTGACTATGATCCAATGACGTCAGTTTTACTATTTTCCTGATGTCCTGTTTAACTTCCCTGTTCAGGCGAAATCTTCTTTCTTCCAGGCACTGGTGACTCCACAGAATCCTGTAGTGGTAATTCTGAGACCTATACATTATTGCTTTTGTAAACTACTCATTGGGTAACTAACACAATTCTTTGATCACCTTGTAATTCATCTCTACAGGCAATATGCTGAAGCGTTCTCTCAGTTTACCATCCGCTTTGTTTTACTAACACGTTTGTTGTAAAGCCCTGGTGGAGAGCGTTTTGAAGTGAATGGAGCTATGCTGGTTTATGCCACCCGAGGATCTGACTTTATATAAACAGGGGAGACATATTGTCAATTGACTTTGCATAGGCCACTGTTTCAGGAAGCTTAATAAAGTGGGCTGAACGAAGCTCTAAAGAGGAAATAAAATGTTTAACAGGCTGGTGCTTTTACCCCCACCTCCTTTCCAAGAAAGACACAGCAAAGACAAACAGCAGTGGCAAAAACTGCAGAACTTTCCCTGAAAAAACACTTTCCTATTAATTCAGCGCTGGTCTGTCTTACCTACAAACCAACCTGGTTTCAATTTAGGTTCCTATTAATCTTGGCTATTTCTTTCAAGTGCTTTTTTAAAATAGAAACTTTATGTTGAACATTTTAATAAAATTAAGTTTTAAAGTCAACAAGCTGCTGGAGTAATTTTTTCCCAAATACTTTACTGCCAGATGTAAATACTTGTGATTATTGATATTCTTTGTTTTCCTATGATTCCCCCCCCCCCTTATTAAACAGATCCCTAGTGAAGTAACGGTCCATGAAAGATCACTTGTCTCCAGGATTTTGCAAGCAAGCAGAAGATACATCAACAGAACATTTGAGCATCTACCCATTGCTTATAGAAGCTAATTCCGTGCTAGTGCCGTGCTAACAATCCATCGCATGATTCAAAGCCCAGTGAAATCAATGGGAGTCTTTCCATTGACTTAAATGCCTTTGAATGAGGCCCTAAAGTCCAAAGCTCAATGACGTCAATAGAAAGACTCCCACCGACTTCAGTGGATTTTGGAGTAGGCCTTTAGGCCCTGATCCTGCAGTCAGCTGTGTACAGGCCCACCCAGAGCTCATTGCCAGAGCTGGGGTCCTAATGAATAGTGTGGACCCTGATCCCATACCATACACGTTAAAAGGAGGTGGTTTCTGGGTGTTGAAAATGTTTTATTTATTGATATTTTGGGGCCATTTACAATAAGACATTACAATGACCCTGTCTTGGCATGTAGAAGTACATATCTTATCACAGAATTAGCATATTCTATATTTTCCTGTGCCAGGTCTCCCAACCTCTTTGCTTTGCACAGACCACTCAGTGACTTTCTCTCCTGTAGACACCACCACGCAGTTTATTTACAGTGTGTCACTCCGCCCCCTTCTACATGCTAGTGCAGCCACAGTATTTCCAATGTTATCCAGCTTTGCTACCCCTTCTGGAAAGGTGTGGGGAGAAAAGGTGTCTCCTGGAGAACTCCCTTTTGGCAGGCCCTGCTAGCCTTTCACCATCACCCCTGCTGTCCCCTTGCTCTTCCTTCCTGTACTCTTTTACCCAAGGCTGGTCCACACTAAGCCCCCAGTTCAAACTAAGATACGCAACTTCAGCTACGTGAATAACGTAGCTGAAGTCGAAGTATCGTAGTTCGAACTTAAAGGTACTTACCGCGGGTCCACATGCGGCAGGCAGGCTCCCCCGTCGACTCCGCCTACTCCTCTCGCAGAGCAGGATTACCGGCGTCGATGGCGAGCACTTCCGGGATCGATTTATCGCGTCTAGACAAGACGCGATAAATCGATCCCATAAGATCGATTGCTTGCCGCCGAACCAGCGGGTAAGTATAGACGTACCCATAGTCTCCTTGTTAGCGGGCTAATTACTTCATTAGCTTCCCTGCCCCAATCTGATCTGGTAATCCAGAACTCTGCTCCTTAATCAGGCCCTCCCCAGGGCCTAATGGGTGAAATAGTGACCAGAACGCTGTCTCGGTTGCTGATTCCCAGCAGTCTGTCACATGTCCATATATTGTTATGTCATTAACATGTCCCATTTTGCCATTGACTGCAAATGGAACAGGATCCGGCCCTTCATGAGTGGAGCCAATGCTGCGTAGAATGAGGTTTTAGCCTGAACAGGCAAGAAAACAGGTCACCAGGAAAAGAGTGACTTTTCACCTATACTTTCAAAGAAACTTGGTGAACTGATAATGGGATAGTGCTGGGTGGTACAGACCCCTTGGGACCAAAGGAGACCCTTGGTGGCCATGACACCCAACCTCTCCAGCTTCCCTAAGGAAGATAAGATCTGCCTGGGAGGAGTAGGCATGGACCAGGGGAATTAGAGGCCAGAGCAGTTCTTTCCAGTGTAGCAGGGAAGGAAACACATCATTTCTAAAAGCACTTATAGGGCCTTCTCCAAAACCCGTTAAAATCAATGGACAGACTCCCATTGACTTCAGTGAGCTTTGGATCAGGGCCATAAAGAAGCCAGTTTCCTAGGAAGGCTGCTGTGTTCAAAAGAAAATGTGCTAGGCAGGACTTTGTGGTTAAGGCACGGGCTTCGTTTTCAGGAGGTCTGGATTCAGTTCCTGGCTCTGCCTTGTGAGACCTTGGAGCGATCATCTCTCTCTGGACCTCACTTTCCCCTTTGTAAAATGGAGATGCTGATAACGGGGGGGTGGGGGGGAGGAAGTAATTCATTGAAGTCTGTGAGGTGTGAAATGTGAATGGAGAGGTTTGCAGCAGCCATTCAGAATCCCGCCTGGGAACTCTGTACACCACTGGGTCTTAAAGAGCCTGTGGCATACCCTCTCCACCCTTCAATGCTCATACAGCTCTGTTGGCCTGAGTATGTTTTCGAGGGAGGGAAGGGGGACCCAGGACCCTGTCTCACTTCAAGCACTGCGGGCCTGATCCAGCGAAGCACTTGAGCACCCGCTTCACACTGAGCATGTGAGTAGGGCTATCAAAGTCAATGAAGTTAAGTTGGTGCTTAAGTGCTTTGCTGAATTGGAGTCAGTGCATGGAGAGGTGCTTGGAGAGATCTGTCCTGTGTTTCTTGCAGGTTTCTGGACAGTCCCTCAGTTTGAATATTATTTTAACATACATTTTTAACTGTGCGTATGATGGACCCAGTGTAGCTCAGTGGGCTAGTCTGCCTGTATTATATTTACTGTTTTGCATTATATTCTGCAATTTGGCTATTACAAATATGCAAGTAACATCAGCCTCTTTCTCTCTCTCTCACACACACACACAACTCCACATCTACCAGCAGCTGGAGCGTCTCGAAGCCAAACCCAACCCATCCACTTTAACATTACTCTTGCGTTGTACGTAATGAACTCCTCCAAACAGAAGCGCTTCCTTCAAAAGCACTCCACGCAAAGGCACAAATTAAACCCCAGGAATGAAATACGAACATCATTTTTACAGCAGAGAAAAAACTCCCCACCAGCGAGCTGAAAAAGCCATTACAAACGGAACATTCCATTATTCCTTCTCTTTCCAAAGCGTGATTCTTTTCTCCAAGCCGAGCACTCTGTGCTGGGACCAGACCTTCCCGCTCGTTTTCCTATACCATGAACTTGACAAGAGAAGGCAGTTACTTAGGAGGGACAAGTCACTTCATTCAGGCAGCCTGATCGTAAACGTTCTCAACAGCAATTACTGCCCTCCTGGTAGAAGGGGCTAATCCTGCAGCCCTCACTCAGGCAAGACTCCCATCTAAGACTTGGATGAGAGTTTTGTCTGAGCAAGGACTGCAGGATCGGAGTCTAACTTCACAGCATTGGTGCATGGAAGAAATTGAATAGCCTGACTCTAATCGTTGCCCATGCTATGGCCATTTTGTGACCCTCTGGCAGGAAAAAGCAGCCCAAAAGGAGTTTTAACTGGCTCCCTCAGCATTCCCTTTGTGTACTCTAGGTGGCATAGACACGGGAAAGGTGTGTGCCAGTGCTCCAGTGATATTTCAGCTGCCCCATGCTGCTGTGAGCAGCCAGGTGTAATGTAGAGCAGCCCTCCTGAGCCAAGCTGTGCAAAGCTCTGGTGTGGCCAGAGATCCAGAGTGTGCAATTACCAACAACAGGGAAATATGGAAGATCTATGAAATTAAATGGCAAATCATTGCAACGTCTCCCCTCTCCCACCTGCTAGCTTGCAGGTCTGTGAAGTTAGGGGGAGTCTTAGGAAATGGAAAGGAAAAGTTTTCTCTGGTCTTGTGCTGCCTGTAGGGCATGTCTAAGGGATGTAATGATACATTTACTTGCAGTATATTGGTCAGCCACTAGGTGTCTCTTTGTACAAGCATGATGTAGTCTCTGGTGAACAAAGGAGACAAAGCTGGAACTCAAGCTGCGTTGGAGCCTGTTGCTTTGGGCTGGTCTACACTGACAACTTACATCAGCATAGCTATGTCTCTCAGGGGTCTGAAAAAGCCACATCCCTGAGAGGCATAGTGTCCAACTGAGATGAGGAGTCAGGAGTCAGACCGAGTCAGGTACCAGGAAATCAGGTCCAAGATAGGCCAGGCATCAGGAGGCAGGCAAGGTCAGACTACTGGGAGGTCAGAGTCCAAGAGAGGCCAGAGGGCAAACTGGGAGTTAGGAGGCAGGCAGGGTCAGGTTACCAGGAGTCCTGGGTCAGGTGCCAGGTTTGAGAACAATCGAAGAGCAAAGCCAAGGACATACCAGGGTCGGAAGCCAGAATCTAGGGTCTATTGCGAACAGTGTCTAGAGCGGAGACAGGTAGGCAGTCTTCATTGTTGTTCAGACAGCCTCCCATCATGGCTTCCTGGTTTAAGTACTGGTACCAGCCAATCAGTGGGCTGTGAGGGGCTGCCACGCAGGTCCTTCTGGGTGATACTTCCTGCCAAGCCCAGCCTCTGAGGAGCCCAGCCTAAGCCTCCAGTAGTGATACAGGGGCATCAGCAGCACAACCTCATGCACATAGCCATGCAAAGCTAACCCCCAGCATAGACAGTGCTAGCTGATGGAAGGATCTAACTTCCGCCTCTCAGGGAGGTGGATTATCTATGCCAGTGGGAGAACCCCTCCTGTCAGAGTAGGTCATGTCTATACAGAAGCGCTGCAGCTGTGTCGCTCTAGCATTTTAAGTGTAGACATACCCTTTGTGTTTAGAGTTTGTAACCACTGAATAAACATGTCCTGCTTAAGATGGACTGTGACTCTCTATTTCATGGTAGAGGACACGGACACGTCTGTGTGATTGTTCATTTTCAAGACAATGAGCAAGATTCTCAAAAGTGCTCAGCTTTGGCCTACGTGCGCTTACTGAAACCCCTATGTCCTCCTCGCCTTGTCCATTTGGATACACCTGATATTACATGGATTTGAATCACGCAATAAGCCAGACAAGATGAGCTGGTGCCACCATGAAAATGTAACAATTTATTTTCCATATTTCTTTTTTAAAGTTTGGCTCATTCTTTTATTACTGAGTGTTTTCCGGGGCCATCTCCTCCCCCCAAGCCCTTAAATGCGTAATTCTTTAAGATATTGACTCCTGAAAAAAAACTATCCCATTTCTGTAAGAAAATCATCTCCTTACAGTTTTGAAGAACTAGCTAAATAAATGTGAGCGTAAATACCTACTATAAAAGGCCTACTGAAACAGAGTAACAATAATGCCTCAGTCGTGAGCCTTGAAAACATTGAAAGTAAATGCAATTTCACATTAAAGATCTGAAAACAAACTCAAGGCGAATATTTTCTGGGGGGAAAAAAACCTCTTTGATCTCTTTTTCTTTCTGGGGGGAGCCAATATCAACACGACTGATTTTGTGCTATATTCATGAGTCTTTATGTGGGTTAATAATGTTAAAGTTATTCCACTGCTTTTTCAAGCTTTTCTGGAATCGACTCCTCGATGGAACAGGGCCCTATTGAAGGCTCCTAAATTTGCATAGCATGTGCAAGACATTTTGACTTATATTCCAAGTTAGGTTTGCATGGCGCGGGTTTATCTAGACATATTGGATTAATTGGCCTTATTGTTAACATCACAATGAATAAGCATATTCATTTCTTGTGGAAGAAATACCATTTTAGATTTAGAAAATTAAAGGTTTAGTCCATGAGAAATTCCCATTAATAAAACTCAATCCTAAACCTATTGAACTCAAAGGGCTCTGATTACAGCCCTTAATTTGGTACAGTCAGATTTAGCTATCAAAACCCTAAAACCATTCAATGAATGTCCATTTTGAAGGTACTCAGATGTTTTTATGCATTATTTATGTTGCAGTAGACACCCCTGCTGAAATCAGAGCCCACTGTGCTAAATACTGTGCGGACACCTCAGAACCAACGGCTCTTGCCCCAACACCTTACGATCTAGACAGAGGAAGCATTATTACCTGAATTTTCACATAGAGAACTGAGACACCTGAGGGTGAAATCCTGGTCCCATTGAAATCAGGGACAAAGGTCCCATTGGCTTCAATGGGGCCCGAATTTCATCCAGAGAAAATAATCAATCTACTCAAGGTCCTGATTTGAACCCAGAGCTTCTGAGACCTAGGATAGTGCCTAACTACAAGACCATCCTTCCTGAAAGGAACACCAGGTTTCTGCCAAGCCTATTGTGAGGCTCAGTGATAATGTGATGGTGCTTATCAGACCCATATGGCCCCACTGGGCATTTCAGCTGCATGACAAAAAAGTTATCTAATGTAATCAGCAATTGATTCCTTTTGTGTAAAATTGATCAGCAATCCATTGTTCACTCACCGTTTTGAGTTACCATCACAGGGTGGTTTTTTCAAAGTGACACAAGCTATTTACGGCCTGGATCCTGTACCATTAAATCATAAGGAAGCTTTGCCATAAACTTCAGTAGGTGCAGGATCAGGTCCTACTACTGCAGACCGCATGAGATTTCTGCAATGCAAGGGGAAAGAATTTATGGCCCGTTACACAATGAGTACCACATGATTTTGATTATTTTTTTTTCTTTCATTAAGAGCTTAGCATTTGTTTTCTTACTGTTTAATTAAACTGAGAAATTTCCCATCAGACTCCTGACCTCTTCTTCTCAATGAGGTGGCTAATGCAGCCATGGAACTGGTGGTCCAGGAAAGAACAAATTACAACCCTCTAGCAACACAGCTCATGGCTGCCGCGGTCTTTAATAAGGAGGTGCTTCCCTCCTGAGGCTACTAGCAGGTTGGATCGAAATGGAGCATTGCATGATAGATAGTACATGTGAACACCGGTATGAAAAATGAGGGTAGTGCATCCTTAGAAGAAGCTTGGCTCAAGGTAGAACTTTGCATGCTGGGACATACAGTCTGGGATTTTCAAAGCCAACTAAAGGTTTTTAAATGTCCCACTCCTGTTGACCGTCAGTTGGAGTTTACTTAGACCTTACCTTTGAAAAATCCATCCTTAGTAAACATGAGCAATAGTATTAAAGATGTTCTCATCTGGGCAACAATCTGTTCTCATCTGGGTTCCTCACTAGTTGCCTCCTCTGGCTAAAGCATTGGTATCCTTGTTGTGGACTAAGTGGCTCAATGATTTGGCTTTCACCACCCGAAATAAACCAGAAAAAAATAAAACGTTTGTATGTTATAACGCTCCCAGTTTGCTAGGGACAGCAGGGAGCCCTGTGTCCCAGATAGGCTAATCAGCATGCCTGATATTTGCTTATTTTTGAATGTGAAATGTGCTCACCCACCTTCCAGCTCCTTGGAATGTCTCCTTTGGAAGCCTCCGAGCCGCATTGTATCATCCCCTATATTTAGAACAAAGCCGACACACGTCATTCTTTATGTCTAAGCACTCATTCCAATAGGCCTCGGAAAAATTGCTAACCCTGAATAAAACAATGGAGCGTTCTTTAAATCCTTCTGCTTGCACGTACAGTGAGGAGAGATTGCCAGCGAGTGTCGGTTTGAGTGAGTGAGAATAAACATAAGCGACGAAAACAGTCCTATTTACAATTAGAACCAGATTTATTTGGAGGAACTGC
Source organism: Terrapene triunguis (assembly GCF_002925995.2). Taxonomy (NCBI): domain Eukaryota; kingdom Metazoa; phylum Chordata; order Testudines; family Emydidae; genus Terrapene; species Terrapene triunguis. The sequence goes on along the minus strand of NW_020664483.1, from coordinate 6,412,207 downwards.
ATGACAAGTATCATTATTTTCCCAGACAGCAACTGCTGGAGTTCTCACCCATAAAGAGTGCTTATTATATTATTATCATGAAGGCTAAAGTCCTTTCACACTGGTATTCCCCTATCCCAGGTACTATTAACTCTCTCACACACTTACCGGAAGGGAATGACCCCAACTTTATTTACACATGACATCATTATACAAGGAACAAAAATAAACAAGGGAACCATAAGCTAAACTACCATAAACCAAAAATATCAAGTTTGACTTAGCTTGGGGACAGATGTCTCCTGTCAGGAATAACCTCCTCCACTAAATGAAGGGCCTGCAAAATATTACCCCCCACTTAGACCTCACAAAATCTGGGGATTGTTTAATCTATGAATAACAGCCTACTCTTACTCCAGAATCCTTATTATACTTTATAGAAGTATGTAGTAATCTCTTTGGACTCTTCTACATACATCAGGAGATCAGACCGAAGTTAGACTTTATTTCTGAATTTCTAGTTGTCAGGTCCAGGGTATATTTTATAAACACCCTGTCTGCTCCCTCTTCCAGATCATTAATGAAGAAATTATATGAGCCCAGACACTTGTGTCTCCCTATTAGATCCATCCATCCAACGGGATACATTGCCATTTATCAATGAGGCTGGTAACACAGCTCAGATCTAAGCTGGTTTAAATTAATTTTACAAATGCTGGTTCATGAGACATTGCATGACAATGAATCTGCTCATGACAATCTGTGAGCGCGAGACTGACTAAAGATACTAAACAGCAGTGATGGTAGAGAAATAATATCAAGGGACCTAGAAGGCTTAGAAATATGGGTAGAAAAGAACTAACTGAAATGATGCAAGTTAATGGAGCTTGGGGAAAATAATGGGAAACATAGAGAGTCAACAGCGAGTAGGAACTTGGGGTGAAATCCTGGCCCCATTAGCGTGAATGGGAGTTGTTCCATTGACTTCAGTGGGGTCTGGATTTCACCCTTGTAAAGCACTAATGCAAAAATAGGCCTGGAGGCTTTAGTGGTCAGCAAACAAGACATGCATTTCCAGTGTGATATGGCAGCTGATGCATTAAGAGGAATCACATAATGAAAGAGGGAGCTAATGATCACTGTCGAGATGCAAGTCCAGTATAACAGCCCATGAAATATTAAGTCACCAGGAAGATACAGGGTCTGTCCACACTGCAGTCAGAGGTATGCTTGCAGCACAGGTAGGCATGTCCGAGCGAGCTTTGATCAAGCTAGATTGAAGCTAATGCGAGTAACTGTAGCAATGGGGCCACGGCATCATGGGAGGGTAACTCATGCTGCCATGGCTACACTGCTCTTGTTACTCACGCTAGCTTTGATCTAGCTTGGGTATGTCTACACAAGCTGCCCATCGCACCTCCTGGCTGCAGTGTGGACATCCCTGAGGCGCTCAGAAAATAATCTCACAAATGGAAAGGGAGCTGGAGGGATTGCCGCGTACGGAAAGATTGAATGCTTGATCCTGCATTACTGAAGTCAATGGGAGCTGCACCACAGACATCAACAGTTATTTTTAACTCTTATAGCTTGACTTAGCAATAACTAAAGGGGACATGAGGTGAAATCCTAATCCACTGGTGTCAGTGGCAAAACTCCCATTCATTTCAAAGGGGCCAGGGAGTGTGCAAACATTTGAAGGGTGCAGACAAGGAGGAGAGATGGAGTAATATAGGAGTAATGGATAAGGCTACTGTTCAGTTTAGAGCTGTCAGGGACCTTGACGTAACCATATTTCAAATGCATGTCACAGGAAACAACAACACTCAAATAACCTAGCACACCCCCGTACACCCCGCCAACAGCAGAGAGCTTAAAAAAAAAATCAAACCAGTATAATATCCTACCAACCAAAAATAACCATAGTGCCACTGGAAAAATATACATATACAGGTAGGTCTGTGATGGCTGTATGCACCGATGGGAGATTGTAGGAGAGATGATCACCCTTACAGCACAGTCCAACACCTTAATTCCCTTTCTTGCTTAAGATACATCATATAAGTAAAGTTTTTTCATTGTGTGGACTGTATTTGAATAAGGCAATGGTCTCCTAGACCCACCTCCCCTCCCATTAGGGACATTTTTAAATCAAACTTGGATTTTTTTCCCCCTAAAAAGTATGTTCTAGTTCCAATAAGGATTAAATCAGGAAAGTTCTTTGGCCACTGTTATGCAGGAGCTAAGATTAGATGACCACAACGGTCCATTCTGGCACTAGAATCTATTAATCTATTCATCATTTATGATTCCATAGACCACCTTCCCTCCCATTCGTCACTGCATAATACACACGGAGAAGCAACGGATAGGGTAATTGTCTGGGACTCAAGGGGACTGGATTTTATTCCTGGCATTTCCACTGGCCTGTTTGATCTTGGGCTCACATCACCTCTCTTGCCTCTGTTTCCCCTCCCAGTTTTGTCTGTTTTTCTGTTTCAAATGTAAACTCTTCAAGGGACTATCTCTTGCTATGTACAGCGCCTCGCACAATGGGGCCCTGATCTCATCTGCGACCTCTAGGTGTTACTGAAAAGCAAACATTTTTACCAAAAGCAATATATATATATATCCTGGGAATTGTTTTCAAAAACTGAAGATGTGTGGGTTTGGGGGGGTTAAAAGACTGAACATTTACACACAATATTGCTATTAAAATGAAAAAAAAATATTTGCCATTAAAAATCATTAGAATTTTCAAGCAATTCTAAGTCAAATGTTTCCCTGCCCCCAGGTATATTCTGGATCCTATGCAGTTATTGGAGAAAAGCTGTTAAATCACTCCTGTCCTGCCAGAGTCAGAAGAGGAAATGATCTTAACATTGACTGCTAGAGATGAGAGTGAGTTATCAAGGTTGATTAAATGACTCCGTCAATTGTTCTCATCTTCCAGGGGAATCCTGTATATACATATAAAGCCCTCATTTTCAATTTAAATGTCTGCATACACTATTAAGAATCTCACATCATTTCCCATTAATATTTATTAAAGTGCAAGCTCTGAATACTCCGAAGGTAAAGGTGGACTAGCATATAGTTTAGATACGGGGAATTTGCAGTGTTCCTAATTACAGCTGCGAACGCATGACTGGGTTGAAACATGTTACCCGCAGGCTAGCAATACAATCAGTGCCTAACCTTTTTGCTGTTTGATTGAAACATACAAGAGGCAGCTAGACTCCACAGGAGTGGTGGTGTGGGGAGTGGGAGAGGAACCCGCTCTGACATGTGCTTGTGACTCACACATGAAAAGTGCTAGCTAATGAATTATTCTTAGTGCTGTAAATTTCAAGGAGCCTTCTGCCTTTATGAACAGGGTGGTGGATTCCGGTCTACTAACAGCTGTACTGAGACCACCAGTTGATTTCACAAGGACCATTAAACAACCATTGCACGGTAAAGATTTCCGTTCACTACCAATAGGAGCTGATTGGAAGCAGTGACCTCAGGGTGAAATACTTTATATCCGAACACCAGTGCTCTAAGTCATCCAGTCCCCAGAGCTTAGATCTGAGGTGGATACAGTAATTCTCAACTTGATATGCACTTATAATAATAATAATATTATTATATATTTATTCAGGAAGTAAAATGGGGCGAATGGTGCTTACCTCCTTTGAAAAGTGGTTTGAGTTCCACTGGTGAAAAGCATTACAAAAGACCTAGATATTTATCATTAATTATTATGATTATTAATGAAAGGCACTTGTTACCATGACCGTCATTCCTCTAGTGAGGGATATTCTATATGGTGCAGGTTCCCTTCCTATTGTCTTGCTGCCCTCCTGATGAATGGATCCTTTCAAGTTAGCAGCAGTGAATGGCACATAGAATTGGGATAAAAATAAACGTATTTATTTGCCCATCCTACTAGGAACACAGAGATTGCCACACCAGATTGCACTATCTGCTTATATAGCCCCTGGCCAGTACCTGGTGTCACGGTGTCTGGAGTGACTCACGACCACGAGCGCCAACCTCAGGACAGACTGTCAGGACGCAGGACAGACACCCCAAACTGGCCGTATGTTCTATCATTAGATTTCACCAACCCAGTGACAAGTGTGAACTCCTAAAGCACTATACCAGTCTTACCATGCAGTCACAGACACTCCCCTTGGGCCCGCCAGTCTATCTTACCACCCAGACAAGCTGGACATACTGATAGATGGTCGCTATACACCAAAGATCACAAAATAGTTAGGTTGCTCCCGGTCCCAAAGGACCAGTCACTTACTGCAGGTCAATTTGTAATCTGCAGCAAACTATCTAAGGATTTATTAACTAAGAGAAGAAATGAGAGAGTTATTACAAGGTTAAAGCAGGCAAGCTTATGTACACAAATGAGTTGCAGTCTATGGTTTCAAAAGGTGACAGAGCTGTAGTAATCTGTCAGCTCTGAATGTCTTTTAGGACTGACCCAGGTTGACTCTGGAGATCTCTCCTTCTATTTCGTAGCTCCAGCCCTGGGAGAATCCAAAGAGCAAAAGAGAGGAAAACATTTCTTGTCAGCTATTTTTATTTCCTTCTTCCAGAATTCAAACTGATGGGACAAGCCCTTTTGCACATAGTCTCTTCATGGGCATAAGGGGGCAATTAACAAAATCTTTATCTTGTGATATTGGTGTTGATAGGCTTTTCTTGATGGGCAGGAGGCGATCCCTCCTGACTGGGTTCACAGTTTCAGAGGAAACATTTAAATATTACACTTAAATATTACCTTATAGCATGTGATAAAGAAACTACAAGTGAGATTAATGCATGCAGCGACTAAAAAGCATTTCATAAAGTCTAAACACTAAATACATTGTTATAAGTCCAATATCCATCTAGCACACAGGTGAAACAGACTGGTTTCCAGCAATGAATTTGTCAGTGCTCGGCTGAGGCCTAAAACTCTGGCAAGAGCTGGCTCCTGGTCTGCCAGCATCGCACTTGAGTCTTCAGGGTTAAAGGACAAACAGTCCATAATGCAGCTATCCAACTGTACAAGGAGAGAATTTAGGGCCAGGTTGTGAACCCTGTACTCACACTGGGGAGCAGTGACTCGCATAAATAGTCCTATTGACTTCTGTGCTATTTGTGAGAGTCACTGCTCCCCATCACAGGGGTTCACACCCTGCCCCTCATGGAGCTGGGTATCTCACAGGTAGGTCTGTCTAGCTGTGTCTTTGATCTATTAAGTTGTTCACACAAGAAAGCAGGTCTGACAAAAGCTACCAAGTTCTCTGAACGCTCCTTCAGACAGCAAAGCCTAAAGACAGACTTCCTCTCCTCACCACCCTTCCCCAGGATCTAAGTTTAAACTGAGTACTTTGACACACCTCAGAAAACCCTTGGTGTAGAATTTCTGAGCATCCTTAAAGAGAGACCTAACACATAGAAACCCATTTTCAAATTGTCTAATCACTTTCATCAATGGAAAGTATCTTTTGATTCAAGAACAAATGCTTAGTAAGAACTCGGTGGGAAAAGACATAACCTTAGGGCTCAAAGACAGAGCAGCGTATGTAACTTTTTCCCCCCATCCCAGAAAAACAGAGACGGAGTTGCTTTTTAAGTAATGGCAGAGGATGACATCTAAGCAATGCTGTTGTGAATAAAGCAGACGCTTCACGGGACAACCAGTTCCTGCCTGCATGCAAGAGTTGTATGCCAGCAAATCTGACAAAAATCTGTGATCTACACTCAGCACTTCTCAGGAAAGTGCTTTTATCCCATCTTTTCCCAACTTTTTTCTTTCCCCCTATATTGTATGTATCACATATTGAATCATTGAAATGCACTCTATTTGATCGTGATTTATGGGGCACTGTCTGCCTCACTTTGTATGCAAGCTCCTTGGGGTGGAGATGTTTTGGACGGAAAAGCGTACGCTGTCAGCACTCAATAAATTAATAACAGTCGCTTCCTGCAGCAAAAGCCGACACAAGGTCGGTGTTCTACGTGGGTGGGTGCGCAGCGCTGCTGAGCTTCTGTAACTTCCCCTCTCCCCCCCCCCCATTTAGTACAAATTCTTACTGACTATGTTAACATGTACCAGTCAGAGATGGATTTTAATGGGACTTGTTAATCAGTAAATAAAGAAGGAGGAGGGAATTATTTGTACTCTGGGAGCCTCAGTCATGGACCAGGACCCCATTGTGCTAGGCCCTGTACAAAACTAATGTAGGCACCGTATTTTATTTACTTTGATTCATCAGCGGTACAGGCATATGGCAGTCCATTTGAGATGTGTGTTCTTCCACTCATTAACATAGACATCCAATATGGTGTGACAGTGAAGTTTCCAGGCACAGGAATTCAATATAGAGTTGCAAGCAGGAAGTAAAAGGCAATATTGTTTTCTCTTTTCAGTCTTCATTTGTCTGCATCACTAACATACATGGAATCACAAGTACCCTCATGTGCAACCCTCTGCCTATGAGAAGTCCTGATAATGCTTCTGATGCACGTATTGATGCCCAACAATAACGTTTAAAGAATGGCTCATGCACCATAATGAGACGGTGTCTGTGAAACTGCCCCGAGACGTGCCAGTAAGGATGGTTTATCTGCATCTTCCCAATAAGAGGTGTAATGAATCTGCTTCATTTGTTTGTGCTTTAATTTGCAGATGTGAATTGATGACAGCAGATAGGGTGGTGTAACTCTTTCGGATCAAACAAGAACTGAATCAAACCTTCCCCCAAATCTCATGCCAAACACAAGTGGAACTTTGGGAGACATTCCAAGAGCACGCAGGTGGCACGTGACGTCTCAGAAAGAGTCGCTCTCTTTTAATACTGAACAAAGATTTTTATGAGAATAAGGAAAACAGTAGATCTCTGCTCTTCCCCCTGCCTCGCTTCGTGCGACAGTTTTAAATAAACAGCACCCAACAGGTGTTTGCAGGTCCCAGGGGAGACCAACCTTTGACCTCTGGCCCCTAAGTAGGCCAAATTCATCCCTGATGTACCTTGAATGGACTCCTGAACATTATACCAGGCATGAATTTGGCTGTGTTGTTTTGCAATCAGAGACTATTTGTTCTTTTTCACTTTGTTATTTATTATTTCCCTGTGCTCAGACTGGAACAGTACACACAAATAAAGCCAGTCCCTACCCTGAGGATCCTACAGTCTAGACAACAATGACTTGTAGGTGATCCTCTGATTAGACTTTTAAGTCTTATTAGTCTTTCCAGAAAAATATGCTCTCATTTAACCAGAAGTTGGTGGTCTCCATGCAGGATCATTGGATGAAATCTATGACCTGTGTCATTGTGGAGGTCAGACTAGATGATCAAAATGGCCTTAAAACTATGAATCTAGACTAACAAAATAACAATAAAGGGCGCATGCTTTTGAGACTCAGACTATCTTTATTGGGGTAGGAGTGACAGTAAGACAGTGCCACGAACCCTTGCGAATTATTGGGAAAGCAAGAAACTCTGAGTCTAGTAGCCCAACATACAAGGGCTAAGCTTTTCTTCCCTTAAGCTATAGATCTGGCCATTCTCCACCACCTGCTTCTGTTCAGCTTCTCATAGCCCATCAATTCTGCTGCGTTTATGATTTCCGAGAAATCTTCATAATGACTGACTATTTCATCCTCACTTCTGAGCACTGGTGTGATGGATCTGACACTAGAGATAACAAGACAAAAAGTCATTCCCTTGGGGTCTTGTCAAAATGCTAACAGAAAGCAAAAGTGCTTTAAAGGCTTTGATTCTGATACTTCCTCCCTCCTGGCACCAGTGTATGATTCAGAATGGTTTTATGCAATGTATATTTCACTGCCTTGAAACAGAATTGTGTCTGGTAGGATTTATAGGCAATTTATCTCAATTATGCCCCCAAAGAAGTTTCAACAGAGAGCAAACAACATTGTAAATAACAGGGGATAAACAAAGGAGAGTAGAGGCTGAGGGAACTGGGCTTATTTAGTCTGCAGAAGAGAAGAATGAGGGGGGATTTGATAGCAGCCTTCAACTACCTGAAGAGGGGTTCCAAAGAGGATGGAGCTCGGCTGTTCTCAGTGGTGGCAGATGACAGAACAAGGAGCAATGGTCTCAAGTTGCAGTGGGGGAGGTCTAGGTTGGATATTAGGAAAAAACTATGTCACTAGGAGGGTGGTGAAGCACTGGAATGGGTTACCTAGGGAGGTGGTGGAATCTCCATTAGAGGTTTTTAAGGCCCGGCTTGACACAGCCCTGGCTGGGACAATTTAGTTGGGGTTGGTCCTGCTTTGAGCAGGGGGTTAGACTAGATGACCTCCTGAGGTCTCTTCCAACCCTAAACTTCTATGATTCTAGAAAGGTTGATCTGGCGCTAAGATGAGCAGAAGAGCTGATCAAGAATATTCCTGATGGTGGTGATGATGAAAAGGGGTTTAAAAAGTGGAAATCCATCGATTCCCAGGCCAGAAGGGACCATTGTGATCATCTAGTCTGACCTCCTGTGTAACCCAGGCCATAGAACTTCCCCTAAATAATTCCTAGAGCAGATCTTTTAGAAAAAACACCCCGTCTTGATTTTAAAATGGTCAGCGATGGAGAATCCACTTCCACCTTTGGTAAGTTGTTCCTGTGGTTTAATTACTCTCACTGTTAAAATTGTACATCTTATTTCCAGTCTGAATTTGTCTGGCTTCAACTTCCAGCCATTGGCTCATGTTATAACTTTCTCTGCTAGACCGCAGAGCCCAGCATTAAATACTTGTGCCTCATGTAGGTACTCATTGCAATCACTTGTCCTAACCTGCTCTGTTTCTGATGGGAACAGCCAGAACCTGCAGGATGGAAGTGATGGGTATCCGAAGAAGTGGGTATTCACCCACGAAAGCTCATGCTCCTATATGTCTGTTAGTCTATAAGGTGCCACAGGACTCTTTGCTGCTCTTGAAGAATTTGGCTACTAAAAGGGAGAGGAAGAGTGATCTAGCGGAGTCAGGAGATGGGGGTCCTATTCTTAGCTCAGCCATTGACCTACTGCGTAAGCTTGGCTAAGTCACTCTGTGGCTCTGTTTCCCTTCCCACTCTTGGTCTACTTTGTCTATTTAGGAGGAGATATTTAAAAGCATGTCAGGAATTTAGGAGCACAAGTACCTTTGGCTTTCAAACTCATAGATGCTTTGGAATATACCACGCTGTGACTGCAAGCTCTTCAGGGCAAAGATTGTGTCTTATTATTCATTTGTGCCTCACTTAGCACAGCACCTTGGACCCTCAAGATGCTACTATAATACCAATAATAAGGCCACCAACCAGTACACAGGAATTTATGAGAAAAGGAACAGAATTGCACGAGTATCCAACCCAGCAAGCTGGGTTGCAAATATGTGAGGACAGGAACAGGCTGATGGTGTATTTTTTAAAATAAAAACATACTGAAATACTGTCTAAAGGGATAACATATTGCAATCCAACATGGAGACTGGAACAACAGAATATTTTTTTTAAAAATCCTAAATCCTCCGATAGCCAGATGATGCTTTGGCATCTTTGGAGGCATGAAAGGTGCTGTATAAGGACCCAATCCCACAAGCTGAAGCACTCAACATCTTGCAGGAAGCACTGAGGTACTCTTAGGACTGGGCCGTCCATGTCAGTCATTCAAACACACTGGGCCGAATCCATTCCTAAGGTAACTCCATTGAAGCCAGAAATGACTTTGGCCCATTAAATTGAAAACAAAATCCTCTCCCTTCACACAAGCACGTTGGCTTGTTTGGATTTCTCCAATGGGTGCGAAATTTAGACAACAGCAGCAGCAGCGAATATTAAAGATGTCAGAACGGCGTATATCGCTTCCGAGCCCATTTCTCTATATTGTTACTTTTCTTTCAGTGGCACCTGGAGAGCGGGACCCAAATGTGCTGTAAGAATTCATCCTTGCCACAGAGAGCTTATAGAGACAAATGGACAAGCCAGACCGTTTTCGGTTGATTTTAACTGGAAGTGGACTGAAGTCAGCAGTCCCACAGGGAGCCTGCAGCAAAGCCAGTCAATGAGCCCTGAGACTCAACCACAAGACCATCCTTCCTCTCTCTATGTAATTTGTTATGTGTTAGAGCCAAGTTCTGCATTAGATTCAAAGGGCTTGGGGGCCATTCAGCACTGTGCAGAGTCAGGCCCTTAATACCCATGTTCAAGTGCTCCTTGTCCATAATTTCAGCTCTTATTCGACAAGCAGGCTTCCTTTCTTTTGAACTGAAGTGTTACAACTCCTGTGGTCTGAAACGTGCCCTATTTCAGTAAGACACCGCGTAGACTTCTCTGGCGTTCGGAGAGCGTGAAGATGACACTCTGTCACCATTCATCCAGCTAATCACAATGCCAAGAAGAAATGTTAAGCCCCGAGGGAATGAACTTTATCCAAACTGAGAGGCAGCCAGTTTAATGTATGCTTTATTTTAACAAAACAGGCAGCTTGCAAATAGAGAGCGCCAGACATCTATCAGAGAAAATGATATGGGGCAAACTTCGGCTTGAGTCTGGGAGATTTTTGAAAGGGATATATGGGAGTTAGGTGGTTAACTTTCAAAATCTCCTCAATGTGTTTAAATTAATTATTTATTATTATTGGTCTGAGAGGCCACAACTGAGATCAGGGTCTCACTGTGCTAGGAGCTGTAAAAATACATAGTGAGATTAATAGATTTATAGACTTTAAGCTCAGAAGAGTCCATTAGATCATCTAGTCTGACCTCCTGGCTAACACAGGCCATAGAATTTCACCAAGTTACTCCTGCATGCAGCCCATTAAATTGTGTTTAGCTAACGCATGTCTTCCAGAAAGACATTCGGTCCTGATGCGAAGACTTCAAAAGATGGAGAATCCACCACTGCCCCGGTAGTCTTTTCGAATGGTTAATCATCTTTGCTGCTAAAAATTTGTGCCTTATTTCTAATTTGAATTTGTCTGACTTTAACTTCCATCCATTGGTTTTTGGTATGCCTTGCTCTGCTAAATTAAAGAGCCATTTGGTACCAGGTATTTTCTCCTCACGAAGAGATAGTCCATGTCCTGAAGACTTTATTATCCCATGATGTTTTAGTCATTTATTTTAGGTACCTATCAAAGCACAAACACAACAGTATTTAGCAGAGTCAGTCTATAAATAAACTCTGTGGACTAGAGCGTTAGCTGGTGTAAATCAGTGAAGCCAATGGAGCTACGCACATGTATACTTGTTGAGAATCTGGCCCTGTATGTATATTTGCAGAGGAAAATGATAAGCTGGCTAAGGTCTGATATCATATATTAATCTTTACAAGGTATAGACATTGATATAAAGGCAAGTAGCTATAAACAAAAAAGTGTTACATATACATATTGTACATGTGTATGCACATACGTACATACAGTTTAAACCATCAGTGGTAGCCTTTAAAATGTCAACATTTACTGTTACCATACAGTCACCACCACAGCTAATCCTATCTTAACTATAGGGAGAAACTGGGTTAATCAGATACTGCTGTATGTGGTAACCATTGGTTACCGATGATTGTTTAATGGAGATTGTGATAGGGCCCAATCCTGCTCCCATTACAGTTCATGGAAGATTTGCTATTGACCATGGTGCAAGCAGTACAAGGCCTGTAATTTAATTTTCTTCTATTCTCTTTCTCAGATACTTGTTAGGGCTGGGTTCAGCAAATATGGGAGCTCTGCGGCTCCAGACTGAATGTGAACATTGTCCAGCTCTCTCTCTCTGGGTTTAGAATGGCTGTGGATTGGGCCGCTCAGTGTTTTGGGCTCAGTGTACTGTCATTTCTAGAATGCTATAAGTAGGAATTCAGGATCAAATCTTTCACTCCACAATCCAGCAGGGGGTGAAAGCATCACGGGGCTGATCCGTCTGCTTCTCTTCTCACTCACCCAGAAGGAAATCAGGTGTCAAGCAGGTAAAACTCTCCTGAAGTTACGCTGGGATAAAACTGGCGTGAGCACACAGAGCGGCCAAAATTCCCAAGTCTCACCATGCTCAGCACGGGACCCCAGAGGGGATAAAAGTGACTCAGCCATGCTTCTAAATTACAGCTGCTTCAGAGCTGCTCCAACTTATGCTCTGCTGCCTACGCTCTGCTTATGCTCTGCTGTTCTGAGAGTCAAGAGTACCCTGAGAGGGCAAAAGCTATCCAACCATGAGTGCTTTCCCCTTGAAGTGTCCTCTAAGCTGGGGCCTCAAAGAGGATGCTAGATTACAAAGGAATTGTGCAAAAAATGGATGCAAGAATCAAGCCCAGTGAGGTTTAAAATGCTCCCACCAGCGTGAAGGGCAAACGCTGACTTGGCAATGTTATACTCCCTTGGAGCATGTGTAGAAAGACCACACAAGGTCAAGGCAGTGGGGAATTAGACCCTAAGCTCTCAGCTCTTCTGCTGAGCTCCCTCAGGGCATTCCCTCCTTGCTAAAACAGGTGGGAAACAATGGACAGAGGGTATCTCGTTCCAGCCTTTGGGTGGAGGATGCTGGGATTGGGATAAAGATTTGATATGAAGTTTCAAGGCTCTTACTAGGATCCTGTATTCTGCCCTGAGGGATAAACTGCCGGGAAAAGCCAAACAACAACTGTGAGGAGCTGAGAGAGGCCTGGCAGTGAACAAGATGTGGCTTCCCCAAAACTATGAATTGCTGAGTTTCTTATAGACTCTAAGCAAGCAACCTTCCCTTCCTGCCCCATCCTCACACCATTGCTAACCAGCCCTACTTTAAAAAGGTGCATGTGGGGGCTCTTCCACCCAGCCGTTCCCACTGTTTGAAGTGTTGTTGCAATGTTGTGCTTTTAGTTGCTACGGTGATTGGGTTTTTTTGGTCTAATGAGCTCGTGTTATTGGTTGAGATTTGTTCTACCGTGAGTCACGCAGGTTTTGTTTGGTGCAATTCAAATGGAGGCATTGTCAACCGCAGGTAAATTGAGAACTCGAGTCTTCTGCTCACCTACATGAACGTTCCCAAGTGAAGCTAATTTAATGATGAAGTAGATAATAGTCCAAGAAGTAAATATTCAGTTAATAACATAGCTATTGTGGTGTTGCTTTGGATGACATGGCAACGGTACGTTTGTTTTAATTTCAGATGACTTATCTGCCCAGATGTTTTAATGATATTACATGAACATGTTAAATAAGAACAGCACCACTTATATTTGCATGCATATATACACACAAAATACATTTTCCTCAATGCAGTTACCCCTTTCTAGTGTCTCCTGAGCTACTTTACTGTGCAGAATGCAAAGACTGCCTGCAATGTAACATCAATTAGTGTAACAATCGTAGGCAGCGTGACCTAATGGCTACAGCACTGCACTGGGACTTTGGCATCCTACCTTCTATTCCCAGTTCTGCCACTAACCTGCCGGGGGTGACCTTGGACAAGTCGTGTTGCCGGTCAGTGCCTCAGTTTCCCCCACTGTAAGATGGGGCTAAAAATACTACCCTCCTTTGCAAAGCACATTCGGATCAACTGATGAAAAGCATTACAGTCTTTCTTCTCGAGACCAGTCAATCTCAGGGTTGTGAGCTGCGGATTCTGAATGCAGCAGAAATTCTTGTCAGTGCTGAAGTTACCTTGTTTCTAGTTACGTTTTCCAGCGGGTTATTTTTTTTTAATCACATTATCAGCCATATCATGGAGGAGAGCCAGAGCCCTTCTAATTACATAGTAACGGTAGCAATTACATAACAGGCTTCCAACTCACGGCAACAACTCGATCCCACGTTCTTCAATGGAATGACACATTTCCCCATGTTTTAAGTATCTCTTTTCGCTAACACTGAAGCCAGTTGCTTCTAATATTCCAGAAACAAATGAAAAACACCAGGATTAAACCTCTGGAAACCCTAATAGCGTGTTTACAATAGTCTTCAGGTTCATTCTTAACCACTGGCTCTATGATCTAGTAAATTATACTGTACTGGAAGCTCTTAGTTGCTTTTCCAATTCCTCTGTAAATATGTAAACTTGGGCCATCTGTGCTGTTTTAATATTTCCTGTAAAGCCAATCTTTACACCAATCTGCTGTTTCAATTGGCTGCACAAGTAGTCATTGTGTGCTAATTTTTTCCAAGGGCACTTGATCCACTTTATGAGGTTTTTTTTCTTTTCTTTCTTATTAAGGACTTTATACAACAATACCACTGTATTTTTTGGATACCCAAGCCATCAGGTCTTGTATTGTTTAGTAAGAAAAAATCTGAGTTATGCGATGCTTTCAACTAAAGACCCATACGGAGGCAGGGGGAGCTTTAAAAGACCTTCCCAAGCTTCCCTTCTGGGATATCTGCTGGGAAAATGTTTTTAAAATAGTACAATGAAGTGTATGAAGGGTTTGGACCAATGATCTAGATCAGTGGTTTTCAAACTTTTTTTCTGGAGACCCAGTTGAAGAAAATTGTTGATGCTCGCGACCCAATGGAGCTGGGGATGAGGGGTTTGGGGTGTAGGGGGGGCTCAGGGCTGGGGCAGGGGATTGGGGCACGGGCTTACTTCGGGCGGCTCCCGGTCAGCGGCGCAGTGGGGGTGCTAAGGCAGGTTTTCTGCCTGTCCAGGCACCGTGAACTACGCTGCGCCCCGGAAGCAGCCAGCAGCAGGTCCAGCTCCCAGGTGGAGGTGCGCAAGCAGCTCTGCACGGCTCTTTCCCGCAGGCACCGCCCCCCACAGCTCCCATTGGCCAGTTCCTGGCCAATAGGAGCGCGGAGCCAGTGCTCGCGGTGGGGGCAGCGCGTGGAGCCCTGTGGCCTCCCCCCGGACCTGCTGCTGGCCAATTCTGGGGTGCAGCGCGGTGTCAGAACAGGTAGGAACTAGCCTGCCTTAGCCAGGCAGCACCACCAACGGGACTTTTAACGGCCCGGTTGGCGGTGCTGACCAGAGCCACCACAACCCAGTGCCTTAGATTTCACGACCCAGTACTGGGTGGCGACCCGCAGTTTGAAAACCACTGATCTAGAAGTCAAAGCATAAACAAATTCTTACAAAGACGTCAATATGCACCTGGTTATGCATTTCTTGCACCCCAAGGGGTGTGCGAGTAGCCTAGAAATTGCCAGACTGGATCAAACCAAAGATCCAGCTAGTCTGATATCCTGTCTCTGACAGTGGCCAGTGCCAGATGCTTCACAGGAAGGCACAAGAAACCCTGCAGTGGTAGTATGAGGGTTTCTTTCCTTTACAAAACTCTCTCTTACTGCTATATTTTATATTAAACTATTTTTGCCCTTAGAATACTGGTTATTTCTGTTCTCCATATAAATGACCAGTCCTTTTGTATGACTCCCACTGAGCTCTTGGCCTCAGTAACAACTTGTGGCAAGGAGTTCCAGAGACCAATCATGCAGTGTGTGTGTGGGGGGGGGAAGTATTTGCAGGGATCGACTCAATGAATCTCACAAATCAGTCATATAAGAGAAACAGCTTAATTTTAATTTATAATTTAAGAGAGTTTTGTTGTAAAGTTAATTCCTTTTGCATTATTTCCCCTATATTTTTAATATGGAAGGTAAATCTGAGCATATTTTTATCTACTTCTCAATGATTTGGCCTCAAATAATGTTAAAATGGTTTAGTGAATATACTGAAATGTGCTTTTGTTTTATGCAGGAAGACTGATCTAAATTAATAAAATTTAAGGTCAGAAGGGACAATTGTGACCATCTAGTCTGACCAGCTGCATAGCACAGTTAAACTAATCGCAGCCTTTATTCAAAAGCCATGTAAACAAATGTTACTGAATCAAAATAAGAATTTTTCACCCATCATTTATGACTTTAACATACCTCTGTTCAAAAAGTTAGGCCTAAAAAGGAGACTCAAGCAGGTGTTCAAATACAAAGTGCTAATCAACTGCCCGTAAATTTAATCTGACATGCTGATCGGCAAATGCTGGGCGAAACAATTGAGCCAACTCCACATGCTTTGAAGCCGCTGCTACAAAAATCACAGCAGGGAAAGCCTCTTAGCAAAGAACAATGCAGCTGAGTCTTGCAGCTAAAGTGTGTGAGCTGGAGAACACCTCATGGATGTGCAGATTTTGGGGGAGGAGGGGTTGGGAAGCTTTTCATTTGTCGTTTCTTTCTCAACCGGCTTTTACTTCTGATCCTGAGCTAGAAGAAAGGGGTCCTTGTTCGATAAGAAGGCCTGATAACCTACACTCAAGCCAATAAAAGAGATTAACCCAAGACTGAAGGCTCAATCCTGGGTCCATGTTGATGCACAGTTCAATTAGACTAAAAGCTGTCCTACAGCGTTAAGGCAAGTTACCTTCATTTTCAGCTTCAGGGAAATAGACCTCAGATGACAGGATAGGCAAACAAGGACTTTTTCACTTTTCACAATTGCTTTCATCCTGCCCTGCCAAAATTATTAGACTTTAAAGAAAGTGGAAAATCAGAGGCATGTTCAAAGTAGGTGGTCTCCGAGTATTCATTACAGGCGGGCACGCCAGGCGGCACAGCGCACTTTGTGAAGCAAGGCCGCGTGGCGTTGACTTTGTTTTCCTTTGCACCTAATAAAAGTAAGAGAAGCAAAGGCCTGTTGCTGCTAGTTTAGATATCTCTGAAGCATAAATGTTTTAGACAACACGCGGCAACAGTGTAGAGCACTGTGGAGATACCAGGCAACACTGTGGGCATAGACATAAGGCAGCCCAGGAAAGCTGGCGTATCTTAGACAGGTCCCCACTGCCCAAGGCTGTCTCAATTACACATTCATCTCCAGCTGCTGGAGCAGCCTAGGATCAGGAGGGTGTTTAACGCCACCAGAACGGCCCCTCCTCCTGCATTGCGCAGCACACAATGTCACCCACAGTGAACTGCAGTAGTCAAGGCCAGATGGCAGGAAAGCCTGGGTCACCGCAGCCCCATCCGATAGGATCGGCGAGATGGGGTGTATAAACCACAGCCACTCAGGGCACGTCTACATAGCTAACAGCAGCCTGCAGCAGCGAGGCTCCAAGCCCAGGTCAACAGACATGGGCTTGCAGGGCTAATGCTCAAAATAGCGGTGTAGACAGTGCTTTTAAGTGGCAGCTGAGGATGGAGCTTGGTCTCTAAAGCCTACCCCCCACCCTAGGCTTCAGAGCCTGAGCTCCCGCCTGAGCGAGAGTCTACACGGCTACTTTGAGCATGGCACCATGAGCCCCGCGACCCTGAGTCTGTGAAGAGGTTCAGAGACAGAGTCGATACCCCCTCAGCGGTGGCTAATTGGGGGACCATCCACAGCTGGGAGAAGAGCCCAGGCGGCCGCCCAGGGAGTCAAAGTGGAAGGAAGCTGGCAGGAAGTGGCTCAAGGAGCTGGACCCTGCAGGGAGGAACCACGAGAAGGAGCAGCTCTGAGAAAGGGACCTGGATGCAGATGAAGGTGGGAAATGACACCGGGAAGCAGCAGTGAGGCTGAGGGAGCAGCCCTGAGCTGCTTGGTACAGGGCGCCTGGGCTGGAACCCAGAGGAGAGGGAGGCCCTAGGCTCCCCTTCCTGCCACCAGGAAAAGGGATGTAAGCGCCCTCTTGGTGCAAGGGGGCAAGGACTACAGAGCCCAGGGTGGGGCTGAAGACCTGGCATAAAGCCAGTACTCTTTGTTTGTTGGATTCTCTCCTCCCCAGGAAGTGGGGAGGGGACTACAAGGGCATGTCTCCACTGCAGTTGAAAACCCCTGGCAGCTGGCTCAGGCTAAGGGGCTGGTTAGTTGCCATGTAGAGGCTCGGGCTGCAACCTAGGTTCTAGGACCTTGCGAGGTGGGAGGGTCCCAAAGCTTGGGATGCAGCCTTGGCCCCAGTGTCTACACTGCAATGAAACAGCCCCTTAGCCTAAGCCCCGCAAGCCCGAGCAGCCGGCACGGGCCAGCCACGGGGGTCTAACTGCAGTGTAGACGCACCCGAAGCGACTTGGCTGGAGGGCTGAGTCGTGAGAAGGGCCAGTCGCTGCAGGTGTGGAGGGGCTGGCAACAGGAGGCGCCCGAGCTGACGAGGCTGGGCCATGTGGGGGTTCACTGGCTATGGAGTGACCCTCTCAACAACTGCAATCTGGGCGTCCAAGAGCAGTGCCGAGACCATGCTGCAGATTGGGGCAGATGCCTTCGTTGTCTGGGGTTGCTGTGGACGCTCTTTAAAGCACTTCCCTCTTACCACCAGCTTCACTTCAGTTTCCTCCAGGTTCAGCAGCGGAAAGCTGCTCTGCCGTCTAGCTCCTGCTCTCTGCTAGGCACCAAGAAAGCTTTGAGACCGTGCACCTGCAGGGAGGGAAACACTGCAGCAGTGTTAATGATAACTGGCCATTCATATGGTGTCATTCTATCAGGAACTTCCTCGAGAGATGACACTTCTCGAAACATTGGCAGGGCATGCCCATACGCACACAGGCATATGAGTAGATTATGATACCCACAGGTGCTAGGCTTGAACTGAAATGCAGTTTCTCCTAGGGGGAGGGATAGCTCAGTGGTTTGAGCATTGGCCTGCTAAACCCAGGGTTGTGAGTTCAATCCTTGAGGGGGCCACTTAGGGACCTGGGACAAAAATCTGTCTGGTGATTGGTCCTGCTTTGTGCAGGGGGTTGGACTAGATGACCTCCTGAGGTCCCTTCCAACCCTGATATTCTATCTCTGTTAAATGGCCTCTAGTTTAACTGAAACTGCTTGTACCAAAGTAGTATAAACTCATGACTGTGGTACCAAGTAAATAAAGACAAGTGGGGTGGATCAAACAGACACAGTAGCATTGTAAGCACCTAATGTAGCTCAGAAGGGGCAGCTGACTGGAAAGCACTGAAAGAATAAAATAAAATCTATTCGCATTTCACTTTATTAAAAAAAATAGACAGCTGGATTTCTTTCAGATCATGGAGATAAATTTGACAAGAGAAGTAATCACAAACAGCAAAACGATTTTGTCTCTTAATTATCCATCCTCTAAAATATCATCTGACAGATGACCCTGCCTTTCAGGCCTTAACTCTGCAAGAGCTTGGGAGGGGAAAAAATGCTTGAGACAAAAATAGATCCTATTGTAGAGAGATTTATTATGTGGCTATGGGGCTTATGTCTTCTAATGCTAGTGTGGTGGTAGGTTTCAATCACCAAAGCCAAGATCCCAGCGGAACAGTAAGACGGGATTTTCAGAAGTGTTCAGCATTGGCTTAACCCTGTTCCCACAGAAATCAATGAAGCGCTTTTGAAAATCCCACTCTAGAAAGGGCGCGCAGACCTTTTACAGATCTCTGCTCTACCAATCCTTCTAAAATAGTGCTCTGTGAAGGAGGCAGATCGTGGGGAGTTCAGGGGATTAAACAGAGTAGAGGAGGGCACTTTAAAGGGATGGACCTGATTTTCAGCTAGTGTAAACCAGCACTGGCAATGAAGGCAATGAAACTACACTGATTTTCACCAGCTGGATCTAGACCTATGACACTTAAAGGATTTTCCTTGGAAGGTCTCCAAATACCTGCATTTCTTACCAGTGCAGGAAACATCAATCTCTCAGGTTTGTCTAACGCTGGGCTTGAATTTTAGGTGGGCTTTTCTTCAACCAAAATATAGAAGTCTCGCTTCTTTCTATTATGTATTTTTAAAAGTTGAGGAGAATAATTCCTTCTTGGATCCCCTTCACTGCGGCTCACAACACCTAGTGCTACATGAAACTTGTGATTCCTGCACTTAGAAATGTGAAACCACATTGTGTCCCTTGATATACTCCACATATTGAGCAACAGAGGGTCCTGTGGCACCTTTAAGACTAACAGAAGTATTGGGAGCATAAGCTTTCGTGGGTAAGAACCTCACTTCTTCAGATGCATCTGAAGAAGTGAGGTTCTTACCCACGAAAGCT
>NW_020664483.1:6333346-6391961 GCF_002925995.2 Terrapene triunguis | reverse complement strand
TAAGAACCTCACTTCTTCAGATGCATCTGAAGAAGTGAGGTTCTTACCCACGAAAGCTTATGCTCCCAATACTTCTGTTAGTCTTAAAGGTGCCACAGGACCCTCTGTTGCTTTTTACAGATTCAGACTAGCACGGCTACCCCTCTGATACTGTCCACATATTGAGTTTCTTGACACACCGTTGATATCAAAGGCTTTACGGATATCTTGTGATGCTATCACAAAAAGTGTCTAAGGACATCTAAGCCTATATGAACTTCAGAGAATAATACTGTTTGCATTATTGCATATAATAGTCCTAGCGCATGTGGTTGGGATGTGGTTCCTTTGAGAAAAGGGTTCAAGTCTGACTGCAGCGTTGCTTTCTGGCTCCTGATAAAGCATGCAGGTGTCAAGTCTGAGATAGGTTTAGGGTTACATCAGAGGTGGAGCCGATAGCAACCCTTATATTTAGGTTACCTGACACTTTCCAGTTTGAAAGATTCTTGTGACCTTTTTTGAGATACTTTAACACCTCCATTAATTTCAGCAAGCCTTTGAAATTCAGTCAGTAGAAAGCCCTGAGGCCAGAGAAGCACCTTTTCTGTATCCCATGAAATTCTGATCAGGTTCAGCTGAGATATAAATGGGCTTTTCCCCTGGTGTCACTTACATGGGCAGCAAACCTTTGGCAGCTTGCCAAACCAATAACGAAACAGAAACGTTCCAAAGAGCTGGGCCCAGGCCCCTGCCAATGCTGCCGCAGCAGCAGCATCTCACGCTCTACTGGGAACCCTGAAAGCAAACAGCCTGGCTGCCGCCGGAGCAACAAATGGCCCCAATAGCCCATCCCTTCCTCTAGAGACACCATATGAGTCAACAGCCTTCCCCCTGCTGATGGGGGCCAAGAGGGAGCCATGTCCCAGAGCCAGCACATGGCCCTCATGTCTCGCTGCCTCACCTTTAGGCTAGGTCTACACTACAGCGGGGTTCCGACCTAAGATACGCAACTTCAGCTACGTGAATACCGTAGCTGAAGTTGCGTATTTTAGGTCGGCTTACCTGGCGGTGAGGACGGGGGAAAGCCGACCGCTGCCGCGCTGCCGCCGACTCCGCTGCCGCCTCTTGCCGAGGTGGATTTCCGGAGTCGACGGCAGAGCGATCAGGGATCGATTTTACCGCGTCCTCACGAGACGCGGTAAGTCGATCCCCGATAGACCGATTGCTACCCGCCGGATCGGCGGGTAGTGAAGACATACCCTTAGAACGACCTTTTGCTGCTGCCGGGTAATGTAGTTTGTCCTGCAATTCAAGCTATGCAGATGGTTCACCGTTCAAACCTACTTATGCCTGAGGAAGGACTGCACATCACAGAAACTGGTTTTACCGCTTTCTTTTTCTTAGGTTGCAAAGTCAAGCACTTGAATGATTAAAAACGCTGGAATTTAGGTTCTCCATTGGGGAGAAGATGGAAGCTCTGCTCCACCATGCAAATCTCTGTCATTTGAGCGCAGGGGGGCTTGCCAGGGAGAGTTCCTGCAGTCGGGGCCATATCTCCTGGCCCTATCAACTTGGGAGAGCTGGCACCACTGTCACTCACCCACACCCAGGGAGTGCGCAGGGGAGCATCAAAATCAAAAGACAGTCCCGTTCATTTGGTTGTGGGGAAGTTCTAGATCTGACTTACGATTTGGGAACTTGGGAGATGGCCATAGTGGGCATAATGTTCAGAACACTCCGTCTTCACTGAGCATGCTTGACTGCCACAGAGCCCACTGAGCTTGCTTCAATCTGGCCTTCTGCAGGAGATCCCCTGCCATTGCTCCTCCTAGAGGCCATCTCACACTTGCAGAAATCAAACGTGGGAAGGTCATGAAAAAAGGTTGAATCAAGAGTACACTTTTCATCATGAGAACACTGGCGGAAATATTTATGATGAGCCAGCCAGTTCTAATCCTGTCCCCCTCAGGAAATAACCTCACAAAAGAGAGGACGCATGGGTCACTGGTTAGACCATTAGCCAGGGACTTAGGAGACCTGGATTCAATTTTCTGCTCTGTCAGGGGCTTTCTGCATGGCCTTGGGTAAGTCTGGCAATGCCTCAGTTTTACATCTTTACAATGTAGGTGATTGCACTTCCATACCTAAATCGGTGTTGTGAGGACAAATACATTAAAGGCTGTAAGGTGCACATATATTATGGTGATCCCTAAACGTACCATAGAGAGTACCCAAAATTCTATTGATCTAACAGTGTAGGAATTTATTTAGAATCACCTTTTTTATGCCTTTGTCCTATATCTTGATAATAAGGTTCTGGATGTTTGCTTGCTATAGAAACCCTATGCAGCATATGTATCCACTTAACTCAAATGGAGCTTCTTCTCAGCAACTGTGTGGATCTTCAACCCATTGAAGCCTGAAGGCTACAGAGGAGACCTTGTAGTTTAAATCTACTGTAAGTTGGACTGAATGATAAGGAAAGTCCCAGTTCTAGCTGAAATAATACTCTTATATAGCACGTTTCATCAGTAGACTTCAAAGTGATCCACAAAGGAAGTAAGCATCATTATTCCTTTTTACAGATGGGAAAACTGAGGCCTGGGGCAGTGAAGTGATGTACCCAACATCACACAATAAGCCAGTAGCAGAGCAGGGAATAGATTTCAGGTCTCCTGAGTCCCAGTCCAGTGCTTTATCCACTAGGTCAGAAAAAATAAAGATCTATTTAAAGGATTTTAAAAAATATTTTGTCTTCTTTCTTGTGGTCAGGGAATATGGGGGAAGAGTCTGTCCCCGCTAATAACAGCTTTTTATAAAAAAAAACTTATTTATTTTTATTGTACATAGAGTAATATAAGTGGAACTGGAGGAAGAGGATCAGATTTCAGGGCGGTACTAGTTTGATGTGACACCAGATGCAAACTAAGGACAAGCTGCAGAGTCTGACCATAGTCTGCTCAGCGTGCTTAATAAAGATCTCTTTCTACAACCTTTCCTGTCTGCTGCATAACGTATTGCTAATGAAACACAGGTAGTACCAGATCCTCAGCTGTTGTTAATGGGCACGGTTCCACTGACTTCAGTAGGGTAAAACGACACCAGCTTCTGACTCATGCTGTCTCCGGGTTCTCCAAAGCAGCACCGTACTAGGTTTTACAAAGTCACAGCAGGCTCCATGACAAATCTTTACCCAAATTTTGTGTCTTTGAAGGAGAATTTTTTTTTCAAAAGTTCTAACTAAGCTTCCGTAACAACACTGTAAAGGTGTGTTGACTGGGTTACACAATTATTTCTAGTATTTATGGGGATATAACATGAAAGCCTCTAGCACGGTTCTAGACGATGATAGAATTTGACGATGATAGAATAAGCAATGCATCAAAAAGTCTCACTCGTGGCTGGAGTTGTTGGGCAGCTTTTCTCATCCAGTCCATTATAATTCAAGGCAACAGTTTTAAAATTCATGCAGCCTTCAAGGTATCAATTTTGACTCATTTAGACCCTCTAATGAATATAGCGGCTATAATCACTGTGTGTCGGATTCTAAACGTGGGAGCCCATGCAAACTGGAGGAGTGGTAAACAGTACAAGTGCAACATTATGCTTCCATGAAGCCACATAACAGTGATGATGGTTTATGTTACAGAAGTCCCCAGAGGTCCCAGCTGAGATGAGGGTCCCATAGCATAGGTGCTATACTAACATAGAGTAAAATATATTTTTCTGTCCCAAAGAGGATATAATCTAAATAGGTGAGGCTAACAAAGGGGAAATAAAAGTAAAGAGAAGGGAAGTAACTTGCCCGTGGTCAGACAGCAGGCAGTAGCAGAGTCAGGAACTGAACCGAGATCTGACTACCAGTCTATTGCCCTATTTCCTAATGACAAATCAGGCAAGGCCCATGACGAAATTCACAGGAATATGAATGCTGACTGAATAGGATCCAGCGCAGTAGTCTACGGACCATTGCTGGAGAAGTGGGCACCGGAGAACTTTGAAAATAGCCTGGATGCAGCTGGAGAGGGTAAAACGAAATGTGTTTCAGTCTTAATAATATGAAATTGCGATGTGGCAAATGGCCAAACTCCTCATATGCAGGAAAAATTTGGTAAGAAACTGAAACCAGCATGCTGGCCCTAGGCAACCAGTTTGCTGGAATTTTTTGGTATAAATGAAACACAGCTTCAGACCAACGTTAAAGAGCCACCAACGACGGCTCAGGGGCTGGTCAGTGGAGACTGCCAAAAGTAGCTGCTTTTTTTTTTTAACCTGGATCATTCCAGAAATTCCTCCCTCCCTCAGTCTGCCTGTGGAAATGGGTCAGAGAACCTTCTATTTGTCATAGCATCCTCGGGATTATAGGCAGGCCTGGAGTCTTCCATGCTAATCAACGGTCATCTTGCCCTGGGCAAAGGTTGCGGACTGCAATGTGTGGGAAACAGGAAAGGCCGCTGAAAAGCTTTAAAATAAAGTTGTGGGACTGCTGGAGAGTCCTTTCATTTAAGCAGCTCTGTCTGTGAGCGAGAGAATTTATGAGAGGAGCTGTTGATTTTTTTCTAGCTCTTAAAACAAATTGAACTGTGAACACTTGCGAGAGCAGCAGAGTGTTTTTCTAACTGAGCATGTAAAAACTTTCTGAAATAATATCTATACCGCTGAACTTTCACCTAGGTATTGATCAGCTCGGGAAGGTCATGGAATCCAAAGCCCACTTTGATTTAAAGCTGTTGTGTTAACTTTGACTTTCTCTCTCCAAAACCTTATGACAAATCACAGCTTAACCCCTTCATGTTGGCTTGGCTCTAGAGAGGTACCACCCCTTGGATGGGTTTGCATGTACTGTGTTCAGGCTGGGCTTTTCAGAGGCTAAGAGACAAAGAAAAGGCGTGTGGTATAAAAGGGTGAGTTTGAACTGACACAGGGCCTTCTTCCTGATCCACAAATGGACAGGGCCTCCTGTCCAAGGGGGGCCCCAACCCTTGTGGAAGGGTTGGAAAGACTTATCCCATAAAAGTGATGGGTGACTCCTGGTATGCGTTAAAGCTGTTTGTTGTCTTTTATGTCTTCTCTGTAATGCTATTACCTTAAGAATAAATGTGCTTGCTTAGAAAGAGCTGTGAGGTCCCTTGTAGCTGTGGGCAATACACTGTTCATAGCCCTCAGAGAGAAAGCAAAGCACAGGTACTAGCCCTGAAGCAGACTGGTTTGCTGGGGATATCACAGTCTAAGGCAGGGAGCTGTGCAGACTCAAAACCATCAGCTCAGAAGGGAGAGGAAGACAAAGCACCCCACACACTGAGACCTGACTGGGAACTCCTGGAGTGGACCACAGAAGGGGAATATAGGTGCAGTGATGCTGCAGCCATGACAGAGATCAAGCTAAGACAGATACCTTCAAGTTTCAGATCCATTCTCCTATAGTAAATAGTGTTATGGGCGCTGTCACCAGGGTGACACTGTTACACGTGGTCTTCCAAGTTCTTTTTCTTGGCATGCGAGTGAGTTGTGACTCTTGGAAAGACACACTGCATTTAGTCTGGGGGTATGCAAGGTTGTGCAGACACAGCTTGGGGGAGGAGGGAATGGAGCTGTGCAAGCAGGAGGAGAGTCTACTCTCTGTCCTGGGCTCTGATTAGAGATAATTCTTGAGGCCAGAGTTGCTCCCTGGGGCCTGGACATTGGAGCTTGGTTGGGATTCCAGGAAGGAGGATTGCCCTGCCCTGGGGGCTGTGTGACCATCTTATTCCAGGAATGGTGTATACGTGTAAATAAAACAAATGGCCCTTAAAATATACCCAGACGCTCTCCCTGACTCCTCTTCTGGAGAAGCTGGTCTGCAAGGCCCTGACAGCCCTGGTGTCACAACGGGATACTGGTCTCAGACAAATAGGCAACAATACATTGCCCATCTGTCAAATATTCCAAAAAGCACCTTTGTGCCGTCGCCCATGCTGCCCCTGATAAAAATCCACACGGCCACTATGGTGGCCTCCTTTTCACTCCCTCCTTCCAACTCGCCTCTGCCATAATGTCTACAAAACAATTGGCAATGACCAGACAGCTGATGTGCTGCAACTCCTGTTTATTGTGCAACTCGTAACTGTCTCGCTGTTACCTTGTGGTCCCCACATCTGCTAGCTCTCGACTTAGACTTGGGCACTATACTTTTATTTGTGGAGCCGGTACTGTCTTTTCATTCTAGAGAGCACCTAGCACACGAGAGCCTTCATCCTGGATGTGGAATCTGCAGGTGCTACTGCCGCCCAAACAATAAATAACACAAATGTAGCTTAACATTATTAGTGAATGTTCTGCGGGCAACATAAGTAATTCCTTTGTCAGAATGTTAACGTTACATTAGTGACTGCTGTTATAAAGCCAACATTTGCCCAATGTCATCACAAAGTCGTCCTGGAGATAGCAATTTTCTCTTGCACTTGAAATTAGAAATAACTGATATGTGTCGGGTGCCGCTGTCTGGTACTTTACGTGTTTGGGAAGGATGGAGTGAGTGAAAGAGGCTGGGGGAGGGATGGGTTCTGACACTGTACTCTAAAGACATCATTACCTATTTTTTTATTGAGAACTCAGTTATTAAGAACTCAGGATCTTAAATGCATATGGATCAATGTACTAACTAACAAAGCCCAGGAGGGGCCATCAGGTACAGACCCATGAATCAAACTAGAGTAAAGGATGAGTATCTTAAATACCTTTCGACAATACATGGATGTCTCATGCAGCCAATGGTACATTTAATGGACCCAACTGTCCCTTCTAACCTCAAAATCTATGAATTGTGGGCAAAATGTTGACACTTTTAATGGCAGGAATACAATGCCTTTAGGAGTATAGGGCCAACATACTGTCCATGTGTCCTATCATGGAACCTGAGATCAGTGGGGTTGGCGGGGGGTGAGATCAGAGTTGAGCTAACATGACATATTATCTTGGAATTGACAGATTCGGGGTGCTCATGGAATGGTTTAGATGTGTTGCCTTCTTTGTCAATCATGGGCCAGACCCTCAGCTGATATAAAACAGTGCAGTTCTGTATTTTGCAGCTGAGGATCTGGCCCTAGGTTTCTATATTGCTCGCATTTCTTAACTGCTGATGACATGCTCTGTGCTACAAAGGAAAAAGGTGTAGGGCTCCTGCTTTGAAGAGCTGATCATCTAAAAAAGAAACAACAAGCCAAGACACACTGGTAGATTCAGGAGATGTTCAATAACGTTTGTTGAGGCTTCCTGGGTTGTCACTGGGCGTCAAGGGGAAAAGTAGGTCTTTAGGAGCCTTTTTAATGAGGAAAGGGTGAGAATGGCAGATCATTTTAACCATGTGGGTAACCAATAGGCATGAGATGGAAATGATGGGGACTTAGAAGCTGGTCCCACCATCCAGTTTTGAGATTTGGCATCAGCCCAAATCTTTCCAGGTGCAAAGCAGTTTGTGGCTTTTGCCCACAATTGAGCTAATCTCCTGGTGAATTTTCCATTGCTAGGCCCCTCAATGAGGAATTCCCCTTTGAGACTCGTAAGTAAATGAGATCTGAGGCATAGGTAAGGGTGCTGCAGAGTTCCTTGTAGGCAAGGATGAAAAGTTGAAATGCGCTGAGATGGGCCAGGGTGAGCCAGTGGAGTGATTCAGGGAAGTGAGTTAAACAGGCAAGGAAGTTAATTCTAGCAGCTACATTTTGGATGGAATGATGGAGACCAATATGGATATTGGTGGGAATTCATGACAAGCACTATGTAGGAACCAGGGTAACTCTACTATGAGGGACTGCCTGCCAATAGCCTGGCCAAACCATTGCTTCCAGGGACCACCTAGGTCAGAAGTCTGAGAAGCCAAAACATATTAGATACCAAACACGGATTGAAATCAAAGTGCAGATTATTGTAGATTCTGTAGATTTATAAAAATGCAGGTGGAGGGGAAGGGAATCTGTCTGAAGAGCAGACCACCAGGCATCAGCATTGCCACCTCTAGTTAATAATATAAGCCCTGTGATAATCGAGGTTTTTCTTCAAGCCCCAGCTCCTGGAATCCTGTGACTGCTTTCATTATTTTTTTTTAAGTTTCTAGCCCTCATGGTCATGGGGAAATGCTTCAAAATGTGACCGGATGCACCTAAAGGCTCAAAAAGCAGAAGGCAAATAAAAAGAAACCAAAATGCAGGGTGGGGGAGTGGTTATCTCATCTCATTTTTGGTCGGGGGAAGGGGAAACTGCTTGGTGTTGGCAAAACTGAGACAGATTTTTACCTCAACCAAGGAAAATGCCAAACCACACTTTAAAAAAAAAAAGTCTCCCCAGTTTAAGAATCTGGCTGAAAAGGGACTGCTTCGATTTGTACAGAAATTACATTTCAACCGAAATAAAAAAGTGTGTTTGATTTCCAGTCTCTCTCTCTCGATTTCAGTTTAAATCCAACCTTGTTAGTGTCTGCATTATTTTTGTCCTGCTTTCTATCATGCAACCTAACGCTTTACTATCCCCAAAGGACTGGAGCAGGAATTCACCCCTGTTGCAAATACAATATTTGAGTATAAACACTATACTGCCCTTTAATAAGACAGCCAGCGTTGACTTCTACATTTCTTCACATTGTCAAACTTTCAGAAGATACAGGACTGATAAGTACGCTAATGCCAAAGGAGGAAAGTGAGAATTTAGATGCTCTTAATGGAGTTAAAGCACGTTCTTTCAAACACACATAGAGAATGTGGCCGTTCGCTAATATAAACAGTTTCAAAGAATGGTTGTGGCACAGAGGCAGTGACTGGAAAATCTGTATAAGAATTGTTGTTATAGTGGATTTCCCATAGGGATTTATTTTAATCTAGGGAAACCATTAAAGACATTGGTCTGACTGGAGGATCTTAACCTTTTTTTTTTCCCCTTTCTCCAGACACATACATCAAACTCTATTGGCCTGTCACATTATCTCCAGAGCTTGCTAAAAGTCTGTGGCAGCGTTAAAAAGAAAACATTTGATATAGTCTTGTGAACTGTTAAGCATTATCAGTAGCAAAGCATTAATAACTCCATAATCCAGAGCAGATAATTGTTCCCCGACTAGTAATGCAACCAGCTGCTTAATATATACAGCAAGTGTGATGTGTGTTTGGGGAGGGAATTCTCTTCAGAAAAGCAAATATAGAATTTCAAAGCCAAAAAAGGTACATGTGGTGGCTATAGTTAAGTTTACATACGGAAGATGTTATGAGGTTTGGGGTTGTTTTTTTTAAATGTACTGTACCTTTAAAGGGGCAGATTCCCAGCCTGTCTGCTGAGGGAGGGAAAGATAAGGCAGTGATGTGAGTCAATTTGAGTGTTCCCGTTGTGTAGTCTGTCTTGCATGGGTTTCATTCATGGTTTCGTGGGCCGTTTTTGTAATTGTTTGAAATGAATTAATTGCTTGTGCAAAGAAACTTCCACCCATGGGGTAGATTCCTGCTTATATCACAAGCCAGGAGCTGGTCAGTGCATGCAGGAGTTCCTTCCCTCACGTATGCGTCTGACCACTTTGCCAATGCCCCTTTAAAACTTACAGGGGAAAAGAGCCTGATACAAATCCTACAGAAGCCAATGGGAGTCTTTCCATTGAGTTCAATGGGGGCTGGATCACATCACAAGAGAGATGTATCTGTAGGTACCGTATTCACATTCATTTTAAGCTGTAAAACTGGACTGAATGATGCCTCCCGTCTCACCCCACACACACGCAACCAAAGCTGAGCTAGCCTAGTGATACGAACCACATCTTCGGGAACCTCCTTGCATCTGACTGTTCGACTTCTCGGCTTTAACATTGCTTTGGGGCTACTTTTTTTGCATTCGCTTGCTATGGGAGTTTTTTCGGCGACTAAGCGGAGTGCTGCTAAATTTCAACCCATCCGTTAGTGCACTCGTTGTAAAAGACCACCGAACTTTCCAAAAGAGCCTAAGCGAGTTAAGGCCCCCAGTCGCTTGGAAATGAAATGGGACTTGTGAGCCTAACTGCCCAAGGAGCCTCTGTAAGTCCCAGCTTCAATGAAACATTAAATGAAACATTCTTAATTCAGGAGGTCTTCACTGGGTCTCCTTAGGAGACTGATGGCTGGGTGGGGTTATTTTTGACTTCAGTGGGAGATACAGATGCTCAGCGTGGCTGAAAAATAGACCATGAGCCTTCTCCATTGAAGGAGACTGGACTACTGAAAGAAGGCACCAAGCCAAGCTGTTAATTCCCCCTCCCTGCATAACTTCATTCAGGTTTTCGCTTCACATTCCACTGAGATCCACAAGAGCTACTGAATGGGTGTGCTCCAGCTGTCCTGGCCATAGTCCATTGCTGGCCACCAAGGGTATGTCTAAACTACATGCACCCGCAGCTGGCCCGTGCCAGCTGACACAGGCTTGGGCTAAGGGCTGTTTAACTGAAGTGTAGACTTCTGGGCTCAAGCTGGAGCCCGGGTTCTAGGATCCTGTGAGGTGGGAAAGTCCCAAACCTTGGGCTGCAGCCCAACCCTGGTTGTCTACACATCAATTAAACAGCCCTGCAAGCCTGAGTCAGCTGGCCTGGGTCAGCCCTGCATGTCTAATTGCAGTGTAGACACCTCACCTGGATGCAGGGGAAGCTGTAGCTGCTTTCACGTTCACAAAGTAACCCGCCGATGGACTTTCTGTCCCCAGGCTTTATACCAGTAAAAAGTGGCCTGGGGGCTGAGTGATTTTTGTCCTGGAGTCTCTAACAAATGCCTCCTTTGACAACTGGGAGGGACCGGGACTCAGGAAAGTGGGGTTCAGTTCCTCCCTCTGCTACAGACTCCCTGTGAGGATGTGAACAATTCATTTCATCTCTTTCTCAATTCCCCAGGTCCATAGCTAATCATACACCCTTTGTCCACCCTGGCTATGTCGTCGGTAAGCTCTTTGGGGCAGGCACGATCTCTTAAGCACTTATATGGTGCCTATCACCGGGTGACCAGCCTCTATGAATATGTTTTGAGCCCAGACTCTTCTCTCCTCCACACACTCAGCTGTCTGACGCAGGTCAGGTCCACCCGGGAGAGAAGGGAGAGTCTGGGCCAGCGTCCTGCTGAGACTCAAGACCAAGCCCTGTCATTTTGCAGTGCGCATGCAGCTCACGCTGCAGACCTGAGTCAGAAGGTTAGCGTGGAGCGGTATGGAGGCGTTAGCACAGCGGGGAGACCTGGGTCCAGCTACTGTAAACCTCAGTTTACAATGCACCGTGGATGCTGAAGTTGAGCAGGATGTGCATGTGCAACCCAAGTCCACCAGCCCAGGTCCCACAGAGCCGCGTTTACAATGCAATGGAGACATATCCTTTAATGGGAGTCGGCCCCACCTGTGCTGTAACTAACTGCATCCGAGTCTGAGAGGACTCAGGTGTTACTGTGGGCCTCCAAAAGACTAAAGAGAACACAGTCAGGGCTGCGGGTGGAGGAGAGCCACTGAGCTGGGTTGCGGCTGGAGAGCCAAACCACAGGAGTGCCGCTAACTCCTGAGAAAAATGGCCAGGCTCTGGAGAGGCAGTCCTGGGGCTGGTGTTCTGGGAGAGGAACCAGGGCCTGAAGAAGAGCCCAAAAGGGGTGAGAAGCTCAAGCCCGGAGAAGGAGAAAAGATGCCTCAGTAGCGTGTAATTGTTTGTAGTTCTAAGTTATACTGAGAGGTCCCGGGGAGAAGCACTAGGGCCTGCTACTCTGCAAAAGAAGAGTGTCATTCTTTTAAGCTCTTTTGGTTTGGAAGGACTTTGCTGCTGGGATAGTGGCAAGGGGACTTTGAAAAGGCCAGCTGGGAGAAGCCAGCTTGGAGCCTGACCAGTTCCACCTGGATGTGGATCCCTCGGAATTGGATTGAACTTTAAGTGTGACCTGGCCAGAGGGCTTCAGAGCCAGATCACCTGATAAAAGTGGGGCATTAGAGTGGGAGGATCCCTGAAATGCTGGGCCCTGACCCAAGGGGGTGTATTGATGGTGAGTGCACCCCATGACAGGGCCCCAGTCCAGAAAGTAGCCTGAAGAGGCGACTGTAATACAAGTAATAACTAATAATAATGTCAGGGCTTGTCTATACAGGCAATTAGTGTGTGGCAAGCCAGGGTGTGAATGTACAACACACTAATGGCTTGTATGGACCCTGCTGCCACACGCGAAAAGTTCCTTAGTGCATTTTGCCACACTACTGTTTGAAACAGGCACTCAGGCTCCTAAATCTCCTAGGAAGTCAACGAGACTTCGGCTCCCAGGTGCCCAAGTCACTCTCGGAAATGGAATTGAGGCTCCTAAGTCACTTAGATACTTGAAAATTTTACTCTAGGCCTTGAAAGCTGCTGTAACTACACAGTCACCCCAAACTCAGAGTTCCTTACGGCATGATATTCTGAACTGTGTTTTCACCATTGAGGGGGTATAAAACAAACCGATGTAGAGTTTAGTTTTAGATGCTTCTGAGAGCACAAAAGTTCCTTTCAAATCATGGTGAGAAAAGCATTTTTTTTTATCCTGCTCCCATAATTCAAAATCTGCTCAGGGCTAAGCCCAAGCTTGGAAAATTTCAGGCCAAAAACTTTCTTCTGAGAAAGTAGGATCGGGGGAGCGGGGGGGACGGCGGAATTAGAACTCAACCTTCACAACATTTGCTATTGCAACCACTAAAATCTTTACAGATGGGCCACATACCAAATTAATTTTCCCAAGACATCAGTCAAGCTTAGCAGAACTGTGTGTGTACTAACTAACATCTCGCCGCATTATCCCATCTCACACAGCAGCATTTTGGCACACAGTGCAAATAAATAACTTTTAAATGGGTTGCTACCCATCGGACTTAGCTCTTTGTTCTCATTCCCAGCCATGTGTGAAATTAATAACTTAGCTGTTAGGAGGGTTGCAGCGGCTTTTCTATTTCTAATAGATGGTCTCTGTCTTGCTGCATAACCATAAATTGAGTTGCCTAATGATGGTAAATTGTCTGCTATGGTGGCAATGCTGCTGGGCTGGGGCCTTTGATTCAAGTGCAAAATAGGAACATTGCAATTCTATTGGATTAGACCAGAGATCTATCTAGAGACTGATACTGTAGCCCATATAACAGGTTTATAGATTTGTATTAGAGCATTTTTGGCCGTAACGCAAGGAACCTGCAGGCCACATCCTTATGTTGCGCTAAGGCAAGTTAGCATGCATATGTTTGGGACCTTTAGCCTAGATCACGCTACAATACAAAGACCACAGATTTCAATGGCATGGTTCCCATTGACATCAGTGGCTTTGTAACAGAGCTCTAGTCTTTTATCTCACCTCTAAGAGTCGTTTCAGAGGATGGTGCAATAAATGGGGGAAGTAGGACCCAGTGGTTAGGGTGCTGCCCTGGGACTCAGAGCAGGTTTTAATTCCCTACTCTGCCAGGTACTTCCTGGTGAGCATGGGCAAGTCAGTTAGTCTCTCTGTGCCTCAGTTCCCCACCTATAAAATGGGGATAATAAGCTAATGAGGCTGCTCAGTACACCAAAACCCTAGGGTGCCAGTAGCATTCCTGGTGCACTGTGTCCCAGAGGCAAGCGCTGTAGGTGCTTCAGCAGCTAGGCCTTGTAGGCGCTAGCCTTGGTGGGTCCCAATGACCCCTCAGATACATGGCTGAGGGAAAGGGTATTTTCCTAGGGCTGGCAGGAAAAGTTGTAGGTACAGAGGCTTCAACAGTTACAGTGCAAAGTGAGCAATCGCAGGTCTTGTTTGGGTCACTGGGGCAGTCCAGTGGAGAGTCAGGGCTCTTCACCCCCTAGTGCCTGAGGTGTCCTCTCCAGTCCGGTCTCTGTTCAAACCAATAGAAGCTTGTGGGTTTCCAGGCCAGGCTGAGTTAGTGTCTCTCATCGGGGCCACTCTGCACTGGCTCCCCCAGAAGTCCTGCACCCAGGTGTAACGACCAGCACTTGCAGCCTGTTCCACACACTGTTCTGTGTACAGTTCCTGGGAATTCCACTCTGCATCCAGCTTCTCTGCGGCTTCTGGCTCACCAGGCAGCCACCTCTTCCAAACAGAACCCGGCTATTCCCTGGTTCAAGGAGTCCTTTCCTCTCACCTGGCCAGGAGGAAGGGGATGTGCAGTGGGGAGTGGGTGATGGGAGTTGTAGTCCCCTGCTCAGCAGATGCTTCACAATAGCATATCCCTACTTCCCAGGGTGTTATAAGGAAAAATACATTACAGTGTGACGGGCTTAGACTAGGATATCTTAGATAAAACCTTCAGTTGGCTGCCTTACTCCCATGAGAGATTGGCTTGTACCTTCAAGCGTGAGGTATGTATCCCTTCCAGAACTGAGCGCCGGGGGGGGGAGTTACTCATAACTATAACCTTGCAAGGGACAAGCTCCACATGCTATAGGAATGTGTGCAGTATTGTCATTATACTATTGTCAGTGTAGCATTTATTCATAGCAATAAAAAACACTTTTACAGGTATAGGTGGTTGAAAATTTTCTGCTGGAATGGTTTTCTGCTGGAAAATGTTGATTCAATGAAAACTAATGGTTAACAGGAACATGTAGATTTTATTTACACTATTGGGTTAATTTGGACCCTGACCTCATTGGTCTTACCCTATGCAAAAGGGCACTGAAGAAAAGTTTCATACTAACCCCTTTCTACTCAGGCTCTGAATTCTACACAGAACCAGGGGTCACCCAATGAAATTAATAGGCAGCAGGTTTAAAACAAACAAACAAAAGGAAGTACTTCACACAACACACAGTGAGCCTGTGGAACTCATTGCCAGGAGGATGTTGTGAAGGCCAACCCTATAACTGGGTTCAAAAAAGAATTAGATACGTTCATGGAGGATAGGTCCATCAATGGCTATTAGCCAAGACGGTCAGGGATGCAACCCCATGCCCTGGGTGTCCCTAAGCCTCTGACTGCCAGATGCTGGGACTGGATGACAAGGGATGGATCACTTGATAATCACTCTGTTCTGTTCGTTCCCTCTGAAGCAGCTGGCACTGGCCACTGTTGGAAGACAGGATACTGGTCTGACCCAGTATGGCTGTTCT
The DNA here is from genome assembly GCF_002925995.2 of Terrapene triunguis. Taxonomy (NCBI): domain Eukaryota; kingdom Metazoa; phylum Chordata; order Testudines; family Emydidae; genus Terrapene; species Terrapene triunguis. The sequence goes on along the minus strand of NW_020664483.1, from coordinate 6,376,927 downwards.
TATGTTCTAACTAAATGCCTATGCATGAAAGTCAGAACACCCACTATGCTCTCCATAGGTAATGGTTGACTTTAGCATCTATTTGTGTTGTGGGTTTTCTCTTTTCCTGCTTTGTTTTTGACCATTGTTATAAAAGAGTAAATCCTACATGAAAAATTCCCTTTTACAACTTGGAAAACTCCAAAGACTACTAAGCTGATGTGAAAGATTGACTTAATTGAGCATTATATTCCTGATTTACTAAAGAAGCCTAAATCCTCTGATTAAACTGATGTATAGATTTTCCAGCCATTAATTAATCTAAAATGTATTAAATTCCAGGGCACAGGTAAATGGTCACCATTTTAAATGGAAATATAGAGATGGCATTTCCTTTACTATGACTATTTATATTACATATCTACAGGCTCCAACTGTTATCAGGGACCCATTGTGCAAGGCACTGTACAAACACTAAGGCTATATCTACAGTGTAATCAGAGGTGTGACTTGTACAGACATACCCAATTTAGCTTTGATCTAGCTCACTCGAACAACAGCAGTGAAGCCACAGCAGGAGGGACAGCAGAACCTACCCAGGATTCCAGAAGGGTTTGCACAGCTTCATGGCTATTTTTATTCAAGCTAGACAGATCAAAGCTAGAAGCATCAGGAAATGGTCACACGTCTGATTGCAGTGTCGACAGACGCTAAGAGATTTTTTTCTGCCCTGGAGATTAAATAGATAAAAGGTGGGAAGAGAATGGGAGGCACAGAGTGAAGAAGTGACTTGACAAAGGTCACAAAATACATTAGTGGCAGAACTAGGAAAGGAATACAAAGTGTCATGAGTCAAGGGCCAACCCCTACCTAGTGGCCTGTCTAACAGCTCCTTTGTATCTTGTTTGGTAAGGCCCTGGGTGACTTTAACGTGCTAGTACATAGTGGCAGCTTTTAATCCAAATTTTAGGTTAGACACTGTTCTCCTCCTTAGCTGCAAATGTAAGGGCCTGATCGTGCAGGTCTTACCCACATGAGCTCTCTCATTGACTTCAGGGGTACTACTCACATGGCAAAGGGCTGCAGGGTTAGGCTGTAACTCAATGGCAAAACCCATATTGACTAGGTACAGGACTGGGTCTCATTAAGTCCCAAATCTTCTCCTGTCTCCATGCATGCAGAGGCTTTCTAGGCAGTAGAAACGTTTCAATTACGCTGGCTAAGAGTGGGTGGGGAGTGATCCAGAAGGAGTGCTGCCTCTTTGCCCAGCATGGAGTTCAGGGATACAGAGGTTCCCTCTAAGGCATGGGCAGGACCAAAGGGTCTGCTGCTGCGTGGCTTCTCCTCTCCTCTGCCCTGTAGAAGGGCTGCATTAAACGCTGTGGAGTGTGGAGTTTTCTCCAGCCATTCAGCCAAAGAAAGATCAACAGAGCAGCTCTGCAGCCAATCCACCAGCTGAGGTAAAGGTTTCATCCTTGCCCTGCCCAGTTGCTGGACTGAGAATTTTAGCCTAAGTGCACCTTTGAAAGTGCCGTCAGGCCTCCCTGAGGCTGCCAAAATGAAGGAAAATCCTGCTGGTGATTTGGACCCTGGTGCTTCTATGATGGCTGCTGTTCTGGTCCACCCAGGAACCTCCAGAGTTAAAAGCATGAGGCTCCACTGTTTGGACTAAAGAGCCAGGCTCTGTCTTCGCATCTTCTGTGGAGGGGGCACAGGGAGGAACTCATCCCGTATACTAAGCAGTGGGTTGCACTTCCATGTGGAGGCGTCTCCTGGAAGTTCTACTCTGAATAACTAACAGCTGACCGTGGAATGTAGGACTGGTGTTGAATAAACGATCCAAATTTTGTATAATTTGTAAAGTTGTATTTGGCCAGCTGCGCCTGGCAATTTGCAATGCAGAACTGTAGGGCTGCCAGTGAATACGTTTTTCTCTCCTGAAGGTCCTGGTGCTTCTGGTCTGTGTTATACAGGGTGAATTGATATCGATGTGGTTTGCCCCATTCATTCACTGCGTCAAACTCCAGAGTGTTGGGTGGCGGGTAAGAAAAAAAGAACTCAGAGTCCTTGGTGGGAACACACTGTTGTTTTTTTTTAATTGTCCCTCTTACACATGGGTATTGCTGCCAGGGTTTGCCAAATGGTTTTCACTGGTTCCAGCAAAGCCTCATTTATAGAGAAGACAATTCTTGATGGCATTGCAGAGTGAAGAATATCCAACCGCTTGTGTTGGGATTCTCTGACCTCCTCAGGAGCATCTGCACGGAATTTCCCACTCACTTAAACAGGTCTTGGAATGGCTGAAAATCATTGCCCATAGAGGAGGAGGAGGCATTACTGTATCATCCGGTGAAAAAGAGATTGTAGTGGCTTCTTTGTCCACCCGAATCTCTTGATCCTCAAGCATTTCCTCTTGATGCTGAGGAGGAGAAGTTTTAGTCGGGGGTCGGCATCCAGGGTTGCTCCCACCAGGAGAGATGAAGTTCCTGAACATCTTCCCTGCCCCTTTGAGACAGGAGGTTTGTATACGGGGATGTGGGGGAACCTCGAAGAGATATCAATGATGCTGAAGGGAGGTCTTCTAACGGGGGAGCCCCAAATGAAAAGGCAGGTGATGGTACCGGTGACGTATAGAGTTTCAGAGACCAAGAGATTCTTGGTACTGAGACACACTTGGTATCTGCCAGCATTGGAGATTGGTTCAGCAGTCACTGATAGTTGTTTGGGTATCTCAAATCTTGCGACACCAGCAGACTTGTATACTTATCCTGGCCGGATGGTACCAATGGCTTGGAGCACTTTGCAGATGGCGCTGAGGTGGCAGTAGGCTTACACGGTACGGAAGAACTCAATGAGGGCACTGGGAGAGGGGTAAAGTCTGACGGTACCGATAGTCTGTGCTTGCTGTGACCACCTCCACTAGATAGTGATGGAGCCTTCCCAGAGCCGTGTTTAGCCTTTGGGCTGTGGGACTTTCCCACTTCGCCAGTGCTGGAGGAGCTCTTTGCCTCCATGGTATTGAGCCCCAAGGATGACGTCTCTGAGGCTGCCAACCTGGTCGGAGAGAAAGGTCTTTTTGAGGTGGGATCCCTGGGAGATGAATTAGAACGCTTCTTCTCAGAATGTTTAGAGGAGGTCTCTGTGGATTTATCTTTTCTGGGGCAGGGTTGTGCTGAGGTTTAAGGAGCCCTAGAAACCCCTGGGGACTGATGTATGCAGGGGAGGGGTTCTCCTGACCTGGCTCCAAAGCGGGCGAAGGGAACGCTTCATCATCAGATAGTTGCAGCTTGACTTCCCGATTCTTCCGAGCCCTGGATGTGAGGGCTGAACAGAAGTGTCGCTTCTATGGTGCACGTGACTCTCCCAGGCAGCAAATGCACTTCGAGTGTCTGTCACAGACCAGGATAGCCTCTCTACATGAGAGGCAACGTTTAAACCCCAATAAACTGAGCATGCCCCTAACGGGAAAGGCTTCCCCGGAGGAAACAAATGAATTGTTGGGGGGGGAGGGAAGGGTTGGTTTGTTTAAGAAACCAGAAGTATTAACTAAACTAAGAAAGAAACAAGCCCAGCAGCAGCTGAGGTACATGCAAAGTGGACAAGCTAATCTCCATCTCATGCTAAGGCAGCTGAGAAGGAACTGAGCGGGGCTTAACCCACACAGCCTGATATAGTCTCCGTGCGGGGCCCAAGGATATCAACGGTATGTGTGTGGGCTGAACGGACACTGCTAATGAAAATTTCCAATCAAAAGCGAGTGGGGCACCCGCGCACATGAAGTGGAGCACCCATAGGGACACTACTCAAAGAAGAAGTGGATCATCTTGTGGCCAAGGTACCAGAGTGCATCTGCAGGGAGGTTGGTCCCATTTCCAGCAGTGTCGCACACTTCCTGTGACAGCTTGAACAAGTCACTTTAGTATCTGTGCCTCCATTCCCCATCTATAACAGTTTTCAAGTAAATAAAAGGTTGTTATCAGGAGGAGGGAGAAAAATTGTTCTTCTTAACCTCTGAGGATAGGACAAGAAGCAATGGGCTTAACTTGCAGCAAGGGCGGTTTAGGTTGGACATTAGGAAAAACTTCCTAACTGTCAGAGTGGTTAAGCGCTGGAATAAATTGCCAAGGGAGGTTGTGGAATCTCCATCATTGGAGATTTTTAAGAGCAGATTAGACAAACACCTGTCAGGGATGGTCTAGATAATACTTAGTCCTGCCTTGAGTGTAGGGGACTGGACTAGATGATCTCTCAAGGTCCCTTCCAGTTCTGTGATTCTATGATCCATAACATGGGGATAATAATGCTTCTTATCTAGCTAGATTGTAAACTCATTGGGACAGGGACTTTGACCATTTTCCAACTGTGTTCTTTCTTCACTTTGACTGTGTTAGGGGGCTTGGCCACCCTGCTTGCTTTGACGTAGCCAGGATGTGCATAAATTGGCTGATGAATGCACGCCCTCTTGTGCGCTATTCCCTACAGACTTTACAGCACATCATCAGGCCTGGTTCACTCTCCTGGTTCTCCTGATGGGCTGCAGGCCTCTAGAGGCAGAAAGTCTGCCTGGAGCACCGCAACCCCTGCTCTGTCAGGGGGCCCGGAGCTGGTCAGCATTGCCCAGAAAAACCGACAGGGCCAGTCCGGTGTGGGGCTGAGTCAGCCAAGCTGACAGTGATGTGCTGACTCAGCACACATCAGCGGTCTATGCCAGCAGGGCTTCTTGGGAGTCTTGGTCAGAATGTCAAGCTATGCTCACTAGAAGAGGGTGTGTAAGGAATAGTACCCAAGGTGAATCTCCTCTGGGGCACGTGTAGGTGGAGCTCCACTCCCACGCTGCTGAAGTAACTTTTAGGAGACAGTGCTCTCTAGTGGATAGAATACAGGAGTGGGACTGAGGAGACTTGAGTTCTGTTCCTGGCTCTGCTATTGCCCTGGGGTGAGTCACTTCATTTCTGTCTGTTCTCACCCACCCTCTGTCCATACAGACCACCTGCTCTTTCAAGCAAGAGTTTTCTCTCAAAATAAGTATGTGCACCGGCTAGCACAATGGAATCGTGATACCAGTCGGAGACTCTAGGTCCTACTGCAATATGAATAATAACCAGCACGTCTCGCTGAACCTCTGCCAGTGAAATAAAGCACTTACACACCTCTCTGACTGGAGCACACGACAATGGACCAGTTTGTCTTTCAACTTCCTACACCCCAAACAATCACCTTCCACATTCTTAATTATTTTATCTTTTCACCAAAGCCTATGTCGAAATATAGAAGAGACCCCCCCCCCAAATAAATAAAAGTACCAACAAGAAAGGAAAAACAAATAAGGAGAATAAAACATGGATGAAAATAAAGAGGTGGAAAATAAGCCCTGCTCGAGGCAAGGGAAAGGCATTGCATAGTGCAGGGTCACGGGAATAGCTGCAGTAATTACATTTTACATGGCTTTAGGTTGTATTTATGCTGTCAAAACTGTTTTGTCACACTGGATTTTTTTTTAATGCATTTCAGATTTTGCTAATCTCTGGAAAATCTATATATCAGTCTAATCAGGGGATTGGGGGGCTCTTTGCCGAATGAAAAATATACTGCTCCATTAAGTCAATCTTTCACGTTGGCTTATAAGTCTTTGGAGATTTGCAATTTGTTAAAGGAGTTTCGTGTGTGTGTGTGTGTGTGTGTGTGTGTGTGTGTGTGTGGTGTAGTAGTAGTAGTTAAGCTTTTCCTAACAATGGGTCTTAAAATAAAAGAAAACAGACAGACTCTAAATGCAGTGGTCCCTATTAAAAAGTCAGTGTTTGCAGTGAATTACCATCCACTGATATCTGAAATCCCAAAGGTGGTTATTTTTCTCCCCTATACTGAGAATAGGAACTAACATAGAAATTGCCATACTGAATTAGCATCATGACTGGGGCAACCCCTGTCTTTGCATCCCTCCATTGTCTCCCACTTCTCCACATTAAACACAGATTCCTTGTCCTCACTTATACGGTTCTTTATGGCCTATTCTCAACCCTAGCTAGCATCTCTCATATGCAATCAAGACATTGACTTCCATCTTCAATCAGCCACTGATATCATACCAGCCTCCATCGCCCACTTGGTAAAACCAATTCCTTTCGTGCGTTCTCCCATGCTGCCCTGACACGTAAGAGGAGCTCCCCATAAACCTCTGCAAAACTCCATTATCCTTCTTAAAACTCTCCTTTGGCATGAGGCCTACAGAAAACTTGACAGCTGCATGCTGGCTTCCAGGCTGTTGTAGCCCCTCTGAACTAGAAGGACAGAGAACCTTAGCCAGCTCACAGTAGGGCGAGCAGGCTGTGTGGAGTCAAGATCCCATGGAAGCTGGAGGTAGGGAGTGTCTTGGCACAGCTCAGCCATGCCTCCACTGAAGCGACCCGTGCTACTGCTATTCATACTCAGACTAGCTCAATGAGAGCAAGCGTGAGGATGTGTAGATGAGCAGGGCGATCCCATCCCTAGAGTAGACATAACCTTAGACTGTAAGTTCTTTGGGTCAGGGTCTGTGGTGTTATGTGTTTAAACAGTGCCTGGCATGACAGGGCCCTGATCCATGGCTGTCTAATGCAAGAATTAAAAAATACAATACCTAGATCTTGTATAGCACTTTGCATGAGTGCCTCTCAAAGCACTGTACGAAGGAGGTGGATATCTTTATTTCCACTTCACAGATCTGGAAACTGAGGCAGAGAGAAGTAAAGTTACTTGCTCAAGGTCTCCCAGCAGGCTAGTAGTAGAACCAGGACTATAACCCCAGTGTTCAAAGGCCCAATCCAGAGCATTATCCACTAAGCAACACTGCCTGTTCAAAGGCAGAAACTGGAAAACCCTCTGACCAGCCTGAGTGTGAATATCGTTAAACTTTTAGTAAAGGTGCCAAAATAACTGAGTACTGCACCCCGAACGGACAATTACTACATGATTTTGGAGTGGCATAACGTGTGGGCTTATTTAGAACCTGTCTCTCTCCAGGATATTTTTAATTGTAGTGCTCATGTTCAGAACTCTGCAGGGTATAATTATTGTAGTGATGCTGGTACAATATTTTCTGTGTCTGCATTTATAAGGAACAAATCTGTGCAAGTTGCATTTTCCTTATAGCGTGTTACTCAAACTACAAATTGCCCAGTAATTTACTTGGAGTTACAAGATTCTTAGCCCAACCACCCACAAAAATGCCGCTCCACAGATGTCTTCTGTGGCTGCCCCTGGGGACAGACCCTGAGTTGGTATAAATTGTCATGTGCACTAGCTGAGGATCTGCCCTATGGAGAAGCCTTAACTTGGCTAGTGTGGAGGTCTCTTTAGCAGGCTCAATCTAGAAGTGCTATTATCCCCCTTGTACAGGTCAGGCACTATGCCACAGAAAGATTAAATAACTTCCCCAACTCTGCGGCAGAGCAGGGAATTGAACCCACATCTCCTAGGGTGGCAACCTAACTAGAAGACCACCCATCCCGTCTCTCATCTATGTTCTCGCTCTTTTCCCAGGAGTGTACAGAGGAAGCATAAGAACTAAGTGTGCCTGGCCCTTAAGTGAGCTGTGCCTAAGGGGTACCAACATCCTGTGTACCCATCTTGCAGTGTGCAGCCGTACAATGACCAAACACCATTTGGTTCTCACTTTTACTCAGGCCTTACTGAGGCAAATTCCAACTTAGCTTACCGGCATGAGGGCTGCAGGCCTGATTGCTGCTCAAGAGGTGTAAGGATTGCAGATTTACCTCACACAAGTGTATTTCCATCAACTCATTGGAAGTCACAGCTTCAGAAGGGGTCAACCACTCTAACGTTGGCCCCTAAGAATGGATTTGGGAGCCTGGTTATGTTCCTGTCTTTGAAAATCTTGGCCCTAAGTTCGAAAACTCTTCCCTTGGGTTCTTCTGAACAAACATTACAACCCGTGAAGGACCTAGTAACCATGTCTTCCTCAGCAACATTGCAAAGTAGCTTAAGGCCTGATCCAGAGCCCAGTAAAGTCAATGGAAAGACTCCAACAGACCACAGGGGATTTTTGGATCAAGCCCTTAAAGCATAAATGAAACAAGAATTGCAGCTACTAAAGATACAGCCCATGTGGTAAAGCAGTAAGTGGGGAGGGCAATTCACTAGCTCTATCACGACGGATGGAATATGTGTAGCCTCTTGCTGCCTTCTTGTGAACCAGAATCCATTGAAAGCTACATGATTAAAGTCCACCTAGTGGATTTACAGGGCTTTGTGCTGATATGAGACTATTTAGTCACGAGAGGCAGACTTTTGACATGATTCAGTTGACTGCCCGTGGCATTTGACATACACCTAAGGACTCTAAGTGGTTACTGCTATTAGCAAAGACTTGAAAAAAGACACGTGTCACATTAGGTCAGTTATCTCTTAACTTCATCCTGTGAAATGTCACCAGTACCTCTAGGCCTTCTCATTTCTTATCGGTCTGTCAGATACACGGCGTTATTGTTTTAAAGTGCTACGGGTGAAAGGGAAAAAGAGGGAGAAGCCACACTACAGCTACTTTGTAGATAACAGTGAAGGAGGGTTAGTCTTAGTAGAGAATAAATATAGGGACTACATGGCTCTGGATCTTCCATTGTTTCCTCTCTGCAGCACAAAAATCAGGGGCTGAGCCCTTGTTAATAATACAGCTCATATAAGATGTTCGATGTAGCTATCTGGAATCTTTAATTTACCACAATTCTCTGCTGTGGCAAAGTACTTGTCTAGTGCCGGTGTAAACAGGCAGTTGCAGATTTCTGCAGCATCTAGAGCAAAGGTGGCTCTGTGCCAGCCCTAGTGCAGGAGGTCTGCCAGGGGTACGCTATGCTCCAGGGTTCTTTGCACGTGTAATGACCCTTAGAGGGGCATTATAATTTGGCATCAGTTTAGAGCAGTCCCAAGGCTTCTCTAGCTTGTACCAGGATGCAAAGTGGCCACTGACAGTCCCAGGAGTTGGGGGAGCACAAAAAGCTGGCCTTTGTCCTGCCTCCCCTTGGATGAGCTGAGTGGCGCTCTGGCATGCCTGAGGATCCGGGTCAGTGAGTGCCTTGTGGATATAAAATACTACCAGGCCAGAAGGGTAGCATTCTGCATTTAATTGCACAGATGTAAGTGACTGCCCAAGGGAACGGAGAATCAAACCCAAAGGCTCCAGTGGAGTTACTCCTGCTATACACCAGGCTCAATTCTTTGAGCGTGTAAGAAATCTCCCTGACCTCAATGGCACTTCATGTGCTTTTATTTAAGCATGTGCTCAATTGCTTTGCTGGATCAGGGCCGGAGTGCTCACCACCTTGCAGAACTGAACACTGCATGAGGACCCTACATATTTAACGCATCACTATCATAATTCACTATGATGTTGCTGCTCCTCTTTATTCAGTGGGTTAAACAGTTCACTGTTTAAATACTTACAGCCAGATTCCGGCCAGAACTATGCCTCTGAAGGGGCCTTTGGGGAGAGTGGGGGGGGGGAACCTTGAATGAAGAAATAACAGTCCCCAGCTCTCCTGCCTCATTTAAGTCAAAGTGGAAATCGGCCCCCCGAATTCCTGGCTTCACCATGGAGTGGCAGCATCTCTGAACCCCAACAGGCAGGAGGTGACTTCTGAAAAAGGTGGTGAACACAGAAAAAGGGGAGCAAATGGAAGTCTCTTATAGAATCTTGGTTCGACAAGTTAATGTTTGACAGCTTGAATTTATGTGAACATTAACAAGGCTGATAATTCAGGGTCTTGCTGCTCTTGGTAACATTCCAGGAGTAATATTTTCACAAAGACTAACTATTTTTGGACAATTTCTCCAAAGTATTCAAAACAAACATGCTTTTCCCCTAAGCTCAGGCCGACATGCCTCCTTGTTTCAGTTCCCTTTTTAATAGTAACAATATACGTCCATTAGAGCCAAGGTAAACTGAAATCCTACCCTCTGCTGGACAATCTCCCTGTCGCAGAGTATCCCTAGCTACCAATGGCATCATTAAGAGATAATGGTCCACACAATCTTCTCCCTTAAACCTGTTTTACACTGGATGCGAATGGAATGACTCTCAATTGCCACCAGTTTGAGGCTAGGTCTTCAGTGAAAAAAGTAGGTAGCCAACAATGTAAAATCCAAGTGAAGACAAGGCACAGGTAGTTTTTGACCTAGCTGAGGTCAATCCTATGACCCTCACCTGAAGTTTACCTCAACTAGCTACACTGAGGTGAAAACAATAGTACCTGTCTCCTCTAGAATCTTACCTGTACAGCGCTGAACAAACATTTGGGGTTTAAGAACATAGGAACGGCCATACTGGGTCAGACGAAAGGTCCATCTAGCCCAGTATCCTGTCTTCTGACAGTGGCCAATGCCAGGGGCCCCAGAGGGAATGAACAGAACAGGTAATCATGCAATCATCCATCCCCTGTCTCCCATTCCCAGCTTCTGGCAAACAGAGGCTATGGACACCACCCCTGCCCGCCCTAGCTAATAGCCATTGATGGACCTATCCTCCATGAACTTATCTAGTTCTTTTTTTAACCCTGTTAAAGTCTTGGACTTCACAACATCCTCTGGCAAGGAGTTCCATAGATTGACTGTGCATTGTGTTTATTTTCCAGCTCAGTGGCTGAACCAAAAATTGTTTTGGTTTGTTTTTTTTCTCAGCAAAATGAAACATTTTTTTTTATTGGATCTAACAAAACGTTTCCAACATCATTTTGATTTGACATTTCTTTTCCAATTGCCATTCTGTTTCGAAAATGTCAGAACTCGCCAACAATTCCTAGTTTTATTTTTTCATTTTCCTTCAGTCAAAACCATTTTTTTAATAAAAAAAAATAATAAATCGCCCAGCTCTACTCTCAAGATAAGTGTATTTTTACATCAAGATAGCTATCTTTGCAATTAAGGCATTGCCTAAATGAGTTAAACTTTAAAGAAATTCAGACTGTTAAAGTACGAAAATTCACAGGCCAGTCAAATACTCTTATGCCTTTCAGTAACAATACAGTCTAATCTGGGACCACAAATGCAAACTGCGCATTTCCATACCTTAACGTGTTTGGATTTCTTTTGAAATGTAACCTTGGTGCTGAATTTACTGGATTTGTAATGTTTGTTAAGAGTAAAAAGCATTATCCCCCAAAGATACTTTCAGCAATAGTTCCATTCTAATGTCATTTTTTAGCTGGGAATGAATCAAAGATGTTGTTAGTAACACAGATAAGGACCATATTTTAGAGAGGTGAAATGACTTGCTCAGGCAGGTCTATCACAAAAGCAGGTCTAGAATGCAGATCTCATGAATCATAGGACAATGCTCTACTCACTAGAATACGCTGCCTCCATAAAACATGATGAGCAAAATAGGTGTTATTCTTTATCACGATGTTTAGCATCTTAAAACACACCGCACTTAAATCCCCACCTGGAAGCTGTTTGTAACACATAGCCTTCATGTTTTTAGACATTGAGGGAACAGACTATTGACCTGAAAACACCTGTGATCTCTTTAATCATCTGAATCTACAAAGGCAGCTTGCATAAACTATTTATGCAGGGGGGGAAATTGTCTGGTTATGCTGTAGATATAAAAATGTATAAATGCCAATTAAAAAACTGCTATTGAAGCTTTAAGGAGACTTATCAGTAATTACTGACAATACCCTGAATGGTTTGTGGCCCACAAATATATCTCCGCTCCCATCATACTTAGAATCAGGGGCGGCTCTATGTATTTTGCAGCCCCAAGCACGGCAGTCAGGCAGCCTTCGGTGGCATGCCTGCAGGAGGTCCGCTGGTAACTCGGATTTGGCGGCATGCCTATGGGAGGTCCACCGGTCCCGTGCCTTCGGCGTACCCACCGCCGAATTGCTGCCGAAACCGCAGGGCCGGCGGACCTCCCGCAGGCACGCCGCCGAAGGCTGCCTGACTGCCGCCCTCACGGCGACCGGCAGGCTGCCCCCCTGCAGCTTGCCGCCCCAGGCACGCGCTTGGTGCGCTGGTGCCTGGAGCCGCCCCTGCTTAGAATTTACACATCTTGAAAGTGTGTTTCAACCATTAACTAATTAATCCTCAAGCTCTTGTATCACACACATTTGCTGACATATTATATAAAGATTGGATACACTGTCCCTACAGGGAAAACGTTAAAAAAAATTACGTTTGCTGAAACATCTAGTGCTTAGACTTTATTATAATTTGCAGGCTATTGAAAGTCTATATTCAGCAGTCCTTATAAAGGTAAAACTCCTGACTTCTAGTCAAGTTCGGGATGACACCACTAAGGGCTGGTCCACACTAACCCCCCACTTCGAACTAAGATACGCAACTTCAGCTACGTTATTCACGTAGCTGAAGTCGAACTATCTTAGTTCGAACTTACCGCAGGTCCACACGCGGCAGGCAGGCTCCCCCGTCGACTCCGCATACTCCTCTCGCGGAGCAGGAGTACCGGCGTCGACGGCGAGCACTTCCGGGATCGATCCCAGAAGATCGATTGCTTACCGCCGGACCCTAAGAGTGAGTTTTGAAAAGTTTGGCTTTACAGTAGTTGCTATCTACTGTTCTGGCCCCAATCCAGCAAAGCACTTAAGTCAATGGGACCAGTCATGTACTTAAAATTAAGCATGTGCCTGAGTGCTTTGCTGGATCAGGGCCTTGCAGCCCACTGAGAGTAACAGCAGTTTCATCATGGGCTCCAAGAGAAAAAGGATTGGGCCCTTAATTATACAGGAAGCAGTAGGAACACCTGTATTAAAGTTGCCTAACAGTGGCATAATGATCCTCTCTTTTCAGCTGCTGATAACTTGGCCAAACTTTAGCCATTGGGGCTGAAAAATTCCATGCTTTGGAGCTGTCTCAGGCTGACGTTTTCTGGAAAGTTTAAGGGAAAATGGTGCAGCCATTTCTGAGAATGAGTCTAGGGAACGTTAGGTAGCGATACCAACAGCAGTCTGAATAGTTCTAGCATCTTCATGGTTAGGAGTAGGAGGTTGGAACTGGGCAGAGCGAGGGGCTGAGGTCAGACAGGTGCCTTAGGCTGCCCCCATGAAAATCTGGTTAGGTTGGGCTGAGTTATAAGAAGTGGCAAGCTGCCATTTGCCACATTTGGTTTTTTAAAAAGCTAGGACATTCCATGCAAACTTCCCCTCAGCGAGCGTTATTTAGGTTGCAAAGTCAAGTCAAAAGTTAGGAAGTGGTAAATTAAGGTTCACTGTGCAAGCCTAATTTGTCCGTTCCCCCCCCCAATTCAGATGTATTATGATACAGTCTTTAATTACATGACCCCAGAGGGTTCTTCCCTACAGGCCCCCTGTGTGAGGTGAGGATAAAGGAGACTTCTCCCCTTGTTTCCTGGCACAGAGGTTAACCACAATGGGATTCTTATGTCTTCATAAGGCACTAACCTCCTCAAAAGGGGGAAGGGACCCTTGACCTCTCAACCACGCACACCCCGGGGCAAACGGCGTTGGCTGTTCCAGAGCCGAGTGCAGAGCACACCCTTCCAAAAGGCAGCACAGCATTTTGTCTGCTCGAGGCTCAGTCCTCCCCGAGCCTCCTGTGGGGAAGTCTGCTTTGCTCCTCCCCTTTGCTGTGCACAGAGCCAAGGCACCTTCTCCTCCCCACCTCCCCAGTGACCCCAGCAAGCACAGCGCCTGCAGCAGTCCTGCGTTTTACAATCGTATTTTCCAAATCAAATCAAAGGGGCGGGACGACGTGACAAGAAAGTTCTGAATTCCCAGGAGGTGCAGAAGAATTTGATTTCTACCAATACTCAGATGATGCATTTAAACTCACGAGGGTGTACACAGGGCTAATGTATATTATATAAGATACTCCTGTGGCTCTTGGATGACTCCACTGTGATCCTGTGCTGCAAAACCTTGATGACATGCCGGTCTGAACCAACTCATCAGCTGGGCACAGGCACTCTCTGTTACTCCCCTAGGAAGGTGGCAGATAAAAGACAAGGCATTCAAGTAGCTGACAGAGTAACCTGTAAGTGCCTGTCTTGGGCAATCTACTTGTCAGCTTTCCTGGCTAAGAGAGGCGACATGTGCCACAGCTGTCAGCTTTGTATCATCTTCCCTCTCTGCCTTTCATCGTCCTCAGTCCCATGAATGGAGGTTTTATTTGACTTTCTTTTCTTGGCCCAGGTAGTCACAGGACCTTGTTCGTCACGACGCACTAATGCATCTTGTAAGCAGGACAATCCAGAAAGTTCCAGGGAACTAGCTGAGTTAAAGAGGGAGTGGAGATATGTGCAGGAGGCCTCATTGTTCAATGAGGACACTAAGGACGAGAGGGCGTGTTTCACACGCAGCGCTGCACCAACCCTAGGGTTGCTCATGCAGAGACTGTTCCTCAGGGCTGTGGTGCATCAGCTGTGGTTCATGAGCTGGTGGTAGGGGTTGTGGGAGGGACAAGGGCCATAGCCCTATGTTCTCCTCACCTCCTTTTGGGCCACTTGCTCTCCAGGGAGTTGTGATGAACCAAGCACCCGTTTATCACAACAAGTGTTCTATTCAGAAGTGTCATATGCAAGACCCGCGAGGTACTTGTCCTGCTCTACTCAGCACTACTGAGGCCTCAGCTAGCATACAGTGTCCAGTTCTGGATGCCACATTTTAGGGAAAATGCAGACAAATTGGAGCGAGTCCAGAGAAGCAGGGCTGGCTCTAGGCACCAGCAAACCAAGCACGTGCTTGGGGCGGCACATTTTCAGGGGCGGCATTCCGGCCATCTTTTTTTTTGGTTGGGGCGACAAAAGCCCAGAGCCGGCCCTGGCAGCAGCAGCGCGTCGTGCGCGGGGGGCACCCTGGGGCCGCTGCAGTTAGCGCCACGGGGGAGCAGTGCCCACACCTTGTGGCTGGGCCTGGCAGGCTCCAAGCGGGGGACACTCGGTCTGGGGGCCGCCCCGCAGGGCACACGGAGCCGCCTGCAGGTGCCGCATGGCAGCTGCCCCCCAGCGCCGCAGCCGGGGCTGGGGTGGGGGGCAGCCAAAATTTTTTTTTGCCTGGGGCGGCAAAAAACCTAGAACCGGCCCTGAAGAGAAGAGTAACAAAAATGATAAAATATTTAGAAAACCTGACCTTTGAGGAAAGGTTTAAACATGCCCAATTTTTTTATTTTGAGACAAGACTGAGGGGGAACCTGATAGTAGTCTTCTAATACGTGAAGGGCTGTTATAAAGAGGACAGTGATCAAATGTTCTGCACGTCCACTGAAGGTAGGACAAGATGTTATGGGCTTAATCTGCAGCAAAGAAGATTTAGGTGAAATATTAGCAAAATCTTTCTAACTCTAAGGGTAGTTAAGCTCTGGAATAGGCCCCTCAGGGCGGTTGCGTAATCCCCATCACTGGAGGTTTTAAGAACAGGTTGGACCAATATCTATCGGAGATGGTCTAGGTTTATTTGGTCCCGCATCAGCACAGGGAGCTGAACTAGATGGACTCTTGAGGTCCCTTCCAACCCTATATTTCTATGATGTAGAAAAGTGCTGTTTTACGGATGGAGAGCTAAGGCTCGGAGAGACTAAGTAACATGCCCAAGGTCACACAGAAAGCCTATTGTAGATGGGAGACTCAAACGCAGGTCTCCCAAACGCACGACTAGTGTCTAGCCACTAGACTACCCTTACATTTTCCAAACTTCCCAATGGGAAAAATCAGAATTTCCCAGTGGGAAAATTTACACAGGAAAATTCCCGGTTTTATGGCCAGTTCTACACATATCC
Organism: Terrapene triunguis; assembly: GCF_002925995.2. Taxonomy (NCBI): domain Eukaryota; kingdom Metazoa; phylum Chordata; order Testudines; family Emydidae; genus Terrapene; species Terrapene triunguis. The sequence goes on along the minus strand of NW_020664483.1, from coordinate 6,361,204 downwards.
AGGGTTGTTTCAATGCTGATCATAGAGCAGGTTCCTCTTTAAAGGTCAATGTATCAGTTGGGTGGCTGGTATGAGAATTCTTTCTGCAACCACAGCTTATGAGTTCCATAACGTTCATTGTTTAGAGTGTTCTAAGGATGTGCATTCATTAGCATGTTCTCCCTTGAATTGCACTGAGCTCAAAGTGTTTGATTTCGTTTCATAACAGTAAGTCTTGAGGAGAACATTAAAACTGTATGATAGCACAATAAGTAATTTATTTTCAAGCATGTATATGCAGCTTTATATTGAAAGAGTATAATAAAGAACATTCCTGTGTGATAACTAATGGTTTTGAAATCTTCTCCAAAATCATGATCCTACTTAACATCTTCATTACTTGGTGCAAAAAAAGTACATCTTTATTATAGCATTCGGATTAGATCCTGTGCACAGTGAGCACCTTTAAATCAACACCCTAACTGTAAAGAAATCGCTGTGTAATCAGACATCAAACAAGCAATATCGCCTAGGGTGGCTTTTCCCACAGCACTCAGTGTGGCCCTAACGCCGCTCCCACTGAAGCTAAAGAACCAGAATTAGGTCAGTGTGGAGTGACGTTGAATGGCCCACCCCTAATTTTTTCAATGAAAGAACACGGCACGATATAATAGTCCTTTCCCTGAATAACTCAATACAGCGCTAGAGGGAACGTACAGTGAAATCTTTGCCAAAGATCACTCGATCTCCATGGTCACCTCTCCTAATGGCCAGTAAAATCTCAATTTGGAAGAATAACCCTCCAGACCACCAGGGCTCAGCAGTCACCTGAGTGGCCGTTATTAATTGTTTTCACTCGAGTCCGATTGTTCTAGGCTGGAATGGATAGTTTTATGCAGACTTTCTTTTGTACTACTCATCAAATAGCACTATCATAATAATATCTCCTTTGTGAAGCGCCTCAAAGCAAGCCATTTCAAAGGCAGGAAGAAGGCAATACCTGAAGCTGTCTAATTACAGAGCTTGAGATATGCATGGCAGAGTATTAAAATAAATGGTATAGATGAATTACCAGAGGAGAGAGCTGGGCTGATAAACCATATTTAGTACACTAATCTTGAATGTTTGTTTTGCATTCTTTGAGCCTTTTAAGATGACAGGTTGTGATCAACTGCTTCCCTTAGAGGTTGGCAGCTTTCCTGCACTAGCATTTAATTTCTGTTTGATGTTCGCAACTTTGTGTCAATGTACAAACTACTGTTAAGATATATAGCAGCGATTAAAATAATTCATCCATCTGGTTATAATTAAAGACTGAGTTAAATGTAATGACATCTTTATCTAGCATAGCCTGCTCTCATCTTTTAAAATGAACCATGCACCTTGAACAATTTTTTCCCCCTGCAATGAACTCTTGCAGTATGGCTTTTCAATTAGAGTGAATTAAAACTCATGTCATAAAAAGGATCTGAATTAATGACATCTACAGTAGAAATAAGACAGGAGTTGTACGTGTCTAACTTTTTCCCACATTCAAGAGTCCGCGATGGGTCACTACGGACAGTATGGGAAACCTGTGAATTCAGACCTAGTGGTTTATAAAGGAACAGCCAGGAGGAGAACAAACATTTAAATGACAATCGGGCAGTATTTTCCACATGAAGTGGGACTGCTGAAGCTGCGTGTGAGTCAAGAGCCCCTCTGATCCTGCTGAAGTCAATGGCAAACCTCCAATCTGCTTCAAATGAGCGAGAACGGGCTCTCAATAAAGAGGAAGAATACAAAAACAGTCCAACATTTCTCACCCTGCATATTCTCCCATGCATTCGTCTTCTTGGGCAAGAAATAATTGGGAGCATCAGGAAGGGGAAACCACTTGAAACTGCAGATGGAGGTAAAAGATGTCTCATCTGGGCCACCAGGCTAGGGGGGCCCAGTCAGGCCAGGAGAGCTGCTATCCTGCCTTCTGACTCCTTTTATGGGCAGCAGGCCAGGAAAATGGGTTGACTGTGTAATGCATTTCCCCTTATGGTGGAAGCGGCACAGAGCGCTTGTTCCCGCACTATTCATGTTGATGCGAGTTTTCCTATTGACCTGACTGGGCACAGGTCAGACAGAAGAAGCATGTTCTAATATTGCAAGCAGGGAGTTTGAGGAATACATTTCCGTACTCGGCAATCATGAAGAGAGCTTGTCTGATCCCATCATATATTTTGTTTGAATGGAGAGCTGTAAGAAAGTAATGAATGAAACTTGCTGTGGCTTGGGGTAGCAAAGGAATTCAAGAAAAATCTTTGTTATTGGGATGCTACTTGGACAGGTGTGCATGGTAAGAGCCTCTTCCTAATCCCCACCCCCATACCTTATTCCAGGTGTAAAGCAGGATAAGAACATAAAGAACATAAGAACGGCCATACTGGGTCAGACCAAAAGTCCATCCAGCCCAGTATCCTGTCTTCTGACAGTGGCCAATGCCAGGTGCCCCAGAAGGAGTGAACCTAACAGGATGCTTCTAAAAATTTCTGGGATCTCTGAAGCTCTTTTTCCTCCTTTTTTCCTGTTTCAGAAACGTAAAGATCAACTTTCTCTCTGTCATTTGTCTGAATCCACGCATTGCATATCAGCCTGTTGTTGACTGAGTCTGACTCTGAAATCTAATTTTTTAATCCGCAAAATAATTGATTAAATCGCATATCAAAGTTATATTTGGGGGAGGAATTGTGATCCTTTTACATCATAGCAAACTGTAGTATTTTAGTTCGACCATTAATTTGCTTAAATAGGTATTGTCATTTAACAGCATGTGTGCCTATAATAAATAGTCTTATTTTTGTTCTACATCAGAATGAAAGCAAACTTTGAAATCTTAAAATTTTTTTGCCCTGTAGTTTTCCAGCCAGGCCTAATTATAAGTATCCTCCATAAAAGTAAGTTATCCACGAGGGGCTAGATTGGCATGAACAAAATTGTTCCATGCAAGTCAGAGGTGCTATACCAGCTTACAACATAACAGTCTATTGCTAGCAGGTAGAACTTTTTTTTTTAGTAAGATTAGAACTTTATAGGACTTCTGCTCTGTGTATACCCAAAGCTTACCTTCAAGTTACAGCTGTGATTGCTTATAAAGGCCCTTAGCTCTTTTTTGGAGGTAGGGTTGCTGACTCGTGATTTTTGAGCTTGTGGAGGTGGCAATCCTGAGATGTGATCATATCATGGACTGACTGTCAGCTCACAGGTTGATGAATGCCCTTCAGTCCCTTTTTTTTGTTTTTACCTGAATAACGACTGAATGAAAACAGACTGATCACATGTGAGCCCAGATCCTCAAAGGTATTTAGGCATCTAACTCCCATTGAAATCAGTGGGAGGTGGGCACCTAAATATGCCTTTGTAATTAGGGATGGACGAGCTGATTATAAAATAAGAATTGACCCAATCCAAATCTTTTTTTTTTTTAAACTCACTTTACTCTGCCCAATTTTCTCCAAGACAAGGAGGAGAAGGGAGGAATTGTGTTAGAGAGAATATTCACACAAATGGTTGATGGGGGACTTGAAGAACTAGTGGTTTTCACTAGTAATATACTAGTGAATATATTGCTAAAATATAGCTCCTTCACGTCCTGGCTTTGCCTCAAATACATTCATGTTTAGAATGAAGGGGACCCTAGTTCCTCTCATTACAATTAATGGGTTTAATATATGTAGGGAGAGCGGCCTTGTTACAGGCCAGATTGTGACCTGCCTAAAACACCCTTCAGGAGAGCAATAGGATGCCTGGTGTATCATGAGTAGCAGCACTTGCGGGACAGTCACTACTCCCTCCCACACATGATTTGTGGGTTCAGCCTGGGCTCCCCACCCCTCTTGCAACATGCTGACTGGTGCAACAGAAGAAACAACCTGCCCGGTTACTTTCCCCCCCCTCCTCGGAAATGGAGCAAGAAGGGATCTGGGAATAAGACTGTGATACTGAGTAACAACCTGGTTCCTGGCCTGGTCCTGGGGCAGCACCACTGTGCACCGCTCCTCGCTCAGGGCCTGTGGCCATGGGTTAATCTGAAACCATTCACATTCTAACCTTACCTGGGGGGGATTCCCACCTTTGTACCTGGAACCACGTCTACAGAGCTGAACACAATGAGCTCACGATCTGTCTAGGGCCTCTACTGTCAGGTACATATTAAATTACATAGTAATAAAATGTTGGGGTTGCAAAGCCAACCACTCCAAAGTTAGGAACTACCAGAATTTAAGGTTGCCCAGGCAAGCTGAAGTCAGCCCCCTGGTGCATATGCACTGTGATAAAGTCTTGTAATTACGGGGTCACATAATTTTGCCAAACCCATGTGATCAAAAATCCTGAGTCAGGCCCCAAATATCATGACTTAAAAAATAAAAAATAAAAAAAAAATCGTGTGACTTTTTTTTAAAGCTATTATAAATCTGGGGCACCCCTTTGCCTTCTGTTGTTTGAAACTTTTGCATTCACACTGGTCACCTTTCCAAGCTTTTCTCTGTAACCAGGAGGGCTATGAACTTATTTTAAAAAAATACAAGCTGAGATTCTTACATAACCACTCATCTCTGGGAACTGGGACTTTAAATAAAGCACCAAATATTGCCAAATGCATGATAGAGTCACACGCGTTGGCAACACTGCATACTATTTTTTTTTCTAAAGGCCTCATGTCTCATTCAGTGTGCAGGACCCAATCCTACAAAGATAAAATCACATACCTCTATTTCTTTCTGTTGGGTCCAGAAGTATCAGAACTCGGAGAGGCTGCTTTTTCCAATTGGCTAAAACCAGGAAGTGGGGAGGGGGGGAAATCTCATGAGAAACCCTGGTCTCATGAGATTTTCAGCGAAATACCCAGACCAACTTTAGATGTCCTTTGCATGAGCAGTACAAATGTTTGACTGCTCATCCAAACTGCACATCTGATTCTATTGCTGAATGAAACCTTTACTAAAAGATAGCCAAAGCAATGTCACAAAAGCATGACAGTCACAAGATAGAAGCAAAGTGCAATAACCTTTCTATATGGCATGTTCCATGTTTGCTTATAAATTACATACAGATACACTAGTTCCTTTTCCATACCAACAGTGATATCATAGTGTTCGCTGCCTTGCAGGGATGGCCTGAGAACCTCCTTTAGGACATCTCTTAATGGAACAAAACTGAACTGAACTGTCCAAAGGGCTGTGGGAAAAGCTGACAACAGAAACGGGAGGGAGGCAAAAGAATGAACCTGTTAACTGGCCAGTGTGAAGAGAGCTGCAATATTACAATCAGTCTCCATTCATGCTTCCCCCAGTCTATCTTAGAGCCAGGATCTGATACTCTGACTCTTCTTATAGTAACACCTTACTCCATGAGCCCCATGAGCTGTTGACTTCAATGGGACTTCTGCTTGGAGTAAAATACTATTGAATGTGAGCAAGGATATCAGGGTTTTCTACAGGGCCCATTTTGCTTCTACCTCTCTGTCACAGGGTAATCTGTAGCCCTCAGCACCATAGTCGCTAAGCACTCCTTACTCAGAACGGCTCACGCAACCGCCCAGGACCAATTTCCGTGAGAAAGGGATACTGTTGGAAAATCACCCCCCACACACACACATGCTCATTGTTTTACCCAAGTCTGGTTTGAAGCGCTGATACGTTTCAAAAGCTGAATGGATTTTTAACTTGCATTCTGGAACATTTGCATATTCGGATCCCTGATTTTCATTGCACAGCGTTGATAAGGTCAGAAGGGACCATTAGATCGTCTTGTCTGACCTCCTGCATATCACAAGCCATTACATTTCACCCAGGTCCCCTATCCTAAAGCCAAGCATCTAGTCCTTAGCAGGCTCCACTGTGCTGGGTCACAGGCAGGGAACAGGAGAGACCATGGATGCCTGAGGGCCCTGCAATAACAGGAATTCAAGGAGGTGAGATAGCCCAGATGACCCCAGCAGGCGATCCATGCCCCATGCTGCAGCGGAACGTGAAAAACTCCCAATGTCCCTGCCAATTTGGCCGGGGGGGGGGGGGGGAGGGATTCCTTTCCAACCCCAAATCTGGCAATCAGTTTGACCCCAAGCACATGTGCAAAATACACCAGCCAGGCATTTTAAGCTCTTAGAGGCAGGGATCATGGCTCCTTGTGTAAGCACCTGCCCCAATAGGACTCCAACACGAAGGGCCTCTGGGCACTGCCATCAGATAAAGAGAGATCTTGTAAATGTCGTCTTTGTAATTGCCACTATTGCTAAGTGAGATATGCACTAGTCGCAGGTCTATCTGTGAACGGCAGCAGTCATTTGAGAGACAACCGATAAGCACAGATAACTGTCTATTCACTTCCATAATCTGACTCCCATCTACTCGGCAGCACGATAAACCTCAATTCCGCAGCAGGGCCCCAAGCCCAGCCTTGCACCGGCAGTCGATTTGTAACTGTATACAAACGCTGCAGCCGTTCGAGTCTCCGGAGCTTATCCGAGCTACAGATGTTTTTAAGTAAACCAAATATTCAAATGAAGCATTTGATCCTCAGATTTTTAATCCGACAAAACCCCCCCATGTGTGATTTTTTTTTCTGGTTTGCTTCCAGCTGCTGTGGAATTGACAGTTTGCAGCAGAACACCTCACCATACATAGCTGCTGTATCCTTGCCTATTCTTGGCTGCTGGAAGTCACAGTAGGGTTCCTTGGTTCCTACTCTGTCTGGAGATGGGGATGTATTTGGATCCGATTTATCCTCTCTCCTTCCAGAAGAACCCAAAATATTCCTCTCCCACTCACTTGGGGCGGCTGTTTCTTTCTTTACCGGAACCCAGGCATGGTTTTGACGTGGTCAACTCTAGAGAGAGCAGCGCTTTTGGGAAATAGATTCTTTGAGAAGCTGAGCAAAAGGTACCCAGCATTGGTATGGGGCAGATTGTGCCCAGCTGAGCTAGCTCCCACAAGTATCAGAGAGGAAAAGATGCTTTCCATAGAATCAAGAGTCAGTTCCAGTAGCCCACATCTAGTTCGCCATGAACATGTGTCACAAAACCCATCACCACAGCACCAACGGGCACCCTTCTTGGCAGGCTCTGGAATGAGCTGGCCTCTGGAAGTGGTCTCTCTGGATCTGGGTTTAGACTCCCTGGCAGGGTAGCATGGGGAAGCCTGCCGTGCAGCCGCTGCCCATATTAAACCCGTCCGACAATAGAGGCGCTCACCTAACCCTGATCACAGAGAGAGGACCACAGTCTCCGGTGCTGTCAGTTTGGGTCTGTGGCAGAGCTTGGCATGGGCCTATCTGCCATGCTCCAGATGGCAGTCCCGCTTCCGGCTCCTCCAGAATCTCCCGTTGAGGTTCTCGTACTTCTCCCCACATTTCTTCCTTTATGCACTCCCTGTTTGTGTCCCCACAAAAGGCCAGAATCTGCCTTGTCCGCCTCCTGCTAGCACTGGCCAAAATGCCACGCTTCAGACCAGGAAAAGGAAGTTGGATGGGGATGGAAGAGGGGGTCTCTCCATAACTATGGGGTCTATTTCATTGCACTTCTGTGTTCGTATCTCCAAGAAGAATTCCTCTGGGTAGCGTCCACCAGCACCTTAGAGTCTTTCTTGGCTGGAGTTCTCAGCTTAGTCTCCTCCTCCAGATCCCTTTGTTTGACCCTATAAAGTGCACTCCTGTCCCTGTTTTCTCATACTCTGTCCCCCATAATTAGTTGATCCCATGTTTCCTTTGGCCCTTCCTCCCTGTCAGGGGCAGTGCCTCTTGTTCGGTTTATTGGCAAGACCCTCCTTCTCATGGGCTTTCTGCTGAGCGTCTACCTCTGGAGTGAACCTTTAACCTCACTCCTCTTCTTGCTTTGATTTTGTTGTTGTCCTGCCCTATTCAGTGGACTCCCTTCCCCTCCCCCTCATGCCCTCTGTTTTCGTGGGCAAAATAGACTAGCTTCATGGCCCCTTCTTTCCTGCAGGGGGCAGGCTTTTCGCGGTTTGCTGGGCTCTCCCTAGGAGTCCAGGATGCACGTAGGCTGTATTCGCTGCCACGAAATTCATACCCAACGTTTTTTTAAGGAATTATAAAAATAAAGGGTGACATCCTGGCTCCATTGAAGTCAATGAGAGTTTCATCATGGATGTCAAAAGGGCCAGGATTTCACCCCAGCTCTGAGAGTACCAGTCTTTCTCCTTCATACATAGGAGGGTTTTTCAATTTGATCCCTTTAGAAAATAATTTACGGATTCCCGATCATGACACTTCTGAGACTTTTTCCAGTCAGAAGACATTGGCATTGATAAGCCCACTAACCAAAATGAAAGAAAAATGCCATGTGCTCCCAATCCCATATGGAGTACTGTAAATTTGCAACCACTTAACTCCACCCAAGGTAGAAACCAAATTACATGCAAAGACAGATGCACGTAAGAGGATGAGTATGCTGGAAATTGTACCGACTTCAGATTGCTCAAGGAATTAGCTAAGTATGGCAGGTTGTCCAGAAGTTGTCACAAGATTTTCCCAGAATAAATTTAATATTCAAATAACGTTAAAAACCAGATTCCTTCAAGACGGACAGCTTGAACAATTTATGAGGAACTCTCTTTTTTACGGGGGATTAGTTGGTTAAAAATAGATCTGACAAATAAATGCCTCTAAGTGTTCCCAGATCCCCTGCAGTAGAAATGTTTTCTGTATTTCATGTGGGGAGAAAATATGTCCCAATGAAAGGTAATGATATTTGGCCTCTCTACTGCTTAAGAAACACTAACTATGTTTAAAAAAAATATTTGCAGGTCACCTTTAAACAATCCAGAAACTTTACAGCTATGTGCTGGAGCCCTAAGGAAACATTGGGCACATCGTACATTTTAAACATGCCTTTGTTTGTTTTCTTTCACAGATTCCCCCAAAGTCCAGACTCAAAGGCTGTCGCTCCATGTGATGCCAGGATACGAACGACGCTGGCGATCTGTGCCATGGGGCCCGGCTGGAAGCAATCTATCAGGGTTAGGTGAGTGCCGTGTTTAACAGTACTACTCAGTTAATAGCCTCATTTCAGAGCTGCAATCCAGAACGAGGCGCTCTCTCTTTTTGAAACAGAAAGACCACCTCGGTTGTGTACCCTCTTACCAGCAGCATGCTGCCCGAATCATGCCATAAAGAAAGACGAGAACTTCTTAAAGGAGGGGCCCTACACTGCTTCCACTGTGGAATCTTCTCAGAGCAGCAAGAAGTGGGGAAACAAATCACAGGCAGCCATGCTGACAGTCGAATAGGCAAGACTAACCAAGCGACTGCTTACTTACACGGCTGGCTCTCCCCCAGAAAAGGAGAGGGCAGCCAAAGGCAGAGAAATGAATCCCCCCATAAGGAAGAAGGGGGGTGGGAAGATGCAATGGTTGGCAGGGGGAGATGCGGCTTAGAGAGAGAGAAGCTTGTGGTTGTACTCAAGGAGGGAGCTGGCCTCGGGAGTTTGGGGAGCGTCAGCCAGATGATTCTTTGGTGCCCACAAAATGAAAACAAAACAAAACAAAAAGTCAGGGGGCGAATGAGCATGGGCTTTGCAGACCCAGAAGCCTGCAGTCTTGGGTAAGGAGAACCATGCATAACCTGGGGCTGTTCGGAAAAATCCACATGACAAACTATCAACCCTGGCCCTGTGTTTTCAAACCCGTCTTCACAATGAAGAGAGCCAGAAACATAGGGCGGAGATGAGCCTTGATGTTTAAGGGAACCGGCTGCAGCAGATTGTTAAAGTCAGGCCAGGGGCTCGCAGTGTGACACTGGGCAAATAGTTTAATCTTTGTGTCTCAGTTCCCCGTCTGTAAAATGGGCATAACAACCCTTCCTTTCTCCAACCTTCTGTCTATCTTGTCCATTCAGAGTGTAAGCGCTTCAGGGCCGGGACTGTCTTTCACTACATTTTTATACAGTACCTAGCACAATGGGGCTCTGAACTCAGGGGAGTTTCTGCAGTCCCACTGTTACTGCAGGTGATAGACTCCGACGAGAAATTTTGGATCCAAACTTCCCCAAAGGAAAAGGCTCTAGGATTTTGACTGTCTCCATTTCTAGTACCATGCACTTCGGCCCAAGTCCTGTCCTTATTAGAACTGAGTGTGTGAAGAATGGATTTGCGGGTTTTGCTGGCACTTCTGGGAGAGAACAAAAATTGTTTCAGGTCAACCCCAAAACCAACATTTTTCAAAATTTTAAGTGAATTGAAAAGTCTTGAACCTGTTTCAGGTCAAATAAAACATGTTTCAAATTTGATCTCCCTCCTTCCCCCCCTACACACTTTTTAATTTTTTTTTAAAAGGTAATTTAAGAACAAAAAGTCACTTTGAATTGAAAATGACGACATTTTTTGGAAGTGTTTGACCCAAGCAATTTGCCAAAATCAACACAAATTCACAAAATGTTTCCATCGACCCAAATCTGCATTTTTCACAAAAAAAAAAAAAATTTGGTTGAAAATTTCACCCAGCTCTTGTTCTTGCTCCTAGGAGAGAGGACAGAGCGGTACTATTTAAACATTACTATTACCAAGAACCTCCCTGGTATTACTGGAGAGGATGACTCAGACCAGGTGGCAGTACCACACAGTTGTTGCACCTATGAATAATCGTATGCCACCTGACCAGGATATATCACAGACAATGGCCCATCTGTTCGCTGGTGGGTGATCATCCCTTGGCTGGAAGGTCATGGAAGATCACCCCATTTGTGATCCTCTCTAGTGCACTAAATAGGAATCCTGATTTCCATGACCCTCGTTCTCTGCTTGTGCACTCACACAGCCCAGGGAAAGATTAGGCTTCTAGACAAAATTTTCAAAACCACACCTATACAATTGAGGGGCCTAAAAAAGTTCTGTTTTCAAACGGTTTGCAAACTTCTGTTATTCACTTAGGAGCCTGGGTTTCATTGAAAGTCAATGAAATTTCAGCAAACTTTTCTCTGGGATGAAAAAAATTGACTTTTTTTCTTTAGACAAAAGTTGAATCACTTGACTCCAGCAGCTGGGGCTTGAGGGAAAAACCAAATACTGTAAATCTTGTGATGAAACCACAAGAGCTGGCAGCGCTGTGTTTTACACATATAAATGTAGCAGGTATATGGGATTTCTGTGTTCTGCAATATAGGGAAGTGAGACGGCATTTGAATTTTGAGCTGTTTAGAAAATGTGAAACTTTTCTCCTAATTCCACTTGATCTTTGTTGCAGTAGGTATCTGTAGAAACAAAGTCTTATCCTTTGCAGTCAGATAGACTATGGGCTTGATCCTTTGAAGCTAGGCGGATTTTTGCTAGATTAGCTCCAAACAGAAGCCGGAGCAGGCCCAGTGTTTCCATTGCTGTGACATTAATATTTAACTCTGCGGCTATTGTGTCCTGCTTCCTTTTCCTTCTCATTTAACACGCTCCTGTATTTTGTTTGCTCCTGAGCAGATGGCATATCAGATTAAAATCAAATCAGTAAACTATCCACACCAGCAACTGGCCAAAAGCAAGCTGGCAGGAAGGTAGCTAGCTGGAGCCCCGGGTTGAAATCCTGGTTCCTATGAAGTCAATGATAAAACTCCCATTGACTTCAGTGGTACCAAGATTTCTCCCCTTATCCAAAACTCAGAGGTTAGGCAGATCTGTGGAGATGCAATCACGGCTGAATCTCTGGGCCTCCCAATTCTCTCCACACGAGCAGATCCCCATGCAGGATCAGAGTAGAGAAAGAGTGAAAACTAGACATGGTATGGGGTTAAATGCACAAAGCAAATAAACTGAAAATATAGTGAAAGTGGTTTTTGCCTCAGATCTCAGTTACAGTCATCTTGGGTGAGAAGAGAAGTCAGCAGACATTCAGAATTTGTTCCCATGGTAATACAGGCCCTTTCAGTAAGGCCTAGCAAGGTGCATGGATACATATCACGGCAGGGGTAATCAGATGGCGCTATTACACGTAGCGTTAGAAGTTCTTTTTCTCAGACTGAGCACTGTTCAGTCTTTGAGGAAATGCTGCATTGCTGTTAGTTTTCCGCTGTGATATTTTTAAGGGGGGGAAGCAGCAAGCGAGTTTGCTCTCTGCCTTACTCACTAACTAGACTCAATTCTGGGGACAGAATTATTCTCTACGAACTGGGTGCTAGTGTTGGCCTGGGATTCCTGTATGCTGTTTGTGACCACCTCTGTTACAGGACAGTGCAATAGCGTAACTCATTTATTTACACTGATGTTGTGCCTAGACTCTGCTTCGCTGATTTCCCCCCAATGGGAAGCCAACCTGCAAGGCTCCAAATATCTGCTACCAACTTACCAGCGGGATGACAGTATTAAAACTCGTCAGGGTAAGACCCAGCCTGTCCTCCAGATAGAGGAGCTCACATATAAAGCATTTTCAAGTATAGCTACAGGAAAAACAGTGCCATTAAATGTATAAGAACGAAGGACTCAATTGTGCCAGTATAAGACAGTCATGTGCCAGGGGAACTCTGGGAGGAATTTGGCGAGGCAGGGTCCCTCCCAGAGCTCCCCGGAGTGCAGAGGAGCACGTTCACTGTTACACCTCTACAAAAGGCACAGCGTGCTCTTCCAAGTGTGACCCCAGGTCACTGTGCAAGTTGGAGGAGGAGCTGTGGCCCAGCCATTTCAGGGCAGAGACATTCAGTGGGAGCAGAATCTGTTTACTTGTGTGCCGGGATGACCACTGTGACAGGCCCTTGCCAATGCCGAGTGCTCAAAACTCATGAACCAGGCCCCAGAAATTATGAGAGGGGCTTAAAAATCATGAGATTTTTAACAGTAACAGATAGTGGGAGTTTCTTCTTTCTGAACCTCTAAGGAGCACTCGGATCATGATTTCAAGCTTTTTTCTGCAACCACGAGGGCTGCAAAAGTACACACATTTATTTAGCTGAAACTTGAGATTCTCATATAATCACTTGACTCCAGGAGCTGGGGCTTTGAGAAAAAAATCACCAAATATCATGAGAGTTAGCAATACAGGGAGCCAGGAGGCTCCTTTCAGGCTCACCTCCCCTGCTCACCCACATAAAGATCAGTAACTAAATTTTGCTTTAAAGGACACTGTAGTTTAGCCCTATAATGTAGAGTTCTCTCTATAGATTTTATGTAACCTGAGAGTTAGACATGTTTCCAGAGCTGCTCTTTTTAAATTAAAAGAAGACACGTTTATTTGAATTTACACATTGCGGTGTTGCAATTTTATCACAAATCTCCTGATATTTCATGGGGGGGTTTTTTGTTTTGTTTTTGTTTTGTTTTGGCCTCCTTAAAGTCTCAGCTCCTGGGGTTATGGGGAAATCTCAGCTTTTGTAAAAAGGTGCTTTTAGCCTTCATGATTGCTGAGAAAAGCTGGAAGATGTGAACCCTAAGGACTTAAAAAACAGATGACAAATAAAAAGAACCCCTAATTAATTATTTTTTAAAACAACAACATGATTGTGTAGCCAATCTGAAGTTAATTTGGGTGGCCTGATGGTTGGTTGTTGAATGCTTGGCATAGAATGGCAATGCTGTCATTGCTCCGCAACATGACAACCAGAAAGTGAACGTGACAAATCCACTTTCATTGTCCAATGTACATTAGAAAGTTTCGCCAATTTGACTGTCCCAATATAAATTAACGCGGCAACCACCACCCCAGTGTAGATTCAGTTAAATCCAGCGAAAGCAAGTCCCCCCTTGTGCTATCAGGAGGGAGCAGTTATAATTTGCTTCTCAACTGGCAGATGTTAAACAGGGTCAGTTCCCCCCCCCTCCCCCTTCTGGCACTCAAGAGGCAAATCTGATCTAAGCTGCGCTGGTTGGTTTGTGCCCCTGGCCATCATGATTCCTACAAACTACTGTTCAGGGCTGGATTCTATCCTTGCAGTCTAACAAAAAAATGATGCACAGTGGGTCCTGCAATAATAGTGTCTACCACTCACTGACTTCAACGGGCATTGGCTCAGGCCTATAGTGCCTATAGGTGGTCATTGCCTCCTATGAAGAGCAAAGCATCTTCCACGCTCAGTAGCGCTTTGATGTGAATGAAGGGTTTCAGCACCATTCATGAGTTGCTCAGCACCTCCTGAGACTGGGCCCCTAAATTTTAAGAGTTCCTCTAAAATTTTCTTTTCAAGGGTCCTGAGAGACTGTTTCCTACTGGAGCTGTGCGATGTCTCTTCCCAGCCACAAAATACTTCCTAATTTTAAAAGACTTTTAAAAGACTTTTAACACCTCATTTTAAACACACGTTGGTGATATTCCTGGCTTTCCTTTACCCAGGGTCACTCCTGTAATGCTGTTCTCTGTCTCTCCCTTCAGAGGTGATCAAGTAAGAAATGCGAATACCTAGCTCTTATATAGCATTTCTCATCAGCAGATCTCAAAACACTTCACAATCTTTCTTTAAAATATATTTATCCTCACAGCACCCCTGTGAGGTAGGGCAGTGCTATTTTCTCTGTTGTACAGATGGGGAAACTGAGGCACAGTGACACTAAGGGACTTAAGCCAAGGAAGTCTGTGGGGGAGCAGGGAACTGTACCCAGGTTTCCCAAGTGCTAAGCTACTGCCCAAACCACTGGACCATTCTCCCAATTATCTTACACCTTCCACCCAAAAAATTATCAGTCATGTAGAGGTGACCCAGCTGGCAGAGGGCATAAGGAGTGCAGGGAGTTTTATAGGGATTCCCTGGGTCTGATATGTACATAACAGTTAGCCAAAGGGTGGCATGAAAGGTCTCTACCACAGGCTCATAGCCTGGTGGTCATCATAATCATTGCAAAATGTTTGTAAGGATAATATTTAATAAATTGTGTATCTACAATGAAAACTACATTCTTAAGGTTTGTAAGTTAAGACAAGTCACCAGAAGATAATAAATAGGTTCTGGTCAGGCAGGGGGAGCAGACATCTCCTTGGCTGGTCATTGTGTCTTACAATGCAAATCAGTTTGCATACAGAACCACCTGCTAATCAAGACTGAGAAGGTGACAAGACAGCATATTATCTCTAGGAAGACACAGCAAGGGGTGTTCTATTCATGGTTGAGGACAAAGAATTAGTCTGGTGTATCAGGAGAATGCATGGAGACACACAGGATCCTACAGTGAGGAGAAAAGTGGAGGGTGTGGCTTGTTTCATGACAAAAAGGGATCACAGCCTATCTGGTTGAAAAATGCTGGTGAGTAATACTGTAAAGACCCGACGGTAACTAGTTGAGTACGTCTAGTTTCTAGAATGAATGTCACAATTTTATTTTACATGTAACCATTTGGTTCCCATATTTCTATTTGTGGTCGTTTAAATCTCTGCTCTTTGTTAAATAAACGTTTGCTCCTTTTCACTATAAATATATCCAAGTGCTGTGTTTTAAAGCAAGTGGTGATCTAAGGGGAAGCTGGAGGTTTCCGCTACTGCTGCTTTGGGAGCAACAGACTGTGAATTCCAGCAGCATCCAGTGGTCCAAGGCCTGGACACTCCAGGGGGACACTCAGAAGGCTAGGAGCATGCCTGTCGCTAACCTATAGAGAGAGCGGCCCTGCGAGGCCTAGTGGGGAAGGCTTGTGTTGCTCATTGCTGGTAGAGTTGAGGAGCTGACCCCACAGGCGTAGAGAAGGCTTCCTCACACTGAGGACAGGTGGGAACGAGTTGCCTAGCAACTCTGGGGACCCCCAGGAAGCATCACAGTAGGGCCCAACTAGCTGAAGCCTAAAGGGGAGTTGAAGGACATAAGTGAGGAAAAATCAGTGTGGGGATGTGTGGGCTCCATTTCTTTAGTGTCAATAGTGTTCTATAGTAGAACTGAGTCTCACTGCACTGAGATGGAGGCAGGGCTGGATCTGAAATAAGGCACAGTTGAGTGATCAGATCAGTCGAAACCATTCCCAGAGCTGATCTAAGGCCGTGGGAACGTCTTAAGGGGCCAAATCCTGCTCTTCTTATTCGCACAGCGAGTCCTGTATATGTCATTGGGAGTAGGATCTGGCCCAGTGCGAGCAAATCCCTTGCCCTTGTGCCAGAATACATATTAAAGCAGACCTTAAAAGTGAGTCTCCTCAGTGAGCCTCTCCATTAACAATGGTACACCTCATTTTGTGTCATGAAGAGGCAAGTACCACTGCCCTTACTTTACAGATGGAAAAACAGAGACTTGCCCACCATCACACAGCAAGTCAGCAGCAGAATTCTTGGCTCCCAGTCAAGGGCACTAACTGCAAAGATATTCAGTTGAGTTGCTGTTTTAGCATTGCCTCTCCCTCCCTGCCCCACGCCCCAAGGAGATAGACCCTGGCACAGGACACTTTCAGAAACACCAAGGCACCCTGGAACATATCCCTGCCAACATGCATACCCCACACAGGCAGAAAGGAGGAGAGCCATATAAGGGAGCTCTAGTTGCTGGATAGACACCAGATGATAACCTGGTTATCAAAAGGTGTATCACAATGTGGGAGTACCAGAGACTTGCCCACACATCAGTTAAATAAACAAGGAGAAGTAATTAGTAGGCCAGGTGACAGTAGAGATGATGCAATCATGAAAATCTAATGCACTCAATGGCTAGCACAAAGGTGAAAACCTCGGCTAGATATGAAGTCAGACGCTATATGTAAGTTTCAGCAAGAGAGCTATTCAGCACAGAGGGGATTCAGATCTCAAGTCAGTTTGTTTCCCATTTCTTTCATCTCCATCCGCCCTGGGAGGCTTGCTCTTCCAGGAATCTGTCAACATCTCCTGTCAACGAAAAAACAGACCCACCGCTTCCAAATTTAAGACAGTCTAGCAGAGAATGCCAGGGGGGGGGGGAAATCAACTCTCGACCTGGGAAGCGTCTGTTTGACTCCAAAAAAGGCCACCCCATGCTTGAGAAGAGACTAGGTAATTATAGAGATGAGTCTGAAAGGGAATTTCTTTGCCATCTCTGGCTACTTTAAAGACTAAAGGCCAAATACAGAGAGACATACAAGTTAGACCTTTACACTATCTCAGGGGCCAAACCTCAGCTGGTGTAAATTAGCACAGCTCTGTCACTTTCAGTGGGGCTATGCCAATTTACACCAGCGGAGGATCTAATCCAGTCTCCCTTAAAAGTAACTTATACCCAACTCTACGGATGTCTTGGACTCTACATTGGGATAACTTCTATACGAAATGAACTAAAATTTATTTGCAAATGTAACACCATTAATTTGGGCTTGAATAGGGCCTGGGAGTGGCTGGCTCATTACAAAAGCAGCTTTGCCTCTCCTGGAATTGACACCTCCTCATCTATCATTGGGAGTGGACCACATCCACCCTGACTGAATGGGCCCTGTCAACACTGGTTCTCCACTTGTGAGGTAACTCCCTTCTCTTCATGTGTCATTATATAATGCCTGCATCTGTAATTTTCACTCCATGCATCTGAAGAAGTGGGTTTTTTTACCCACGAAAGCTTATGCCCAAATAAATCTGTTAGTCTTTAAGGTGCCACCGGACTCCTTGTTGTTTTTGGTGGATACAGACGAATACGGCTACCCCCTGATACTTAAATACCAAGCGGCTGAAGGTGGTGTAAGGTCAGGTAGGGTGATAATTATTTGAAGTACACTTTCTTCTGATTCGTATCTTGTGTTAAGATGTGGTTACACTTGAAGTCTCTAGAGTTCAGAGATGCTGGAGGCCACTAGAGAGGAAAATGAAGTCCATAGGGATCGGTTTGCTCCAAACTAAATTGCTATTCATCATGGCTCAGATAATCCTGCATTGGACCCCAAGGATGGGACGAGGTCATGCCTACGATTCCATGAATGGCTAGAACCTAGGGAAGCTCTAATGCCTTCGTTAAAGCAACAAATGAAAGTAGTTTATCTTAACAAATAAAGACAGGGCAAAAGGGTAAGAAGATCTCCCCTAGTTAAATATTTACCCTTGAAGTCCTGATTGAAAGGGTAATACTAATGAAAGCTCTACCTTAGACAACAGAGATGGTTGACAAAAGGCGAAATAATGAGAAGAGAACATTTGCAATTTTGAAGTAATTTTCATTCCAAAAGTGGAACGATTTTTAGTGTAAACCTTTTTTTAAAAATTTTAAATAGAAACATTTCAAATACTTAAGACCCCAATTTTGAAAATGTAATTTGGTTTTTTTTCCTAATTTCTTCACCCCTCTTTTTTTAAACCTTTCCTTTTTGTCACTGAATGCAATGGAATTAAGAATGGACGGTGTTTTTTACCTTTTCATTTTTTTTCTCTCCCCCCCCCCCCCCCCACACTTTTGGCATGCTGTAACTTTTCAAAGATTCCTTTCCTATTGGAACTTTTGAATTTCATTGTTTTACTGCATTCCTGTCAAAAAGGATGGTGGGAAAAAGGGCAAAGTGGGAGATTTTTTTTTTTAAAATCAAATACCAACAATTCAAAAGATCAGAATTTCTGCTTTCAATTTAAAAAAAAGTTTTTTGCTGAAAAAACTTTCCATTTTCGTAAAATGACCAGTTTTCATCCAAAAGTTTTGAACAAAAAAAAACATCGACTAGCTGTAAGAGACAGGTTGACCGCATTTAAACCACTGCTCTAAAAGCCTAGTTGATACCATGGTTAAACCTCTAGCAGATGCCACTAGTCTGTATCAGAGTTCCTACTGCTGTTGCTACAACTAGTGGAGCTGAATTGCTGCTAGCAAAACTGGGATGCAGATAAGGCCCTGGAGAACCCAGTAAACTTTCCAAAGAACCAATTTGCATGCCAGTTAAACATCCCAAATGTTACATACGCCTAAAAAAAGTGAATAGTTAAATTAAGCTCTTACTCTTTGATAACACTCATGGCTGAGGAAATATCATCTAAACTGAAGAACTAAGAATTTGAAGAAGAAAGCATTGGCTTCTTATGTTTTACTTCTGCACTGTCACACAGATCATGTTTATTCTGCTTCAGTTTCCTGTCAACGCTGTTTCTTATTGAGCAATAAATGCTCTTAGATTGTAGAGATGTATTGCTAGAAGGTGTATTGGGGATCAGTTTCTGTAAATCTTCTGAGTGGTATGAACATTTGGATTTAAACAGAGTTCCACACGTTATATGCATTTGATCATTTAACATTGGAGTCCAAAACATTTCTGGCCACAGGTGTGGCATTAGTATCTGATGCTTCCACTTAGCCTAGCCAAAATGTTGAGATTCAGTCTTATTTTAACTAAACATATCCCAAGTTATTTTTGTCTCTCTCTTGGGTCTCATTTTTCTGGAAGCAAGTTAGTCTTGTAATGGGCTGTAAATATTTTTTCCTTCCATTTCCCCTCATTTATTCTGCTCTGTGGCATTATCTGATAAAAAACCCCACTGTGGACGCCCTCAGTCCCCTGTGGAAAAAAAACCACATCAGTAGGAGAGACCACCACATGCTCAATGACCCAACAGTGTTGCTTGGGTCATCTTGCTGGTGGTTCATGGAACTAAGCTCTTTAGGGGCTTGTCCAGATGAACACGTAGTGTGTGACAAGTTGGGTGTAAATCTAGCGTGCCGTACACTCACCGGCTACGTGGACTCTGCTACTGCACACTAAAAGTTCTCTCGTGTGCTTTGATCTGCCCTGCTTTCAATGGGAGTAGATGAATGGTGACCATGCTTCCACAGCAGTGAAACCTCACCTGATAGCACCCAACCAATCCCAGGTTCAGAGTGTGAGCTAAGAAACATTCCTTTGGGTTATATTTGAAGGCTGGGATTTTCAGAGGCTATTAAAGAAGTTAGGTGTCCAACTCCTGTTGAATTTCAATGAGATTTGGGTGCCTAAATCCTTTAGGCTCCCGTGATAATCCTGGCTGTAATTTTATTTTTATGGTTAGGCAATTTGATTGAGGAAATGTCTCTGGCTCCAGCAGCGCACATACAGTGCCTAGCATCACGGGACCCCAATCCTGATTGGAACTATGTGCACTGTTGCAATAAACAAACGGTGGGAAACCTTCATTATTTTCTTTTCTCTTGTTTAATTTTATAATCTATGGCCAGACTCTCAACTGGCATTAATCAGCCTCACGCTGCAACAGCGTATCCAGTGTGCTCATGTAGCCCTACTCAACCCCCTCCCGCTCCTCAGGAAGTCACTACGCGGAGCAACCCCTTCCCCTCAGACTTGTCAACAGCCGCAGACTTGCCACTTGCCCCTTTTGAGATTCCAGCCCTGACGGAAGGTGATGGGAATTGAACGCTGGTTCTCAGGAGCACCTGGCTTTGTTATCTCTAAGGACAGGGGGAGGCTTCAGGCAGTATCACTCCATGCCATGTCCTGACACTTGACTCACAAAGTGGTACTGGTGTTGGCACGCCTCCAGGCTGCAGATAGCGCCTGTCAGCGGGGAGGTGAAGAGGAATGGGAATAGAACAGAGACGGGGATGCGGCCACTTCTTTTAGGCGAGTGCAGTATCGGAGATCCCTGGCGGTCCTTCTTTCTTCTTGCTCCCTTTGCCCATCAAGATTTCTTCCGCAGGCATCACAGTGGTGTCAGAAGTAGGGTAGTACTGAGGAGCTGTGGTCTCTCTCATGATGGAAGACCGAGAGCCTAATTTAACGTAAACTCCAATGGGTTGTAAAGGACCAATCCCGCCCCCCTCCCGCGCACCCTCCCACCGTCATTCTAAAAGCAGCTTTCCTGGTGGAAGGTCAAAGTAAACAAAACTGGGCAGCTTTCACTCTGACTGCTTAGTTACAATAAGGAGGCCAAGCAACGGCAACGAACCGTTGTTCCCATGTATTTCCAGCTCTCCTTCTGCCAATGTGGCACTCATTCCCCACTCAGGAACGCAGCGTCCCTGCTGGTACCATGCCAGTATCCAGCTGTAAGTAGAGAGAGAGAGTCCTCGAATAAGATCTGAGTTACATTAGCACCTGCCCCTCTCAGCCATGCACACAGTCTCTGATGTGCCCCGATCCTTTATACTTTAAAGGACTGAATTACTGGGATCCATTCTGTACTTGGAGCCCCTCACATGACAGAACAACACACAGCTGCTAGGCTGACCAGATCTTCTGTTTTGTTACCAAAAAAGCCACCAACTTACCAGCTCCATCCCTTTTGGAAGTGACCTTTTGGTGGCTATGACAATAGCCACCTGTTTCTAAGTAAAGAGTAGGGAGCAGGCACTGAGTTAGGTACCCAAAGGTCTGGAAAAGTGGGGTAGAGACATGGTTGATTCCAAAGATCCGTGAAAGCAGGGAAGCTACATGTTTTCATGTGCTTTGGATCTCTTTTTTTAGAAGGGGATTGCTATTTTTAGTAGGCACTGTTTTACTCTCAGTTTGTGATCCAAAAGGAAGAGTTCCATCCAAGAGTCCACAGTCCTAGAATTTATAATAAATTAAGATTGATCACCTGGTTTGTTTTGAGTACATAAGCGCCACAGGCTATAAACGAATGAGGACAGCAAGACATCTCTCTCAAAACCAGGTACCAGATGATCTTTTCTCCATTGCTGATACTGCCTGTGTTGTGTGCATTAGACAGAGTTAGGAATGCCATGGGAAGGGCAGAAAGATACTGGCTTCAATGAGAAACCAGATAACAGTGGGGGAAGCAGCTGCTTTAGAGAAACTTCACTGCCTCTAACGTACCAGAACTGTAGAGGCATTTAGGGGGTTGCTCTTTTATCAGTGCAGCTGCATGTGACAATTCAACTTCCAAGTGGTCTCTGCTTTTGTTACTCTGGATTTGAAAAAAAAAAAAAAAAAAAGCCCTAAAAAAACCAAACCCCAAGTGGTGCATTGTATTGGGATTATATGCTTGAAAAGAACCGAACAAATTGTATTTAGAGTGATCAGAATTTCTCTTATCATGCCAAACCGAAAGAACAGCATTTAGGAATCAGAGCAAAGTTTACAACTATCAGTCTTAGTGCAAGGTGTGAGTACAGTGACAGAGGCTTAGCTATCAGATGCCATGACAGGAACACATTTATCCAAAAGACAACTAATTTTGTTATCCCGAGCTCACAAAATAGCAGCTGCTGGTGTAATGCATTTACACATCCCAAGCATCTTTATCATCTTAGCATCCTGAGAGAAAATATTTCCTGATTTTTTTTTTTTAATCTGGATGCCTTTCGAAGACTACAGCATTTGCAAACCCAGTATAATTTATGGTCTCTCGGTACATTGGAAATTACACTTCTAAATTAGGTACTTATCTGGCCCCCATAACTAGTACTCAGTATGTCACAGTCTTTAATGCATTGATCCTCAACATCTATCTGAGGTAGGGCAAGCTATTATACCCATTGTACAGATGGGGAAGTGATGCACAGGGAGGCTAAGTGACTTGTCCGAGGTCACACTAGAAGCCCATGGAAGAGCAAATAATTTCGAAGAAGACTGGTCCACTGGCTAAGGCCGTAGCGTAGGGTTTGAGAGACCTGGATTCAAGTTTGTGCTTCACTATAGACTTCCTGCATGCTGCTGAGCAAGTTACTTACTTCCTCGTTTCCCCGCCTGTCAAACGAGGGAAAATAGCACTTCCCTTTTTCACAGGGGTGTTGAGGGTAAATACACTGAAAGACTGTGTGGTGCTCAGATGGTCATGGGGGCCATATAACAACCTTAGACAGAATTGAACCTGGATTTCCTGAGTCACGGCCTAACCACTTTTCTTTAGTGATAGCCCCCAGCACGCACACACACACACACACACACACACACACACACTCCCAATGAAATATATTTTTCCACAAAGCATTTTTCCATCCATGTGCTCCCAATCCATTAGAGCACTATAACCCTTCTCAGGTCTTATTGGCCAAGACTATATACACTCCAAACTTCTTTCCAGCCCAAGGAAATGGCAGAAGTCCATTGTTGCAGACACATGGAAACTCCTCTGGAAGCAAATGTCTAAGGCTATACTGACAAAGAGTGCACTGGAAGGAAAATGGAGTAGATGACTTAATAGACCTTTTCCTTACCTAATGTAGGTTATTCTGTAACATACAGTAGAAAATAAAGCAAGGTTATTCTGCAGCACACAAAACATTTTTTGCCTCTTTAAATGTATTTTGAATCATTTTTGGAGACATGTGCAACTTCTCAAATCTGTAGTCTCCCTAGGTTCATCATGGCACCCAAAAGCTAATTCCTGTCTAACAAAGCAAGATGGCTTTAATCCCAGGCTAAAGTAATGATGGCAAAGAACAATTTTCTTCCAGCATCTCATGCACTGAATGATCAAGGAGTTCCTTAACATTTTTAGTCTATGTTACTGCTGTGCATGACCCATTATGTTGCTGCTTGAAGACCAACGGATTGTGTGTAGGAGGTCCATATTTCCAGTCTGTACGTTTGTAGAAACACTGTTAGGGCCTGATCCAAAAGCTATTTAAATAAATGGGCTTTTTATCAAGCCCCCGGTGATTATGAGTAAATCAAATATGTGCTAGCACTGTACAATGTGCATTATTATTTCTTATTGGTTGGGTGCCAACAATATGCTCAATGCCATACAAAACACAGTGGAGACGCAGTATATAGGTGGCACTTATAGTCTAAGATCATGATTCTACAAACACATACATTCATGTTTTGGTTAACATCACTTATAAAGACCAAAGGGTAAAACTTTCAAAAGCCCCCAAGGCCCAGATCCTCAAATGTATTTAGGTGCCTAGTTCCCATGGGAGATAGGCTCCTAAATACCTTTGAGGATGTGCCTAAGTGATTTAGGAGCAGTTTGTGCACAAATTACTCTCCGGAAGTCATCTCTTGAACTGTTTACACACAAATTTGCCCTTATTTGGTTAATCCAGTTTAATCCAACTGGTGCAAACTCCCATCTGGACACTCTTATTTCTATTTAAGAGTGGCTTATTTTGAATTTGCTAAAACCCGTTCCTAACTGACTTAAACTAAACTGAAATGAGCCTGGCTTAATCTGTAATAAACCTATCCATGCAGCCTTTGGCTCATTTTTGCAGCCTTTTTTGCTCGTAACAGGGGACTTTAATGCCAAGATTGGGAGTGATAATACAGATGGGAGATCGTCATGGGAAAAGGAATAGGATTAAGAAACGAGTGGGGCAATAGATATCACAGACTTGAAGCAATCAACAGCTCGTTTATAACAAATGCAGTGTTTCAGCCCAGGCAAGAAAGAAACATGGATTTCTAATGATGCTAATATAAGAAATAGGATCAACTTCACCTTAGTAAGACAACAGTGGCAATCAAACGTACTAGACTGCGGGATCTACAGAAGCCTAAATACAGACTCAGACCACTCAGCAGTGATTGCTATAATCAGGATCAGACTTAATATTTTAAAATTTGCAAAACAAAATATATATATAAATTGTCAGAGAATAACAGAGTTCTCACTTTTTGTTTGGGTACAGCAAGTGAGAACTCTGTTGGGCGCCATAGAGTATTGAGTCCGGACAAAGGGGAGGGAAGATGGGTTCACACACTCCTAGACCCAGGTAGCCTCCTCGCTGGACGATGCCAGGCCGAGTTAGCCCACCGTGGGTCGGATCTCCTAAAAGATTCTCTAGTTACCGGGCTTGCGTTAGAGTAGTTCTGGTCACGAGCCAAAAGACTTTGCAGAGTACTCTGGGCGTCTTCCGGTAACGCTCAATTCACACTGGTGTACACACACACACACACACACACACACACACACACACACACCAAGGCCACTATTCCAGGTACTATTCCCAAGTACCACGATGCATCTATGAGGCGGTAACAACCCCTCTTGAGGCGGTAACAACCCCTCTTGAGGCGGTGCATACCTATGCATCTCTCATATGCATATATGGGTGCGGCAAAACAATTCCCCAGAACCGCTCTGCATCTGACCTTGCTGCACAGTCAATAAGTTCGGATGGCGTGAGCCCAACAGGGACAGACGGCCCCACGGACAGTCCTCCTCCGACACCCCAATAGAGATTTCAAAAGGTCTCCTACCTCTATTGTGGCGCCATGGGGTTCGAAGGGGAACGATCTGTAGCAGCTGCCGGTGCTTCTGCGGGCGTTGCCATCCTGGACGAGCCCCCAAATTGTCGGAGAATAACAGAGTTCTCACTTTTTGTTTGGGTACAGCAAGTCAGATACTTTATTTTCTCTCACAACTGCGCAGAGGGAGAGAGCTAAGCAGGTCTCTCTACAGGTAAACAATTACAGCAAGCCTTTATACATTTCATTACAGACAATAATAAGCAACAGCTGCATTTTGTTTATACCTAGGCCAACTTGATAACTTATTTTTCTCACTTGTTTTGACTCTAGCCTACATACAATATTTTCTACGCATTATCTACACAAGGTCGCAACAACTTCTCACACAGTTCTTTCCCACTCGCCTCACACAATCCTCGCTTCTACAAATCTTGCGTTATTAGGGTTACAGTTAGCCTGACTCTTACTAACGAACTGTCATGCATTGCAGTTCCTTCCTGTCAGTTCTTTCTCTGCTTCCACAACATATATGGGAGTTTATATTGTCAAAGCTCTGAAAAATGCAGACCCTATAGCAACCCTTCAGACCACCACCGGTGGCTGCTTTTCCCCTCTGTTAGACCTACAACAGTAGAACAACTTTAGGCAGAGGTGAAAGACTTCATTCATGCTATGACTGAAAACTTAAAAGATGGAAAGAATATTTTCATCAGCCATTGAAAAGTCAAGTTGACCCAGTTCTCCTTGAGGCTATCAGCTGTGAAGCAAACATGAAGAACATGTACTGGAAGCAGAAATTGAATATGCAGTCAGTTCCCTGAAAAGCAACAAGGCCCCTGGTCCAGATGGTATATACCTCCTGAAGTGTTAAAACCTGGCAGAAAAAAAGCATGGTCATGCTCCTTTGTAAACGATTTAACCTCATTTGGATGAAGGGTGAAGTCCCCAAAGACTGGCAGTGCCCAATCACTGTACCACTCTTTAAGAAAAGTGACCCGACGGATTGCAAGAACTCCAGAAGATGCCGTCTTATAAGCATTCCTAGCAAGGCCTTCTGTACAGTGTTTCTCAGCCGAATGAAAAGGAGAGCAGAGGAAATCCTGTGAGTCATAAGCTGGCTTCAGACCTGGATATTCCACCATGGATCAGATATTTGTTTTTTTGTCAAATCTTGGAGACACAGAGATCAATGAATCCCGGTTTAACACATTTGTTGATTTTAAGAAAGCACTTAACTCCGTTAACAGAGAGGGTCTGGGGAAAGCACTCAAGTGGTACAGCTTTGGCAGCAAGTTGATTCAGAATCTGCAGTCTGGTCAGGATTCCTGGTTTTCACCCAGGTGGCCCGGGTTCAATTCCTGGTGTGGGAATAGTGCATAGCTCAGCAGTTCTCAAACTGTGGGTCGGGACTCCAAAGTGGGTCACGAGTTCATTTTAATGGGTTCGCTAGGGCTGGCATTAGACTCGCTGGGGCCCAGGGCAGAAAGCCAAAACCCGAGTCCCACCATGAGGGACTAAAGCAGAAGCCCAAGGGCTTTGTTCCCACAGGGCTCGGACTTCAGCCCCACGCTTTGGGCTCAGGTTTGGGCTTTCTGCCCTGGGCCCCAGTGAATCTAATGCCAGCCTTGCTGAAGCCTGAGCCCCGCCATGTTGGACTGAAAACCAAGTGCGAGCAACTTAGGTTCCTGGGGCCCCCTGTGGCATGGGGTTGTGTCGTAATTTTTGTTGTCAGAAGGTGGGGGGGGGGTGGCAGTGCCATGAAGTTGCTGTATAGCTTGACAATACAGTACGAGTCAGTGATGAACTGAAAGAATAGTTAGAAGTGGAAACTGGAGTCAACCAAGGATGCATACTCACTCCAATACTTTTTGCTCTATACTTAGACAACATCTCGTCCAACTCCCTTAGTAACATTGGTGAAGGCTGCAGGATATCAGGACAAATTATCAATCACCTTGATTTTGCAAACACTATTATAATAATGCCTACAGAAAAATACACTCAAGAAGCAGCAAGTAATCTGTATACAACAGCCAGAGAATGGGGATTTAGAATGAATGAAAAAAAGACCAAATTAATGGTAACAGCAGAAAAAAAAAAATCAAGAAACCAGCTAAACTAGTCATTAATGATGTAGACATTGAACAAGTAGACAGTTTCTGCGACTTGGGCTCCATCATAACATATTACAACTGCTCTGAAGATGACATCAACAAGCAGCTAACTGCTGCCAGCAGAATGGTTGTGTGCTTGAATAAAAACATTTGGAATCTTAAATGAGCATCCAGGACAGCTAAAACCAGATTATATACAACACTTATTGTTCCCACATTACTTGATGGTTGTGAAACATGAGTACTGACAAAAAGCCCGGAGCAAAAGCAGCAAACATTTGGAACGCAGTGCTTCCACCTTATCCTAGGCGTGACAAGGCTAGATAGACTAAAAACTTATGACATCCTTAGAAGACAAAGTGCAGTGTGTGACTACGATCAAAAGGCGCTCACTGCAATGGTTTGGCCATGTTGTTAAAATGATCCCATACTGACTGCCTACAATTGTTCTGTATGGACGAGTGTTTGGAGAAAGGCTATGGATGGCCAAGGACACAGTGGTATAGCCAGCTCTATAAAATCATCCAGGCAACACCTCAACAGGCTAAAATAGTGGCTCAAAACAGATGTGGATGGAATCTGCTCATAACCTCAACCCTACCCAACCTTGGTTTTGGAAAAAAACGAGATTGATGATGATGTCACCACCTTTTGCACTAGTTACACTGAGTCTATGTGCGCACTGTGGTCACTGGGTGTGATTGCCCCTCTTGTGTAGAGATGTCTGAACTAGGCCTGGTCTACACTGGGGTGCGGGTGGGGGGAAAAAAATCGATCTTGGGCCTGGTCCACACTAACCCCCCACTTCGAACTAAGGTACGCAAATTCAGC
>NW_020664483.1:6283832-6333336 GCF_002925995.2 Terrapene triunguis | reverse complement strand
CGTACTCCTCTCGCCGAGCTGGAGTACCGGCGTCGACGGCGAGCACTTCCGGGATCGATCCCAGAAGATCGATTGCTTACGGCCGGACCAGGAAGTAAGTGTAGACCTGCCCTATGTTACACAACTTCAGCTACGTAAATACCGTAGCTGAAGTCGACGTACTTAGATCTACTTATCGTGCTGTCTTCACTGCGGTAAGTCGACGGTTGATGCTCCCCCGTCGACTCTGCCTGCGCCTCTCGCTCCGGTGGAGTACTGGAGTCGACGGGAGAGCGCTCGGTGGTCGATTTATCACATCTAGACTAGACGTGATAAATCGAACCCCGCTGGATTGATCACTGCCCATTGATTCAGCGGGTAATGTAGACAAGCCCCTAGCTTTCAACTAGCTAGCAGAGCAGTAAAACCGCGGCAGCACACGATTCTGCGCAGACTAGTCCCACGAGTAATTGCCCAGGGTTCCAGGCAGTCTGCGCTGAAGGTTTCACTGCTCTGATTACGTCAAAGCTACCTTCTGTGTGTCTACGCAAGCTGCAGTCACACTCAGGGATTGCAGTAATAGACATACCCGAAATCAATTTAAAGTCAGACCTTTAGTTAAACTGATGCAACTCTGTGCGTAGACAAGACCTCTCCCTTTCTCAAAAATAAATAATTGCAGTGACATTTGGTTGCTACTGTAGCTTATGATGTAGTGAACTGAAATCACTGCCCACTCTGGTGAGACAGCATGGCTAGTGTTAGGGGTGCTGTATTTAGACAGACATTTGAGTCCAGAGAGAGAGAGAGAGACTTGGCAAGAAATAAAAACATACCCCACCACACCCAACCACTGGATGCTCCCAATTTCCCAAACAACAATTTCCTCCAATAGCAATGTTGATTTACAGGATTTGTGCTAACGTGAGTGCAGGGTAAGGTTATGTGATTCTTGGCCCTGCGACAACCAGTCGTGAAGGATGCAGTAATGAAAAGAAAATTCCCTGCCTGTTGCACAGCAAATAAAGGCAGGCCTGTGACATTGCTGCCCTGCTGTGTGGAGCTCTGATTTGCTTTATGTCCTGTAGACCCACAGAGTCAGATTTTTGAAAGAGCTCATACACATAAGTAAGTGGCCTCATTTCCAGAAGTGCTCCAGGGCACTTTTGAAAAAAATCTAGTCATAAATTTCACATGGGGAGCTGAGCCGAGCCCCCGTGAAAATCTGATGGCTCTTGTGGGTGCTCAGAACGATTCATTTCCCCCATCTGGAGAAAAAAAAAAAAGGCCACCAATTAGCAGGATCCTGTGGAACCAGCCCCGTTCTCCAGGCTAGGTCACAGCTTGCAACAGAGCTCCTGGAAAAGAGAGAGAGAGAGAGTGTGTGTGTGTCCCCCCTCATGTGCTGGCAAGCTCTTCCTCCACTGATTGACTTCCAAGCAGACAGGGGAGAGTTTTGAAGGTGCTACAGGCTCATGACCGCAGCCTCTCCCTGGCTGGCTGCTGTACTGAAGTCTGGCCAAGTGTCAGAACAAAGGGGCTTGTTGGACTGAAGACTTCCACATACACCCCACTTCCCTGGAAGAAATGGTGAGCGGGGGGGGAGAGGGAGGAGCTCTCCCCCCTCAAGGACTCAATGGGCACCCACAGTTCCCCCTGAATGGTCACTACAGGGCAGAGTTAAGGTTATTTGGATGCCCCAACTGTGCCTTTGTGACCTTAACACATTTAGGTTTCTTTTCAGTGCAATCTTCACTCTGAATGTCCTGGTTCTGCACGCAGTTTAGATCTAATTACAACACCCGTGTCATGGCTTTTCACCATTGGCTGTGTCTACGCTTGGAGCCGGGGGTGCGATTCCCAGCTCACGTAAACCGACTTGTGCTGGCCCTTGTCACACTAGTGTGTCAAAAATAGTAGTGAAAGATCAGTAGCTTCAGGAATGGCAGCACGGGCCCGCTGCCCGGAGTACGTACCCACAGGGCCTGGGCAGGTTTGTGCTCAGGGCAGCTTGCCCCGTGCTACGGCTCACCATTGCCCCTACTACACGACCATTGTTAGCACGCTAGCTTGATGACATGTGCAAAGGCTTCTTTATTTACTTAAAGGGGAGTGTAGGGGAGAGCTGGGGGGGGGGTCTGGTTTCTTTTCTGAACCAACTGATCCCCCGGCCCCAACCCTCGCCAGGAACCAGAAAAAAAACACACTGGTAACATCAATGTTA
This sequence comes from Terrapene triunguis, assembly GCF_002925995.2. Classification (NCBI taxonomy): domain Eukaryota; kingdom Metazoa; phylum Chordata; order Testudines; family Emydidae; genus Terrapene; species Terrapene triunguis. Next base: position 6,331,133 of record NW_020664483.1, on the reverse strand, counting down.
CTTGCTACTTGTTACTACAATAGTTGCTCCCCCTTATAGCCACTGACCATTGTCCCATTGCATCTCTCGCCTCTGCCTCCCCAAAAGCAGGAGTTAAATCGAAGCTGCTCGGACCTGTATTCTCCCATCTGTAGACACCAGTTAGCTACTTCGCCACACGGCTGTTTATAGCTTCCACATCCTTTCCCAAACAAGCATACCGAAGCGAAACATCCAGAAATAAATCAAGCTTTTCAAAAAGCTCCTGAAACCACTGATTTTTTTTAAAAGCCCCTGTCGGGTCTGGGAGGGGCAGGGAGGCTGTGAAGACACAGCTGGAGATTACAAAGCATCCCAGAGCCACCTAGCTCGACTGACACTCAGCCCTTAGAATTCAGACCACCCAAATTACGTTTTTTGAGAGCTGCCCCCACGTTGCACAAGTGTAATTTTACAGTAACTAAGATCTGACAGGCAGCCTCGACTTGTGACAATAGCTGTATTTACACGACAGTCTCAGCAGGAAATCACGCTAGAAAGGATGGTGCATGCACTACGTGATACAGTGAACCGAGAGAGATCCTAGAACTCTTGCAATGTGAAATCCCTAGTGCAGAAATCTAAGCTCTTTCAAAACCATGCGTGGCAGGTGACTTATTTGGCAATGATTTTGTACCCCCCCCTTCCCTCTGCTTCCAGGGGAACTGAGGCATCCAACCCCCTACATGATTGGGGTCCAGATTGTTTTTCCAGCGGGAGTTAGGGACCTGACCTGCTGAGACGTTTTTGTAAATCCCATTATCTGCATCGTTAGGCACCTAAACACCTTTGTCAACGCAGCCCTCAGGCCCTTTGCTTGGAAACAGCGGTTGGTACCCCCCCGAGAGGGCTCTCACTTGAAAGCAAGCCTCCTCCCCACCAAAACAGTGGCAGCAGTCAAGCAATTAGCAATAGCATGAATATGACTCATCAAAACGGAATGCAGCCAATATGACATTTCAGCTTTACAAGCCAATCACCGGGGGCGGGGGGCGGGGAGGATGCACATGCAACCACAGTCATTTGGATCACTATTTATTGGTGCCAGAATTGCATAATAAAACCCAGTGGGGAGGCAACATGGTCTACTGGCTAAGAAACCGGGAGTCAGAAACCTGGGCAAGTCCCATCATCCCTCGGTTGCCCCTGTCTTGTCTATTTAGACTGCAAGCTTTTAGGGTAGGGACGGTCTCTCGCTTTGTGTTTGTCCAGCGTCTAGGACGATGGGGACTTGATCTTGGTTGGAGTCTCTAGATGCTTCTATCATATAAAGAAGTAATTATAGTCCATTATCTGTAGGCTCCTATCCCGGCCTCCTCACCGTACTATCTCAACACCTGCCTGGAGAACAGTAACCCATATGACTAACATCCGCCATGTGTGGTTTGTTCGCTCACGCATTTCCTCTCCTCAGGAGGGAGACATAGGGGTGCTCTGGAGTGTTTTGTTTCAGTGGGATCTTGGTTTGGGGTTGCTGTTTATTTACAGGCCTGTGCGGCTGTGTGTGGATGTCAGAGAAGGCAGGTTGGAGAAGCGTGCCATGCGCTTGGAGCAGAAGGTCCTGAACTCCTGTGAAAGCTCATTCTGCAGTCTCCAACCAGCCCCTGAAAAAGCTGTCTCCTGCTTTACCCTAATGGCAGAATAAGTTAGTATTGAGACGGGTGGATTGATTACATGGGTGTTGAAACAGGAGCCTTCTCAAAAAGAGAATTGATGGTCAAGATGCAAGGAGACCCCCCATTCCTGACCCCTGTCAATCTGCAGTAGCTCCTTTGGCTAAGTCCCACTCCCAGTGTCCACACCACAATTTACAGTCTTGACAGCACTGCCTGGAAACCCAGCTGCCCTCCTCCTGCTGCCAGAGGTCAGTCTGGGGAAACATGAGCTGCCGCTGCCAAAGTCAGACCTCTCCCAAGGAAGGGAATTCATTCCCGTGTCCATGCTGAGAAGAAGTAGCTTGCACCTGTGGACTTCTGGGAGCGGCTTTGATTCCTTTTGCAGTTTAGGCCAGTCCTGAAAGCTTCCCTAACTTGCAACCTGGCTCCAGGAACAACTCCAGGGCTTGCAGCAGTCAGGCTGTGGGCCTGCCCAGGCCGCAGATTGCCCCTGCACTGGGATCTGCAGGATTCCTCTCCTACACTTGTCTGAGGACAACACCAGTGTTCGTCCCGCCAGGGGCAGCTCCAGGCACCAGCGCAGCAAGCGCGTGCCTGGGGTGGCAAGCCGCGGGGGGCGGCATGCAGGTCACCATGAGGACGGCATTCAGGCAGCCTTCGGCGGCATGCCTGCGGGAGGTCCACTGGTCCCGCAGCTTCGGCAGCGGGTACGCTGAAGGCACGGGACCGGCAGATCACCTGCAGAAACGCCGCCGAATCCGCGGGACCAGCGGACCACCCGCAGGCGCGCCGCCAAAGGCCGACTGCTGTGCTTGGGGTGGCAAAAAACATAGAGCCGCCCCTGCATCCCGCTATGCGGGCTGCACATGGATTGCCAGGATTCAGCCCATGAAAAATAAGCTAAAATCCATCTGAACGTAGCCCTGAACGCCAAGATCATTTAGTGAGAATTGAGCCTTGAAGCATTTTTCAAATGCGGGCAGCTCTGGCGAGGCGGTGTGTGCCTGCAAACCCAAACCCAGCTCCTAGGCTAAGCTTAGTCTCCTCCCACTCTAACAGAATACCTTGAAGCCAGGAAGGAACCATAGGCAGGACAGAAGCAGTGGGACACACAAACAGCAGGATCAGAGATTCTCAGTTAAAAATGATAAAGAATGGCTCAAACCATGACTCGCTTAATAAACCTGACCCAACATAGTCCCCTTTCCAAGCATGTCTGATCTCTCAAGGTTGCAGTCTGAAAGCAGCTGGGTAGTACTGGGTTCTTCTAGGCCTACATTTGTTCTACAACTCCCTGGCACTGATTTGTTTTAATTGATTCAGGCTTTCCAAGACTGCGCTCCTGGTGTGGATTCCAGACAAAGGGAAACATAATCAACAGCTTGTTTATCCAGCAGCAGAAAACCTCAACTATGCTGCTTCGAGGCTGTCTATATTTATTGTTCTCTCCTTCGCACCGGGAGCTCTTGGAGGGGAGATATCAAAGATAAACAACCGTTCTTCGAGAGAGAAGGGTGATGGGGGGAATCAAATTAAAAACAGCACCCACTTCTGGGGCAATGCAGTTGTCTAGAACAATCAATATTATTTATATCACAGCTTCCCCCATGGTTCACCATGTGGTAGGTTCTGGTGAGCCCTTGGTGAAGGGGACAAGAGCTTCAGCACAAAACCAAAGCTTTTTCTCTTTGGCACGCTGGTACCAAGAGAAACATGGACCTCCTCAAATCCGGGGGGGGGGTTCATTAAGCTTCCCATCTGCCTCAGCACCCAGTAACACCTATCAAAAAGAGCCAGAAGAAGGTATAGGGAAGATTCTGACTATAATGAATCTGTGCAAACAAATTCAGACGCATGCTCTCATATGTACACTCGCATTCTCCGCTGCCTAGTCACTCGTGAGAACATACTCCATATGTGGGGAAGAAGAAAAGTGTGCATTTAGGTCTCTAGCTAATGTCTGAGCCACATAACAGGTTTTGAGAGTCTCCTACTGCTTGTGGTCTTAATGCTGACGGTCCTGGGTTCGACCAACCATGCCTGCCGCAGTGGGGTAGGTTACACATCACAGTTGGAGTTCCATGAAAGTAACTGAGGGCAGATTTTGGCCCATCAGAACATACATTTGCACTTTGCAAGAATGCGTGAAAGTCACCCTTAACCTTTCCTTCTCTAGACAAATTCAACGCAATTCAAAACAGGTCAGTTTTTTAGCAAACCCAAACATTTTTGTCTGGTTTCGCGGCTGAGAATTTTTCACACCTGTAACTTCATGCAACCTATTTTATCGTATGCCCTAGATCCTTCTGCATGTACATCTTTTCACTGTTACACTGGATTAGTAATTAGTGTAGTAGGAAATTGGCTTGGTTTCCTTTATTTTAGATCTCTGGATGTTATTTATGATTTAAGGGCCAGACGACATATACGTCACTTTACATTTCATGTTACTCACCTTCAGGAATCTGGAGCTCGGCTCTGAAACAAAAAGATGAAGTTAAAATGGTGTAAGAAGGACAGGGTGAGCTCTGCTCTCAGTCAGTGGAGTTAGTACTGGTTTATACTGGTGTAACTGAGGTCAGAATCTGGCTCAAGGTCCCTTCAACACCATTTTGCACCAGATAGGTAATGCAATGGGAGAAGGAGCGATTTAGATAACACCAGAATCCCGCCAGCTCACTGAAGAGTGGTATTCCAAAGAGAGCCTAGCCAGTTCTCCTAAACTGGAAGGACGGGGGACGTGATCCGCACCCTCAAAAGGGGTGTAAAGTGGATGAGTGGGGAAATCCTGGTGGTTCTGGCCCTGAGGTAGCCACCCCACGAGCACCATTGCCTCTCTGTGACACCGGGAATCCTGAAGAAAGGCTCTTCTTTTCTCACATCCTGCTCTTTTGTGGCATATCCAGAGCGTTTGCAAAGACGTGATTCTGAACGACTAAACGGTGGTGTATATATTTGAGGAATACTTGGAAAGGATTCTGTTATTTTTGGAAATGTGTACATTTGCTCAGGTTAAATTGGCCTGGAATTACTACTGTGGAAAGTTACCTAACAAGAGTCTGCAGTGCCACCTACTGCTTCAGTCAGGATTTGAACTGTGTAATTTAAAACCTTTAGGGACACCGAAATTGCCAGAGTAGATCAGACCTCAGGTCTGTCTCATCCTGTGTCCTGTTTCTGACACCGCAACAGATGCTTCACAGGAACGTGTAAGAACCCCACAGTAGTGTATGTGGGATAATCTGCCCTTCATATTAGGTCTCTTTCTGATCTCTGTTATTCATCTCCCTAAAGTAAGCGTGCAGAAGTCCAAAAGCAAAGGCCTCATGTTTTTATCGTGAGCCAGAAAACCAAAGATATGACTATTAGTTGAGTGCATTTGATTTCCCTAACTAAAAAATCCACGAAATAAATATTCTTCCATAAACACCACAAATGTACATCCACTTTGGATTACCAGTTACGGACTGAAAAATAAAAACACTCAGAAACAAAGAGGATCAATTGCTTATGATTTCCCAGGACTCCTCTCTTCTCCTTTCTGCTGAATAACTCACTGTAATGCACTGCCAAGATCACCAATGGGAACATATCAGTTTGCTCATAAACGTGGTCTGGATTAAATGACTGAGAATCAATAATGTGTGTCCATTTTCTGTTTGGTTTGGAACATGTTGATTTAGTTCCTAATTTTCCATTGAGAAACTGGCATAATGTTAGTGCACTAAGTATTCAAATAGGGATGGCCAAGCTCCAACGGAGCTGATCAACTCCAAGTGCTCTTGCTGCGAAGCTTAACAAGGGATTGCTATTCCTCTATCGAGGAGAATACAAGCACAGGCAAATCTTATGGGTGTGTGCTTTTATTTGTGATCAAGAAATAGATGATGTTTTCCTACGTAACGCCCTGGCGTTATCCCCGCCAAATCCTGACCACGACTTTGGAACAATCAAAAAACCAGACTGCTCAAGACACCTTCCCAGGTTCTACACTGAGCCCAGTTCATATTCGAACACATCTTTGGGAACGGAGACCTAGAGCCACAAAGCGGAATTTACACTCAGAGCCGCAATGCCTATCTTCAGGTGCCCCACTGCCTGAGTTGGGTGCCCAGGCTCACTGCATGAGGAGAGGTAGGCACCCAAAATGGCATCCACAACTAAGCTACCCAAAAGGAAATGCTGAGGAGATTGTGATGACCCTCCCCTTGGAGAGAACTAAGCTCCTAAGTCCAAGCCAGAGAGAGGAACCTATCTTTGCTTGGCCTTCACTCCCATGAGCCCTCTCTGGGAGTTAAGGCACCAAAACCCTTTCTTGTAAAAAAGGAGCCTCCTGCTACTCTTGTAGAAGGTCCAGGTTCAGTTCCCCCTTCTGTGGAGCAAGGATTTGAACCCGCTGCTCAGTGAAATCCAGCCACCTGGATTTGAAATGTGTCCACTCCTTTAACAGTGGTAGGCAAAAAGCTCTTCCTTTAAATACTCTATTGAGGAGAATAGGATATGCCCTATAATTTAAGCAGCTCTGTGGAATGACAGGCTCTCTTACGGTGATGTAGCTGCCATAAAATTAAATGAAACATAGGGGGCAAACTCACACCTGATGTAAATGTAACACACGCTAAAACAGGAGGGGCTATTTGTCCCCTCCCACGGCAAGGCCATCTGCAGAGGCCTGCTACTGCCTTTCGGCTAACAGAGCATTCTCTTTAGCTCAGACAGGAGAGTATCATCTTTTCAAATGCAAAGGTTTTAGGTTCAAGCCCCAGCAATCATTAGGGGGTCATTATATAAGCAGGACACATTCAGAGTCTTCAGTCAAGCATGCACTTACAGCCGGGCCTTTTCTGGCAAGAACATAATCACTGTTCCCTCTCCCGTCCCTGAATCACCTCTCTAGGAGCGCTGTTCCAGTTCTGGTAGCATTCGATAAGAGATTTTTAGCAATGGAGCTGAACAACAAAGATACCTGATTCAAACACCTTGAAATTCAGGTGAAAATTTGGCTTCAGATCTGAACTCCTTGGCTGGGGCCCCAACTCTGCAAAAGAATTATGGGAACGGATTCACTTCTATAACAATACTTTTGCAGTACAATGTTGCCTGTGTGCACCCTATTAGCCACTCCTCCTATATTGCTGATGCGTAGGGACTGGGCATAATCGCAGCTCCATTTACGTTAATAGCAAAAATCTCTATTTACGTCCAGAGACCAGGATTTGGCCAACTACCTTTGGTTTGGGGATATAACCGAGTCCGTAGAACGTAGGCAACAGTTTGTAGAAGGCAGCGAGTGGCACTTAAAAAGCGCAGCCTCACTTTGCAGTAGTTAGCAAGCACTCATGGTTTCCGTGGTGGTTGTGAGGAATTTGTCTTTGAATCTATATTAGTTCGCCACATTTTCCATATCCTGTTTCACGCAGTGTAGAAAACATCTGTTTTGATTAAGTTGAAATCAGTGCAGTACTCTTACATCCCCGAGGAAATGAGGTTGATTTAATATGGATTTTTAAGGCTACGTTCCCTCTCTCACTGAGCACTAAGCGCTCGCTGATGTCAGTGGAAGTTGTGTTTCCGTATGCTCGTGGATGGCAGTGGCAGGGGGGCTCTGAGCATAGACTCAGGTATACTGGGCCAAGGTCTGCCATGGCATCTCTCATTTGGATTGCACAGGTTGTAATTGAATATAGAAATTAGCCCAAGGACTGTGCATGATGGGTGGATCAGAATATTCAGGATCCAGACTAGGATCCCAGTGTCCCAGTTTTCCTTACAAAGATAGTCAAGAGAAGACCAGAGGAGTAGTTCCCTCAGGTGCATAAAGAGATAGGAAATGGGAGGGGTAATCTGGATCTGGTTACTAGGAGCAGATAGAGGCAAACTTGAAGAAGGTGGCTGCTGCACTAGAAAGGAAACAACTGAATGGGAAGGGTTCAAAATGTATTTTGTAGAGGTGGTTGGAAAATTGGCTAAGTTGTCTCTGGAAGAAAGCCTTTTTTGGGGGGGAGAGGGGGAAGGAAACTGACTTTTTTGGCCAAAACCAGAAAGATTTCAATTTGGAAAACCTGCCACAGTGCCTTATGGGAGCTGTAGTTCAGATGTTTCATGTGCCCATTATCTATCTTTCATAGTCTAGGTTCTCTGTTCAGATTATATCCCTCTTGATGCACCATGAGGTCACCGCACGATGCAGGAAGGTGGTTGCATCATGGGACTCTGACCATGGTGCATCATGGGAGATGTAGTTCAGCTGAGAAACCTGTCCGCATTCTCCTCTATGGGGCATGAGGAAACTCCCAGGAAATACTGCAGCAGGATTTGCAAATCAAAATATTTTGGCTTTTGGACCAAATATTTGGGGGGGGGTTGCTGCGAAAAATTGGGTTTATGATTAAAACATCTGCATTGCATGGAAAACAATTATTTTTCATTAAAAAACTACTTTCAATGGAAAAAATTGTCCAGCCCAAATATTTTGCCTGCGGTTTTGTTTTCAGTTGTGAGCCTTGTCTTTTGAATAGCAGCCCGAAGGCTGCCATTAAATTTCACCCCGTTACCCCTATATTGAGCCCAGTAATTTGTTTTTATTTGATTAAACCCTGCCCTTCAGAAATGCACCCAACTGTAATTTAAAGACTCCAAGAAATAGAAAAATCTGCCATTTCCCTGGGTAGAATCTGAAGAAGTGGTTTTTTACCCATGAAAGCTTATGCCCAAATAAATCTGTTAGTCTTTAAGGTGCTACTGGACTCCTCGTTGTTTTTGCAGATACAGACTAACACGGCTACCTCCTGATACTCGTTCCCTGGGTAGTTCATTCCAGTCATTAATCACCCTCACTGTTAAAAATTGGCACCTTATTTCTAATTTGAATTTGTCTGGCTTCAGCTTCCAGCTACTGATTCTTGTTTTGCCGTTCAACACCAAATTGAAGACCCCTCTACTACTGGGTATTTTCTCCACATCAAATTTCCGTCTCCTTAAGTGAGAGAAAGGAACACTGACTTGTCTTTTCCCCAGAGGGAAGCGGGGGGTGAAGAGGAAAAAGGAGATGGTATTTTTTACACTTTGTGTCATTTTATTTCTCCCACCCACCTTTCCAGTAGAACAGTAGGGGAAAAAATATTTAAAAAAGTAAGAGGTATTTAGGTTAAAATTTCTTAGAAACAGTTTTGACCAGTTCTAGCTGTTAGACTAAATGCAAACACAGAACTACGAACTGGTGGCTTCCCTCACAATATGCTCGATCAGGGGAGGAGTAGCAACTCCATAGCTAGCTCCCCAGGCCTCATTGGAAACCCCTCCATGCCAACTCTGCGTAGGCGGCCAATTGAGTGTAGAGGGAATTGCTAGAAGACAGCAGCCACTCCAGACATCATTTAACCACTGGAGGATATCCCAGGGCATATCTAATGGCGCATTCACCTTGGCTACAGTAGAGATTTTTGCCCCATCCTTCCTAATACTGGTGCATCTCCACCACTAATAATGGAGAGTGCACTAGCACTAAATAAGACATTCTCCGTGGAGGCATGAACACCACACCAAGTCGTTTCAACTTGCTTTGAGCAGGGTGAGATGATCGGATGGTTAAAAATATCAGCTGTAGACTCTTGGGTAGGCTGGTGTCTCACCAGTGGAGCTGCACCAGTGCTAGCAGCCACGGGAAAGTCATGGATAAGAACAGGCACCTGTGGTTGAAATTTGAGGAGGGGGGAGAGGGAAGAAAGAAGGATATATGACCATGGTATTGTAGATGCAACCATGAGGCTCTAGTACAAGTGCCTTTGATCTTCTGTTTTCTGCTAAGCTCTGTTTGGTTAACTTGCCTTCACACCCCACCCCTTGCCCAGTTTATCTGTTGTGTCCTGCCTGACACCTAGAGCTGAGATTCTCAGAGGAGGCCAAAGGAGTTAGGTGGCTAGTTCCCATTGAATTTGAAGGGAGCGTGGGCACTTCACGCCTTTAAGCTCTTTTGAAATGTCCAGCCTGGCTTGTTAAATTTTGAAAGGCAAGGCCCAGCTTTTTTGTTACTTCTCTGTACAGTGCTCAGCACAACAGGGCCCCGATCTTAAACTGGGGTTCTTAGGTGCTGCTACTGTCAGAATAATGGATAGAGTCTGGTTGTCTTGGTGAAACCTAACGTTTGGTGGGGCCTGAAACTCCTCTCCCTTGTGGGAATCACAGTAGGGCAATTCTGCAAGGTTTAGTTTTATCCTGTATTTTTTCTCCTGTCTGGGGGGTAAAAAACCTGTGCAGCTTTCAAACCAGCTTCAACTATAGCATTACAGGACTTGGTATAAGCCTTTTGCTTCGTGTGCTCCATAGCAGTTTGCACCTCTTGAGCTTCACTGTGTCAGGGCCAAGTGAAGCTCTCCCCCCACCCACCCCCCAAAAAAGGAAGTCTTGAAGCAAAACCCAAATGGAAAAGCCAAGATTCTTCTGGATTCTCATTGGAACCACAAATTTCGCCTGATGAGTGTCACTCAAAAGCGTTCAGTAACTCAAGCAAATCTTTCAGTAAACCTGGTGGGCATCTTGAGCTTGTAACAAACCAGGAAACCAAGTGAGTTCCCCATGAATCTGGTGACGTGTTTTGCTCAATGCCAACCCTAAACCATCCAGACCCTTTGCCACCACTGCCTCTACCAAAGACAATATATACCAGACACAAGCTGTGTGGAGCAGCTGCAATAGGTATGTAAGAAGGTAGGTAGAGCGAGTCACGAATTTTTCAACAGAATGCTTTCTTCGTTGGAAAATACTGGCTCATTAAAACTCCCACTGTTTGTGGGGAAGGGTCAGTTTCAACAAATCTGATTAAAAAAATTGAAAAAAAAAAAGTTTTAAAATGATCAATGTCCTGTTTCAACATTTTCTAAATGACAAATTTCAAAATAGCTTTTCATTTCAAGTTTTAATTAAATTTACAGTTAAAAAAAGGAGGTGGTTAAAATGTTTAAGAAAAAAACCAAAAACTAAAACAAAACATTTCAGAATCATCATCAAGTTAAAATGGTTTCAATGGACCTGATCTTAAAAATCAAAAAACCACCACCACCACCCCCCCCACACACACTTTTGATTACTGTTTTGTGAACATTTTTGAGATTTCAACTTTTCATCCCAATTCAGGATGGGATAAAAATTCATAGTCTCAAGAACTCTCCTGGGATGGGAAAACCATTTCCTACTCAGCTCTAGATGTAGCGTGAGGCTACAGAGACCAAAGATCATTATCCATTGTGGAAGGCAGATCAGACAGGTCATGTCCACACTGCCCGAACCCCAGGACCCTCTCACCTCGCAGGGTCCTAGAGCCCGAGTTCCAGGCTGAAACCAAACATCTACACCATAATTAAACAGCCCCTTAGCCTGAGCCCCAGGAGCCTAAGACAGTTGACACAGGCCAGCCGCAGATGTCTAACTGCAGTGTAGACAAACCCACATCGACTGGCTGGGATTTACAGCAGGCAGTCATTGCTGTGCTATGTAATTGTAACACATACCCGTTCCGTATGGTGTTCTGTCTCCCTCTAGTGGTGGCTGGGCCACATAGAGATTGATAAATCTACTGCAGTGTTGACTATCAGAGGTGGGTCTTTTATCTCGGGTAGTCGAGACTTAGCTCCAGAGATCCTAGGTTCAATCCCCAATGCTGATCCACATCCTTGGGTGGGTCATAGAATATCAGGGTTGGAAGGGACCTCAGGAGGTCATCTAGTACAACCCCCTGCTCAAAGCAGGACCAATTCCCAACTAAATCATCCCAGCCAGGGCTTTGTCAAGCCAGGCCTTAAAAACCTCCAAGGAAGGAGACTCCACCACCTCCCTAGGTAACGCGCTCCAGTGCTTCACCACCCTCCTAGTGAAATAGTGTTTCCTAATATCCAACCTAGACCTCCCCCACTGCAACTTGAGACCATTGCTCCTTGTTCTGTCATCTGCCACCATTGAGAACAGCCGAGTTCCATCCTCTTTGGAACCCTCTTTCAGGTAGTTGTAGGCTGCTATCAAATCCCCCCCTCATTCTTCTCTTCTGCAGACTAAACAATCCCAGTTCCCTCAGCCTCTCCTCATAAGTCATGCGCTCCAGACCCCTAATCATTTTTGTTGCCCTCCACTGGACTCTTTCCAAGTTTTCTACATCCTTCTTGCAGTGTGGGGCCCAAAACTGGACACAGTACTCCAGATGAGGCCTCACCAATGTCGAATAAAGGGGAACGATCACATCCCTCGATCTGCTGGCAATGCCCCTACTTATACAGCCCAAAATGCCGTTAGCCTTCTTGGCAACAAGAGCACACTGTTGACTCATATCCAGCTTCTCGTCCACTGTGACCCCTAGGTCCTTTTCTGCAGAACTGCTACCTAGCCATTCGGTCCCCATCATTACATGATGCTTGAATAAAACTAATGTAGTAGCTAAATACAAGCTCCCCTTGACTCATTAAAAGAAGCACACCAGGTACACGTTGGTTGTACTGAGTTTTTGATTGTACAAGAAGCAAACGGGACTTTACTTCATATTAACTGGCCTAATCCCGCTCCCACTGAAGTCAACAGCAAAGCTCCAGTGAGAGCAGGACCTGGACAAAAAGTCATTCCGTGCTTGATAGCCACCTCCCTTACTTGGGCCCTGCACGACTACGGCAATGGAGAGAACAGGAGCTGCTCATCTGATAATCACCCATCAGGGAGATGGTGGAGGAGGCAGGAAAGAGGAGGAACTTGGACTTCAACCACCTCCCCCCTCACCCGCCAGCTGGAGCAGGTGTCCAGGCACACAGGGGGGCTGATCCACAAGAGGGGTGATATAATTTACTGACTCCCCAGCCAAAGGGGGAGCTGTGACTCACCGTTTGTTCTCTGAGGTGGGGCTACTATGTGCCACTCCTTTCCCAGAGCAGAATATCCCATGCCAGAGGGAGGATGGCACAGTGGTTAGGGTGCTAGCCTGGGACTTAGCAGCCCTGCCTTCAGTTCCCTGTTCTGCGACAGGCTTCCTGTGTGACTGCAGGCAAATCACTTAGATCCAGATCTCGCGTGGTATTTAGGCGCTGCTGTACCCAGCAAACTAATTTAGGAACCAAAATCATTTTCAAACGTGATTTAGGCCCTTAGAAGGCTAAATTTGTGCCTAAATCCCTTTTGAAAATGAAATGTAGGGATTGCAATACTGAGTGCAGCAACACCTAAATGCCTTTAAAAAAAAAGTCTGGGCTTTAGTCTCTCTGTGCCCCAGCTGTAAAACATCCTCCCAGGAGTGCTGCGGGGCTAAGCGCATTAGAGACACGGAGGTGCTCAGATACCGTAATAACCTGGGCTATGTAAATACATTACAATCTGGGCACAAAACTAGAGTCAGTTACAACAGACAGTGGATCACTCCAACCATCTTGGGCCTTTTCAGAGGAGTTGGGATCTTTCCCACGGGGAGCTGGTTGTCAGGTTATTTGTATTTCGCCCCACCAAGGAGGGGAGTGAGTTTCCATTGACTTTACCCTGGTGTTCACTGGAGCAGACACTCTGGCGCTAGGTCCATTGCACTGTGGTAGTGATTGCACAGGTAGCACGCTTACCCCGGTGGGGTTTTTGAATCGTTTGTGCATGTAGCCTTGCACATATCGGGGTAGGGGGAGTCTTTGCTCAATGCTTTGAGTATAGGGTAATGCGTAGCCCTGGACAGTCACAATTCTCCCACTTGAGACTGGAGACAAGGAAAACTTTGCTACAGCTCTTCCGCAGATTCAACAGACACCCCTGGTATGCTGGCTTAGCTCTGCTGGCTGGCAGTGGGGGTGACAGGGGAGAGCCCAGGCTCCCCCGCTTCCCACCTCCCTCCACCTATCCACCCAGAGTGGGGAATAGCAGATGTCTGGGTCTGTGCTTTCCACTGCCATGACTAGAGCTGAGATATTGCAGAGATGCTCTAGTTTTATCCCCCCTTATGCCCCTGTGTAATGGTGTGGGACTCACCCCTGCGGCGCCTCCTGCTGGTCGCTCTGGGAATTCGCTCTCCAGCCATTGGAGCGCCCTCTGCAGGCCGGTGGCCCGCTACCGCTTGGTCCCTGTGTCCCTCCCAGACCCCGATGCCCCTTTCCACTGGGGTTCTGCCCTGTGGCAGTAACCCCTCACCTCCCCAGGAACCCCCAACCCCCTAATCCCACCTTGCCTCAGCCAGTGGCTACTGCCAGTCAGCAATGAGCCCCCGCTCCCTGGGGCAGACTGCAGTATAAGAGCCAGTCCTCACAGGCAAGGGGGTAGGACCTGCTGCCTTCCTCTACAAGTACCTCAGGGGTGGGCCTAGGACCAGGCCCTGCAACCTGAGGAGTTGCCAGGCTGGAGCTCCCCTGGCCTTTCCCCAGCCCTGCTTCACTCCCAGTACCTTTACTACTGACAGCCAGGCCCTGCTCCCTCCAAGACCAGAGAGAGCTACTCTAGCTCCAAGCTAGCAGCCTTTTAGAAGGACCTGCTGTGCTCTGTTTGGGGCGTGGCCCCAGCTGGGCCTGCTTTCTTAAGCAGCCTGGGTTTTTCCTTACAGCCCCAGCCCTCTCCCAGGACTGGTCTTAACCCTGTCCAGGCTGCAGTGGGTAACCTGAATGGTCATATTCTGGCCAGCCACAATCGGCTCCATATTCCTTTATTAAATGATTGAGAGCCATATTTCCATCCCTGAAAAATGCCTGTGAATGTGAGAAACACCCCCCCCCCCCCCCCCAAGAGAAGCTTCACAGCTCTCAACTGATTACCTTGGGAGACAAAGAGCAGAAGCGTTTAGTGCTTAGACTGGAGTCACTTTGGACACAAGATAGTCAGCGTGCATCCTTCCTCCTAGCAATATTTGCTGCTAATGTAGAACACAAGTCATGTCAAGCAGCTACAGTCAAGGCATGCAGTACTCCGATTCCCACCCCACTCGCAAGAATTCCAGCTGAATTTCACAAGAGAGAAACATGCAATCTTTTTTTTTGGGGTCAGAGAGCATCCAGTGAAGGAGCCCGGCAAAATGCTTTCTGATGCTGTTCAAAGGCAGAATGCTGCGAGTTAAACTCGGTCTTCCCCTCTGACAGTGAGTAATCCACAAACAGCTGAGACTTCTGGCTGCTTAAACACACCTCCCCCAACAGTAGCAAGGCTTGTTCCCACACTTCCCTGGTGGAGTTTTCCTAACTCACTTATTGCAGGATGTTTAACGGGGGAAGATATTTTCAACACTTGTCATGAATTAAGAGGAGCATTTAGGACAGTGACACATATTAATCTGGGATTTTCAAAGGAGCCAGAGGGAGTCCGGTTTCCAAATAACATTGGATTTCAATAGGATGTGAGTGCCTAAATCTCTATGGCTCCACTGAAAATCACCACCTTGCTTGTTGAGGATGCAAGAGGAGGGCATGAGCAGAGTTGGACAAACCTCGGTAGCAGAGCTGAGCCAATACCTCAACCAATAGATGAGTTTGCTTTGCCCGTTGAGCTGGTTGAGTCATGAGGTTGTGCGAGAGCACAGGTTGACCCTGGCAGATGAGTGGCTGTTGTAAGACCAAATGCACATTTTAGACTATTTAAGAGGTGTTTGCAAAGACAGACAGCGTTGGGTTTAGGGTGCTGGGGCCCCAGAGAGCTGGGTTCTGTTCCTGGCTCTGCCACTCACTCCCTGTGTGACCTTGGGCACATCTCCTAAAGCCCAATCCAAAGACAATAGAAGTTTTTCCATTGACTTCAATAGGCTTTGGATCAGGCCCTCAATTGCTCTCTGCCTCAGTTTTCCCACCCTTTGTCTGTTTTGTCTGTTCAGATTTCAAACTCCTGCTGGTACATACTGTCTCATTACGAATGGACAGCACCTAGCACTGAGTGAGAACAAGATTTGTCTAGGACAAAAACAAACAAACAAGATCTAACCCAGCTGATGCAGCCCTTTGCCAGGCTAAGCTTTCCACAACTATATCTGGCCTCCGCCTAAGCCAAGCTAGACAAAAGTGATGCAAATCCATCAAGCTGAAGCAGGCTTCTGTCTATATCAGGCCTCCAGGTTAGACTGACTCTTGCCATCTGGAGCAGTCTGTATAGCTGAACTTATTACCAGGCAGTCAGCAATCACGCTCAGCGACAGCCCGCTCCATCACACTAACCAACCCAGCTCCATTTTCACCATCTGAGTGCACACAACAAGCTGCTCGTGAGCCAATACATGCAAGAAAAAAAAGTGACCGCTCGTAGACAAGTCACAAACTGAAAGAGATCAGATCTGTGGACTAAGTTATTTACTCCTCAGCTTCAATGACCACATTCCCATTCCCTTCAGCATCAATCCATGAACTCCCCTCTGTAACAGGGTCCACTCACCGCTAGGCGCCCCCTCTTCACCCTCTCTCGCTGGGCTAGCATCCCCTGCTGACGGTCACTCCAGCGGTTCCTCTTCCAGTTACTCGGCCCTCCGGTTGGGTCACTGTTTTAAGTCTATCCCTTCCAGGTTTAGAACTGTCCCAACTGAAAGTCCCAAAGGCATCCTTCCTCATCTCGGGGCTCTTCCTCAGCCTGCCTTCAGCCCCGCCTGTAGCTCCCATGGTGGGCTCAATAATCCTTATTCTGGGCTTGTAGGCCCCTCTTCCTTGAGGCCAGTAAGGGAGCCCACTACCACCTTCTCCTCCGGGTTCCAGCCCAGGGCCCTGTATTGAACAGCTAGGTCTGCTGCTCTCTCTGTGCTGTAGTTTTCCCTGGGCCATTTCCTATCCAGCCTCCTAAATTCTCCTTGGGTTCTCTCTGCCTCTCCCAGGCTTAGCCTGCTAGCCAAGCTTCCCTTACTCTCTGAGCTTTATAGCTCACTCGGTCTCCCCAGCTGGGCTTCACCACCACTGAAGCCTGAATCTCATTCCCATTACTGCAGCCACCTTTTGCTCTTTATGGGGAATTTGCCTGATTTCCTTCAGGTGGAGATGGGGCTTCTGTAAAAGTTGTCATGTGAATTCTTCATGCTCATTGAGAAGGTGGGCGCTCCAGTGGTAGGAGTCTAGCTCAATGCATGCACTATCTTCTAATTAAATCACATTACTAAAATCCTAATATCTCCCACCATGCTAATTATACTAGCTTGGCTGCAGGGTGTTTTTGGAAGACAGCACCTCCCCGCCCCCCCTCCCCCACACACACAGTTTATCTTGTTAATAGAAAGGGGTGAGATAGTCAGAAAAGAAGAGCATCTCCATAGAGAATGAAGTGATAATCAGTTTATTCAAAAGTTGCATTCATTTCATTTAGCTAGTTAATCTACCACACATATAGGACGTGATCCAAAACCCACTGGAGTCAATGGAAAGGTGCCCAGGAGCTTTCGTGGGCTTGGTTCATACAGAATAAGAATAGATCCTTGCTTACACAAATTGCTCAGCAAGCTGGAGTGTAAATCTACCCTGCCCCAACCAGCTGCACGCTGCCTGTCTATGTGCACCCTGCTGCCACACACCAAATGTTCCCTAGAGCCGTGTTTCTCCTCTTGATACCAGGGACCGGCTTGCTGCCTTCCTAAACCTGTGTCAGGGAGATCTCAGGGACCAGAGCCAGTCCACAGACTGGTCATTGAGAAACACTGCCCTAATGCACTTAAATCTACTCCCATGTCCTGCAATTTCTCCTCCTGGCTGCTGCAGGTGATGGGGGGGGGGACCAGAACTGAGAGCAGAAGATTGTCTCTTCTGTGCTCAGTGCTCCCCCTGCTGGTACCCAGGCAGTATAGAGGAGGAATCAGCCTGGCTCAAATGCAAAGAGGACAAGCACGTGGTAACCAAGAGAGTAGATTGGGGCTGGGAGCTGGTGAGGAGACTGGGACTGGTTGCCAATCAGGGGGATGGGAAAACTGAGATCAGACAAAGGGCTGGGGGAGGATGAAATTGGAAACAATAGTATGTGTTCATGTCATTAAAGATTGTGTCATGATACATTCCCACAAGGGCAAACTCAGGTTGCACGGGCAACTTTAATTCTGGCATTTCCTAATCTCTGAATGCTTGACTTTGCGAGCTTAACATGCTGTTAATGCAGTTTTATGTTTGGGTACTGCTATGTGCTGGACAATCCATACTAGTAACATTATAGGTAGAGTTGGTTAAAAAAATATTCAAAATGCAAAAAATTCTGAAATTTCAAATTTAGATCTACTTTGTGGGTTTTGGAATGGACCATTTTTAGAGTGTATTTAAAACGTTTTCATCAAAATTTGATGAGAATATTTAAAGAAGTTTTTCATTTACTTCAGTGAATGAAACATTACTCTAATGCTTTTGATAAAAAGTTCGATGGAATGGTTATGAAAATTTCCATTTAAGACAAATTTTCAAAAAACTCAACAGGTTTTTTCCTATTTTTTTTTAAAAGGCTATTTAATGACAAGCCATTTTGCTTAAAAAATTCCGACTGCCTGTAATGATAAGCAGACACAGCAAAACCTCAAAATACATTAAAAATTTGAGGAACAAGAAGTTGTTGCTAACATTAGAGATAACTGAGAATTCAGGAGCATGTGTCCTGGTGAACCAAGTCATTCATCATTAAATACCCATTATTTATAATCTGTGGGACCTTTTACTATGCGGCACTACTGTGTTTTAATTTTGGTTATTTATGCAATCCCTGGCGGCTAACATGAGGTCATTCAGTATCAGTTCTCAAAAACTGACACGTTAGTTCAGATCATTTTATGACTTGGATATTTATTACATATTAAAAACATTGTTTTGCCACCTGTGCCTTGCCTCACCTGGTAGAGCAAGAAAGGCTGATGATGCTTTAGACTGACAATAATATCCTGATAACGGAGCAGGTGTTGATTAAGGACAAGTTCATGTCAAATACCAAAAAAGAGTTAAATGCACCTTCCGAAAGGGTGAGTGGAATAAGAACCCAAAATGGTGTCATTTATAAAAAGCAAAGAACTGTAATATACATAAATGCTTCTCAAGATTCCTTTAGTCACCTCCAGACCATGCCCTCAATGTATACTAGAATCAAAAGGGTTAGTAATAAGGACCTGATCCAAACCTCATTGAAGACAATGGAAAGACTCCTTTTGATTTATAGATTCCAAGTCCAGAAGAGACTATTGTGACCATCTAGTCTGACCTCCCGTATCGCGCAGTCTATAGAACTTCCCCAAACTAATTCCTGGAGCATCTCTTTCAGAAAAACAGCCCGCCTTGATTTTAAAATTGTCAGTGATGGAGAATCCACCGTGACCCTTGATAGGTTGTTCCAGACGTTAATTACTCTGACTGTTAAAAATGTATGCCTTATTTCCAGGCTGAATTTGTCTAGCTTCAGTGTCTAGCCATTAAAGAGTATTATACCTTTCTCTGTTAGATTGAAGAGCCCATTATTAAATATTTATTCCCCATGTAGATACTTATAAACTGTGATCAAGTCATCCCTTAATCTTCAATTTGTTAAACTAAATAAATTAGCTACTTGTGTCTACACTGTAAGGCTGGTTTTCTAATCCTTTAATCATTCTCACGGCTCCTCTCTGAACCTGCTCCAATTTATCAACGTCCAATTCATTTCAAATGGGAGTTTTGTACAAGTACAGATCATAGAAATTGGCTTCACGTGGCTAATGAACTAAATCAGTGTTTCCCAAACTTGGGACGCCGCTTGTGTAGGGAAAGCCCCTGGCGGGCGGGGCGGGCCAGGCCAGTTTGTTTACCTGCCGCGTCGCAGGTCCGGCCGATTGCAGCTCCCACTAGCCGCGGTTTGCTGCTCCAGGCCAATGGGAGCTGCTGGAAGCGGCGGCCAGTACATCCCTTGGCTCGCACCGCTTCCAGCAGCTCCCATTGGCCTGGAGCAGCGAACCGCGGCCAGTGGGAGCTGCGATCGGCCGGACCTGCGGACGCGGCAGGTAAACAAACCGGCCCGGCCTGCCAGTGGCTTTCCCTGCACAAGCGGCGGCCCTATTTGGGAAACACTGCACTAAATCAAAATCAATATTGTTAAGATTATGCTTATAAGCATGAGTTAGAGCAGGAACAACAGGGACCCCATGCTTAAGGTTATAGAATTGTTTTCATTCTAACCCCTTGTTTTCAGGTCACTCATAACTCTCTGCAAACTCTTAACTATTTAGACTGAATTTTTTCAGGGGTGGCCTCTGCCCAAATGTTCATTCTTATTTATTGTTAATAATCGCTTGTATTACAGTAGCACCGAGGCCCCAACTGAGGTCAGGGCTTTTGTGCAAATACGTAGGAAGAGAAAGCATCTATTCCTAAAGACCTTACAACCTAAGTAGACAAGGCAGACAAAAGAAAGTGTAGTCATCCATACTTTGTAGATGGGGAGCTTAAGTGCCTTTCCTAAAGTCACAAAGGGAGTCTGTGGTGGAGTTAGGAATTGAGGCCAGACCCCGAGTCCCAGTCCAGTGTCAATCACAAAACCAGCCTTTTTTTTCTCCTCCCTCCGTCCCCCAATTTTATTTCCTTTTTAAGTGTAATGTAAAATTGAGAGGGACACCTCTGGATGGGGGGGAGGGCTCCTGCGTCCCTTGAAAGTTGTGATGGTGCAGAAGTAGTGTCCAAAGGTGGAAAAAATATTTAATCATTGGAGAAAGAGTTCGTTATCATGTAATTAAAAGCTGTCTCATATAATGCATTTGCACAAGGGGGCAGAATTAAGACTGTAACCTCGGCTTTAGCTCTTCCTAACTCTTGAGTGCTTAACTATGGAACTCCAATGCACTGTTACTGTAGGTTCTGGCTCCACAATTTATTGTACAATGAATGTACAAATGACATATGTAAAAGGTGATATCTATTGCGCTTTATTGTGCAGCTTTTTCCACATATTGACGTTTGAGATGTAACCAGGGACTTCGCATAGAGTAAATAAGTCTGGCAGAAGTGGTGTGTTCTGATTCATGTCCTTTCAGTTCTGATATGAAACACATGGGTTGTATCAGCAAAGTGCTGAATAAAATGATTCGTTGTAAGTTACCTACCTATGCAAGGAACATGACTTACCAAAGTCAGGAATGTTCTAATGATTACATCTTACCTATATCTGTGAATCAAACCATTTCTTTCTGGGAGAAAGACAATGTTATGAACTACTACTAGGTTTTATGGGGTCAATCCAGTGTTGTTAATGGCAAGACTTCTTCATGGACTTCAGTTGATGTTGGATAAGATCCTAGGAAGCATGGTAGATTAGCAAAAATAAGTATTCAGACATCTTTGTAATTTGCAAACGAAGAAGTAAAATTGATCTAATCCTTTTTCCATGTGGATTATTTTAATTTAGATTTCACTTCAAATTTAGCATTTGATTCATCATTGTTTAAATACTTATGCATGTGCTTAACTTTCAGCACGTACTTAAGCCCCATTAAAACCACTGTCCCACTGAAGTTGTTAAAGTTAAGCATGTGCTTAAGTGCTTTCCTGGATTGGAGACATACAGAAGATGCCAGTAGTACTTTGTTGCCCAAGTTTTCTTTTCTTTATTGATATATTATTAACTCCCAACTGCTGTGGACACAAATAATAGACAAGATTATTAGCTTTCTCTGGATTTGGGGGGCATTTTTTTAATTTAGTCTGGTTAAAACATTGTCTTATCATTAAACCAACACATTATATTTCTCTGACAGTAAAATCTATCTATAGACGTACAGTAACAACAAATTAACCTCAATCTGACATGAATTAAAACAGTTTCTAAGTGGTTATAGTTCCTATAACAGAATCTATATGCAATAAATGTAATTATTTCACTGAAATTGTTAGCATATGTTTTTCTTCTGCAACAGACATGTATCCCGTACCATCGTTGTTGCATTGATGTGTTCCTCAACAGCCCACTCTGTGCCTTTATCCTTGATTTAAATTTATCATGACACATTTTTAAACAATAGCAGGAAACCTCACTTATGACTTTAATTATAAAATGGTGTTATAAAATTATATCCACATTTTACTTTTGGCAGTTGGCAATCCTCATTTAACATAAATAACCCTTCTTGGCCTCGGCAGTTCTCTTTGGTTGATTTCAATGCTTACTGTATGTAATTGATATAAAAACACAAGGTTTAGGAAGCCGTTATTGGAACTTGTTAAAAGAAGTAGTCAAGTTCATAAATGCATTCATTTTGCTATGTTACATGCCAAGAGAATTAATAATGCACTTTGGGGAATAAGGCAGAAAATCTGGCTTTTTAAAGGAAGACTGATGTAACTACAGTATTCCACTCCTATGTTAATTGTTTGGCTCTCCAATCTATGGCTTTGTTGCTCTTCCCCTGACAGCTGCTTCCAATATTCTTTGGAAAACCAGCATCAACATCCATTTTAACTATAAATATCCACTAATACCTAAATAATCCCGTTGTTCTGTATGAAAGAAGAGTGAGCACAAATATCAGTCTTGACATCTAAATAAAAAGAAAAGGTGTAATACAAGTGGAAAAAGCAATCCTTGGAAGAATAAAGTTTACAGTGATGGAGATTAAGCCACTAAAAGTCATTTCTAAAGGGGAATTTACAAGCAGTAAACACAAAGGGCCAGATTTTCAAACTTGGGCACATACAAATGTACACACCCACACATGCATATCTAACTTTTGCACGCTGGCAGCGGAGGTGGGTGTGTGAATGTGGATTTGGGACTGCACATGGCTAACTGGGTGTCAAAGTGAGTGTTCACACATGCATACACCCCAGATGTGCTGATGCATGTTAGGTATTTGTGTATTACAGCTATGCCCAGCTGTTGTGGACTAAGATTCTCAGACAGGCATGCCTAAAGTTAGACTCCCTAATCTAGCTACCCACACCTAAATAAGCCATACCACAATGGGACAACTCACATGCTTGAAGTTAGGCACGTGTTTACATACCTTGCTGCTCTGGGGGCCAAATGGCCTGGTTTTCAAAAGTGCTGAGCACCCAGTAGCTGTAACTGAAGTCAGTGGGAACTGCTGATTGCTGAACACTTTGGAAAATCAGGGCCCATAGTCTGGACATTAATTAGAGCTCAGACAATGGGAGCTGGGCACCTAAATACCTTTGAGGATTTGCGCTGAGATGCATAAATATGGATTTAGAAGCCTAATGTTAGGCCCCCAATTTTACAAATCTTGGTCATGTGGAATTGCGTGCACCTAACTTTGAAAAAAATCTAGTTCCGTATATTCATCCTATTCGTTCGGACAGTGTTCAACATTCTAGGGAGTTCTCTTTAGTCTCAAGCTAATTTATCCTATAATCATACCAAAATACAAAAGAGAAAGACAAGGGATCTTTTTCATCTAAATCGTACAACGCATCTGAGGAGATTCTACAGAGAAACATCAAGTTCTAGGTATCTCCTTGCAAATTCGTCTACTGTTCGTTCTCGCGCAACCCATATGTTTTATACACTGCTGAACATTATTGCCCTGGTAGAATGTGTGTATCAACATTGTATGTAAAGTTAGAAGATTCCACTGTATAACATTGCTATGACATGTTCCAGAGTTACTAAGACAGGCCCAGGCTAGTTCTTCAGAGACAAAAGACACACTGATGCCCGCGGCCAGCTATCAGCATAATCAAATGGACCATCATCCGGCTAAGCGGCCATTCTTTGGTAGGAAGTAGGGTGTGAGCGAGAACTTTACAAACCGGCAATGAAACAGCTGCATGTTTCCATGTAAACAGACTGGCTATTGCCTGAACCCCAGCGGGAGGTAATCCTCGAGGAGGGTATAAGAATAAAAAACAGAGGATCCCAAATTACCTCTCTCCCTGCATCTCGACTTACGGTATCAACAACATTTGAAAAACAAAGGAAACATCACTGAACTGGGGGCAGGGGGATCCTGGCTGAAGCAATCCAGCCAGACGTATGGTGAGAAACACTTGTTTGCTTTTCAATTCACTTAGCTTGTTAAGTTTAGGTTTTAGTTTGCATTTTACCTTTTATTTTCTTTGTAATCAATTCTGACTTTTATGTCTCATTACTTGCAATCACTTAAAATCCATCTTTCTCTAGTTAATAAACCTGTTTCATTGTTTTAGCTAAACCAGTGTGTTTGGACTGAAGTGTTGGGGAAACTCCAGTTGAGATAACAGGGTCTGTGAGATCATTTTCCACTGATGAAATGACGGTCTTTCTATGAGCTTGTATTGTCCAGAAGGAGGGAGCTGGGCAGTACAAGACGCATGTTTTTGGGGACAAGTCTGGGACTGGGAGTTGTCTGGTGTTGCTCTGCAGTGTCGTTCAGGGATGGCTTGCTAGAAGCATTCTGATAATTCAGCTGGGAGTGATTTTGCATGCTAGAGGCTGTGTGTGAGCAGCACCAGGAGTGGTTGGTCTCACAGCAAAGCAGTGGAAAAGGCACCCCAGATTGTAGAATTGAGGGGACACCACTGTTCAGCAGTGCAGATTATACCCTGGGTAATGTCATTATTACCCTGAATGTCAGGGCACTTGAGGGAGAGGATGGGGTCTGCCACCCTGTGATACACACAGGAGGGACTTCCCTTGCACTCTTCCTAGCATAGGCTTGTGACATACCCAGGATACAATTTAGTGAGTAGCTGTGTCACCCCACCCTCTCACCCCGCCCTCTTACCCAGGTGCTTTGCTGTTTTTGCCCCCACTCCTGGACAGCTCACAAACAGCCTCTAGCATGTACGTCCCTCCCAGCTACATCTTTGTGCACGTGCAAACTGCCAGTCACACTCAAGCTTTCCACTAGCCTGAATTACACTGCAGGGTGACCCCAGCACACTCCCAGTCCCAGACTTTCCCCAGAAATGTCTGTCTTGTATTGCTCAGCCTTCTCCGGCTCACATGAAAAGTCCGTCATTCTGTTAATAGAAGTGATATGCACAAGTCCTGCTCTCCCAAATGGAGTTTCCCAGACACTTCAGTTCAAACACACACGTTTATTAACTACAAAGAGACAGATTTTAAGTGAATACAAGTGATGAGGCATAAAAGTTAGAAACGGATACAAGAGAGTAAAGATAAAATGCAACTAATGCCTCACTTAACAAACTATGTTAAATGCAAAGCAACACATGTTCTCAGTAGTCTTACTGGCCAAACTTCTAGGCCAAGGCCCCTTCTTCTATGTCAGTGTTTCCCAAACTTGGGACGCCGCTTGTGTAGGGAAAGCCCCTGGCGGGCCAGGCCGGTTTGTTTACCTGCCCCGTCCGCAGGTCCGGCCGATCGCGGCTCCCACTGGCCGCGGTTCGCTGCTCCAGGCCAATGGGGGCTGCGGCACGGGCCGAGGGTCGTACTGGCCACCGCTTCCAGCAGCTCCCATTGGCCTGGAGCAGCAAACCGCAGCCAGTGGGAGCCGCGATCGGCCGAACCTGCGGACGGGGCAGGTAAACAAACCGGCCCGGCCCGCCAGGGGCTTTCCCTGCACAAGCGGCGTCCCAAGTTTGGGAAACACCGTTCTATGTAATGGCTGTTTCCTTTGTTTCTTCTGCTGCGGTCAATCAATGGACACAGAGTGAGAAAGGAGGAGGGGTGCCTTGGGGTGTTTGTCCTTCATTTTTATAGTGTCAGTCCCCTGTCAGTAAAGGTTTCCAGCTGAGTTTCAGGAGAATCTACAGGGGAGGATATCTCCTGCTGCTTTTCCCACCTGTTGGAACTCCCTTTGTGCTTCATGACTCTGTTCACTGCTTAAATACAAATTAAGCAGAGCACACGTTCTTTTGCTTGAGACAGACCTGTTTGCCAACTTCTGCTTGGGCAGGGTGGTGGGGTTTGAAACATGTGTTAATAACACCATCCGGGGGAATCTTATAACTTTACATGCAGGGTCGCCACATGTATTTTATCAGAGCAATATTGACCAGCAAATTGTGAGTTTTCAAATGATACCTCACAAGGCATAGTTTATACAAAGATTACTACAATAGTGCAAGGGGTGAATACAGGGGTACAACCCATCATGAGACTACAAAAGTCCTCTTGCCCCAAGGGGTGTCTTGATGCATCCTGGATCTCCCCATTGTGAAGGGGAAGCATGTCCTCTGTGCCACCCCATAGAAGGTGCTCTCTCTGTAGCTGGCCAGCTCTCCTGGCTGGTGCTGAAGGGGAATGGTCAAAGACCCCATCTTCTCTCTGCCCCTTTTGGGGTAGCTGGCAGGGCATTAGCAGGGAGATCCGTGGGACCACTGGAACTCCTTGTACGGGTCCTCTTTCATATCCACGGACGGGACAAACATAATCCAGCCCTCAATGACTTCCAAAGGTTACACGATTGGGCAGTTCTGGTGTCCAATCCATTGCTGTCACCATTATATTTGTCTCTCTCTCAGCTTCTCCCTGACTGGTTGATGCCTACTGACATCCATGGGGGTTTTGCCCAGGTAAGGGTTGCTGGATCAGGGCTGATGCCTCTGGAATGCGTGACTGTGGGAATGGCAGACTGGCACAGGAATCAGTGTCTGAGTTTGGGGGTCTGGATAATCCAGACTGCCCTCATTCTGCCTTTGGCATCGGAGGGTGCGGGGAGGCATTCAAATGAGCCCGAAAAATAAACCACAGCTCTTGAGTGCATTTAGCTTCCTTCTGCCTGCCAGACCGAGGGGCTTCGCTCCGGAGGCCACACGTATTCGTGTGCCTTTCTTTCTCCCACAGACGTTGCAGTGTTTCTGGATAAATAGGAAGCTGGCTGCAGCTCGCGGTGGAAGAAATTACTTCAGAGGACGCTGACGCCCAAGGGACTTTGATATTTCCGAACATAAACTTTGATTTTGCTATTTTTATTGGGGGGGGGGAGGTTTCCAGCATCAGGGGAATGCTTCCTCCTCACCATTACCATTACTAGCTAACTTAACCGGCTGCACATGATATTATTACTTAGCCTTATCATTAGGGATGGGCAAATTTTGTGGAGGCCAAGGTTCGCCATGCTCTGGAACTTCGTGGCTTTTGGGAGAGTGGGGGTAAGGTTTGCAAAACATGGAGTTCGCAGAGCTCTAGACCAGGGGTTCTCAACCTTTCCAGACTACTGTACCCCTTTCAGGAGTCTGATTCGTCTTGTGTATCCCAAGTTTCACCTCACTTAAAAACGACTTGCTTACAAAATCAGACATAAAAATACAAGTGTCCCAGCGCACTATAACTGAGAAATTGCTGACTTTCTCATTTTTACCATATGATTATAAAATCAATTGGAAGATAAATATTGTCATTACAGTTCAGTGTATAGTATATAGAGCAGTATGAACAAGTCATTGTATGAAATTGTAGTTTGTACTGACTTTGCGCGTGCTTTTTATGTAGCCTGCTGTAAAACTAGGCAAAGATCTAGATGAGTCGATGTCCCTCCTGGAAGACCTCTGCGTACCCCCCGGGGGTATACGTACCCCTGGTTGAGAACCACTGCTCTAGACCTAGGAATTTTTTAAGGATGATATTTTCTTAAGTGTTTTTCTCCGTGAAGACCTGCCTGTGCGAACTATCAGAAGCAAAGGCCCAGTGGAATTTTGAGGCCAGTTCCTCAGCTGGTGTAAGGTGGCATAGCTCAACTGAAGTCACTGTCACCAGTTCACACCAGCTGAGGACCTAGACCAGTTTTGTTTGGTGAGGGGGTGTTTTTGTTAGATCTAAACTGAAGAAGTGACCCACACTTTTGTAGGGGTCTAAACTTTTAAGCCAACCCAGAATTTGAGCTGGTAGTTTTTAGGAGGCATCGAGCCAAATAGATCCAGGACAGGGAACTGATAGCAATGGGAGCAGCGGTGTTTCTTTAAAAGCAAGGAAACCAAAGTAAGGGTACGTCTATACTTACCTGCTGGTTCGGCGGCAAGCAATCGATCTTCTGGGGTCGATTTATCGCGTCTTGTCTAGACGCGATAAATCGATCCCGGAAGTGCTCGCCGTCAATGCCGATAATCCTGCTCCACGAAAGGAGTAGGCGGAGTCGACGGGGGAGCCTGCCGGCCGCGGATGGACCCGCGGTAAGTACCTTTAAGTTCGAACTAAGATACTTCGTCTTCAGCTACGTTATTCACGTAGCTGAAGTTGCGTATCTTAGTTCGAACTGGGGGCTTAGTGTGGACCAGCCCTAAGTTACATGTGAAGAATACCAGTATTAACACAACAGCAAGGCTGAGGAATCAGTCACTTGAATCTCAGCAAGCACAGAATGACAGTGGAAATCTCAACCCTGGGTCACATCCCCCTCTGGTAGAAACGCATGCTGCCCCGTTGAAGTCAATGGAACTCACCAGCCCCTGATTCACAGCAGAGGCCTTGCTGAAAGAAGTGAGATTGAAGGAGGGACTGAAAGGAGGAGAGGGGAGGTTGGAAAACAACCCTGAGGAGGGGGAAGGATTCTCCTGCTGGCTGTGATCCCATATCTGGCTGGGGAAGCCACAGGCTGCCCTACTCAAGCCCCAGCAGAAGGGGATGTTGGCAATGGAGGGAGGCATGTCAAAACCAGCAGGGGGGCTAAAAACCATAGTGATTCTGAGCAAAGCAGGCAGCTGGGATGGAGAGTGGAGGAGGAGGAATCTGATGGGTGGCACTCTAGTTTGCCTGCTCCTCTTCATGTCAGGTGGCACCATGGCCTCGGATGGCTCCTGATGCCACTCTAGAATGCTGGGCATTCCAAGACTCCCCGCAATGGAGTGGGCCCACCTCCGACTGCATGGCCCTGCCCTGTTGGCATGACCTCGCACGCGCCGAGGATGCCAGTCACACCGGGGGGGGGCAGAATGGCATGCTCTTCACAGTGGCATCCCCCTTCCATGATACTCGACAAACCACATCCCACTTTGTCTCAGAGCCAGACAGGGGACAAGCCATTTCAAAACAGGACTGTTGGGTTTAAAGCCAGACAGATAGCCTGCCTTCGCTGGCCCGTTGAGCAGCCCAGACTCACAAGTCCAGACTGCACCTTCTCAGCTGTGGCCCCGGGGTGCACTCTCAGCTTCCGTCTGTTTTGTTGTCATGCTGGTTTTGATTTTTCATTCCCTGGACCTGTTAGAAGCCAGGAAGCCTGTCAGAGAAATCTTCGGGGTTGAGATCACATCGCTCTAGCTGGTTATAGACCATGTACCATGAGACCCTGGTCCTGCTGCAACACGTACCCCAATGTCACTGGACTCTCGTACAAAACCTCGGCAGCGCCTGCAGCAACAGGAAGGACAAATCACTTCGCACATGTTTGGGATGCAAGACGGTCCGTTGGTATAAGTGATAGAAAAGCATTGGAGGTCACTGTTCAGGTTTGGCAAGGTGGGACACAGACTGCTTTGGCATCCAGTTGGAGATGGACATGAAAGCCACATGAAATGTTATTATCGGTGATACCACGGTGGAAAGGAATGCACAAGGCTTTCCCTTTCGTTTCTTATTTCCGTGCTTTTCAGGCTTTAGGGGGAAGGGGCGTGCCCTGTCACGACCTTAATTGTCACTGTAGATCATTTTTGTCTGTTAATACTTAAGATTTAGGAGTAGGAGTTTCAAGTCCTGGGTGTCCAACACCTACTGAAAACCAAAGGCCCCCTTGGAAATTACGGCCTGGACTGTTTATCTTATTGAGTACCGAGCAGAAATTCATAGTGCTCCAGCGTTATTGAGTGGGACCCTCCTTTCAGAGAGAGGAACCAACAAGGGAGTGAGAGTTCCTGTAAAGCCCCTGATTCATAGAGCAGACACTTTCGCCCAAGTGGAAACTTCCATACATTTCAAAGTACAGCTGCTGCCGAAAACGTGGAACTGTCCCATAGGGAATGGTGTCAGGTTCATTGACACACAGGAACTCACCTGGTACTTGAGATTTGCCCTAATGCAATTTGGGCCCATGTCCTATTGCTGGTATAAATAGGATTCATTTAGGTTTATATTCATTTTTGATTGCTTCTGTAACTCCAACTTCACCAGGTTGTTTTTGAACATGGGTCATTGAATAAACACACGGGCTTTCTTTAAATAGATATGCCAGTTACCTCACCCCTGCCATAATGTATATAGAAGACTGCCATCCAATAACAGCGACGCTGGTGTCTACGATGCACATAGGAGTTCAACACTCATAAAGCCACCCTCTTATCCTCATTCGGATGATGCCTAGTCACTCCCAGCTGCTGTTAGTTGGGCAGGGGCTAAACAGAGACTTCCATTTTTCTGATAAATCCCTGTGTCTACTGTTGCATCCTCCTCCTACCCAGTTTGTCTGTTTTGCTTACCCGTCATGTCCAGTCTGACACAATGTCTACACTATGGAGACTACACTGGCATAGCTACATCACTGTAGTTCAGGATAACTGCTTAGAGTAGATGCAGCTTACCCCAAAAGAAGGGGTTTTACTTCGGCGTCGGAACAGTAGCTACTTTGAGAGAAGCATAATTCTCTCAACAGAGCTGTGTCTACAGTGGGAGTTAGGTTATGGATTTTTCACACCCTGACTGACGTCCCTACGTCAACCTAATTTTTAAGTGTAGGCCAAGCCCTAGATTATGAGCTCTCTGGGGCAGGGACTCTCTTCCTTGTTAGCTGCCAGGAAAGCACCTCACACGATGAGACCCTGATCAGGCCTCCTAAGCGCTACTGTAATACAAACAATAATGGAACTGAATGAATGAGGTCAGACCCCCATTAAGGCCAATAAACTTTAATGCAGCCAGGGCCCTCCCAGAACAGGATCGGCCTCCCCTAGAGCTGGGCACATGCACAAAATACAGCATTTTTTTTCCATTCCCGTTCCCACAGCCTCTCCTGCACCTGCAGCCCAGCTTGTGGGGGAGAGGGAGCGTACTGCAGTGACAATACAAAAGGGGATGAATTGTGGTCACTGCTACTAATTGTTTACAAATGATACAGCACATGTGCGCTAAAACACCCTGTTCTTTTTGTTACATCCCTCTCCCTCTTCCCCTCCTCTCTGCCCACTTCTTCGTCTGCTTCTAGCCTGTTAACCTCTGTGGCAGGGTCTCCATCTGTTTGTACAACACCGAACGCAACAGGGCCCCACTCTGATTGAGGTCCATAGGTCCTACCCAAATATAAATGCACCAAATATAAATAAGTGTTCACATTGCAGAGGTCTGGGATGAGTGAATTGGGTATGATTCACTGGGTGAATTGGGTATGATACCACATAGGGGAATGCACGCAAAAAGAGGAATGGCTTATCCAGCATTTGATCAAGAACTGCAAAATTGTGTGGCTTGTGGCATTCACATCCGCAAGGGAAAGCCATGCTTTTCATCTGTGCTAGGCCAGTAGGCTGTAGACTAGCTGTTTTATGACACAACACAGATGGCAGGACTCGCATGGAAAGCCACATGTGATGCTATTTGTATAGCACTGTAAGGGACTGAGCCAAAGCCCATTGAAATCAAGTCAATCCATTGACTTCAACAGGCTTTGGATCAGGTTCTTAATGTGCATGGCACGTGACAGTGGAATAAATACTGCAAAATGGTGCCCCTACCCCATGGCACATGACTCTTTCCCTTTGCCAACAAAAGTGCCCCAGATCACAAAATGCTTCAGGCTTCACTCCCTGCTTGTGTATCTTAACCCCTAGTGTCAGTAAATATAACCCATACCCATTCAGTATGGTTCTCTGCTAGGAGCACCTAGTTTTAGACCCAGACGTCCCAGGTTTGATTCCGGCTGTGGGCCCATTACAATTATAATTAATTAGCATTAATACCTAACTTTTATACAGCGTTTTGAGATCTACTGATGAAAAGCACTATACAAAAGGAGGTCAGTATTTTTTATCCACATTTTACAGATGGGGAAATGGAGGCACAGAAAGGTGAAGTGACTTGCCCAAGGTCACCCAGCAGGCGAGTGACAGAGCCCTGAACAGAACCCCAGTCTCCAGAATCCCAGTCCAGAGCTCTACCCACTAGATAACACTGCCTCTATTACAGATATACATGTTTTTGAGACTAGTGTAAATCCAGAGTAGCTCCACTGAAGCCGATGGAGTTCCACTGATTTAAAACCAATGTAACCAAGAGCCGTTCTCGGCAGTCATGGCTTTCCAGCATAGATAAATATGCTTCAAATCACTTGCTAGTTCTAGTGACATTCAGGGTGCATTTGGTTCATAAAATAAGAAGTCTGGTCTGGTTTTTGACAGTCTAAATCAGGTAGCTTGAACTATCAAGTGTGTTAAATTTTAAATCCCAGATATGGGATTATCAACTGCTGGAAAAATCATGATGGATTTGAACAGTGCGGGCTTACTGCTGCTTCAGAGCCTAAATGCATGGATTCCTTCCCAGCTGGCCTCACCAGACTACCCAGTGCCCAAACCCATATTTTCAGGCTGGCTGCAGGGTTGAGGGTTTGGGCCTAAGCATGGGAACTTCAAAAGTATTTTAGTGGTTTCGGAGCACAAGTCCCATTGACTTTCAGCTGGTCGCATTTGAAAATCCTACCCAATGTGCATGTGAAGAAGACACCGTGAAATCTCCACTGATGACTACCATCCACACACACACACTCCTCGTTTTAAGCAACTGCTTTAAAATATCCCAACGTTTACAATAAGAGTGTTGGACCTTTAAAGGTCTGTTTTTGTTTGCTGTTCATTTGTATGGCAAGCTTCACTGTATATGAGCAGACCTAAAATGATCAGAGCTTTGAACATCAGTGGCTAGTTTTTCAAAGGTCTCAGAAACAGTTATTTTCAAACTACACAATACAGCATTTTATGTCTGTCCCCACCAGGACAAATAGAGTGTTTGGCTTCTAGCCATACTGTTATATCCCTTGCAGTTTGTTGTACAAGTACCACTGAAGAATTCACACTTCACCAAAGATGCTACGTCAAAAGCATGACAAATTATCGCTCTGTAAAACATTAGGCGTAAGATTAACTGTTCGTTGCAAGAGACGCATACATAGAGAAATGTATTAAATAATGCTGCCCTCTGCTGGAAGAAACAAGATTCTCAGCCTACAATCCAACACTAACAGGATTTTTCCCCAAGGTCTTGGGAAATGGTCGTGAATAAGCCATCAAGTGGTCCAAAACAGGAGATGTAAATATGGGAGGAATTAGAAACTGTAAACAAACACTGCTTGAATAATTTCATTTGGTTTTATCTTGGATTAGGTTAGATTCTAAGGCCAGAATGAACCATTGTGAGCATCCAATCTGACTGCCTGTACAACAAACTTCTTGGAATTAATTCCAAGGGAGCGTTCAGAAAAAGGAGTGATAGAAAAAGAATGTGAGAAAGGACCACCCTCCTTTATAACTTTTTGGGCCCCAAGCCTAGGATTCCAGGTTCCTGTGATGAGCCTAGTCCCTAGGCATAGTGCCCAGCTGCCACTGAACGTAGGCAGGGGCCAGGGGGAAACATGATCTCAGGCCCAAGAGCCCAGAAGGGGACCCAGTCCGATGGTGCACTGGCCAACAGAGCTCACCCCGCCCAGTGGGGGGCATGCACTGTCAAAGGGTGACATAGGCTGTCCCTGCAGCGTGATACCGCCCTGCCTCCCCTCAGGCTCTCAGCCTGGGATTAAGGCTTTGGTGTGATTTCTCAGGCCTACCTCCAAAAATCTCAGAACGCGCAGCACGAAACGAAGGTAGAATGGAAGAGAGGGGTCCTGGTTAGGCTGCGAAGATGACACTTTTTGTGCTTTCAAGACTGACTCTTGTCCAGAGCCACTTAACTCAACAGGGACTGTTGAAGCAGATAAATGTACCTTATGTCACTTGGTTTTATCAGTCCGAGGGGCAAAGAGACAATAGCTGTAACATGGGCCAGTGAGCAGGGCTGTAGCATAGGGGTGGGAAGGGATAGCTCAGTGGTTTGTGCATTGGGCTGCTAAACCCAGGGTTGTGAGCTCAATCCTTGAGGGGGCAATTTGGGGATTTAGTTGGGGATTGGCTCTGCTTTGAGCAGGGGGTTGGACTACATGACCTCCTGAGGTTCCTTCCAACCCTGATATTCTATGATTTGGATTCTGATCCCAGCTCTGATATTGTTCTGCCATGTGACCATGGGTGCTCGTTTCCCCTCTCCACATTTCTTCTGTTCAGGATGCAAGTACCTCAGGGCAGTGTGTCTCTGACTAGGTGTCTCGCCAGTGCTTAGCATAAGAGGGAGCTGGGATCAAGTTTCCAAAAGCACCTAAGTGACTTAGGAGCTGATGTCCCATTTTCAGACATGGGCCAGATTTTTGAAGGGACTTAGGCGGTTAGCGGGATTTTCAAGAGCGCGTAAGCAAGGGTATGAGAGACAAGTGAGGTAATATCTTAATGACCAACTTCTGCTGGGGAAAGAGACATGCTCTTGAGCTCCACTGAGCTCTTCTTCCAGTCTGGGAAAGGTACTCAGAGTGCCAGGTGGAACAGATTGTTAACCAACTTTAAATCAATGGGAGCTCAGCACAGAACCTGCTGATCTCATCTGGGGCTTATAGTGCTACTGAACAATAAATAAATAATAAATAATAATAGAGAAACGTAGAGGACAGGAATAGAGAGAACAGCCAAAGTAGGGTGACCAGATGTCCCGATATTATCAAGATCATCCCGATATTAGGGGCTTTGTCTTATATAGGCAACTATACTCCCCTCCCCGAAAAAAAAGTCTCAATTTTTCACACTTGCTATCTGGTCACCCTAAGCCAAAGTGAAAATCTCAGGCATTTCGATTTCCCACTGTTGGAAGGAGGAGCTGGTTCTTGCACAACTCTGTGCCTTAAAGGCACAGTTACCCCCATAATTTGTGAAACAAAGCTCACAAATCCAAATGATCACTGAGAACCAATACTGCCCTTGTTCCGACTGGCTCTGGGGTCTAATCATAGTGTTGTAAGGCACCTATAATGCATCTTTCAACCAGGGATCGCAATGGTGCTTGACACACATGATTAAACTGAAGCAGGCTAACAAAGCTATATCTGCCTGGCATCAGCAGTCTACAGAAGGATTCAGGCTACGTCTTCACTACAGGGGGGGGTCGATTTAAGATACGCAAATTCAGCTACGCGAATAGCGTAGCTGAATTCGACGTATCGCAGCCGACTTACCCCGCTGTGAGGACGGCGGCAAAATCGACCTCCGAGGCTTCCCGTCGACGGCTCTTACTCCCACCTTCGCTGGTGGAGTAAGAGCGTCGATTCGGGGATCAATTGTCGCGTCCTGACGGGACGCGATAATTCGATCCCCGAGAGGTCGATTTCTACCCGCCGATTCAGGCGGGTAGTGTAGACCTAGCCTCAGAAAGCCCCGACACTTGCAAAATGATGCTGTTGCTTCTTTAAGAAGTAGAAGCCAGGCGCCAGATAAGAGGATTGTGAATCAGCACAAATTGCTCAAAACTGGCAGATTCAAAGTGTCACAGTGACTCTGGTTTGGCAAGACGTGGAAAACAATGCACTGAAGGTCGTAAAAGACACGGTGATCAAAATAAAGGGAGGAGATATAGGGATGAAACCCCATTTCTAACAATATTTAACTTCATCACTAGCTCTGTTTATGGGCATAAAGGGACTTCAAATATTTCTAACATCTTTGTTCATTTTCCAGTTTCTGTACAGCGAGGTTGTTTTGGAGAGATCAAACCAATAAAAAACCAACACAGAACTCATGGATGACATATGCCAGGATATTAACCACCATCAATGGCTTTCAAATACCATCCCCCACAGTAGCCCTTTCAAGTGGGAATTACAAATTGCTGACTTGGAGAGGAAATTTCAAACACCTCACTTATCAAAAAATGCCAAATAAACCTGTCATTGGGATAGAAGCTACAAACCATTCCTAAACTCTGCAGATGTTTCCTGAGCCTGTGAACTCTGATCTTGGCTTCTAATAAACATGACATCAGCTCCCCAGCATTGTAGACACAAGACACATGACCCACCGCTATGATATGGCCTCCCCTGCCGGTTCTTATAGGGTCTACTCTAAAGCATGTTGACGTCAGTGGAAGTCTTTCCCTTCATTTCACAAGGGCTTTGGATCAGGCCCATAATGAGAGAAGAGTAAACGAACTGGCATAATTTGTTCTGTGACAGAATGCACGCCCATATGCACACCCTACACACTACTGTAATGATCTTTGTTCACAATATGCCTTGTAAGGTGTCATTTGAAAACGGGTAATGTGGTGGTCAATAATATCATGGGGAAATGTATGAAAAGTTATGAACATAAGCTGAAATCAGGACCAAAGTGTGTTTACCAGACAAGTCTGGGAAGTGGGTAAACTTGTTTCCCAAAGACAAAGGACCCGGCCAGGTGTCATCAAAGCTGATGGGCCATCACCCGTCAAGTGGTGGTTCTTTGGCATGGAAGGTGGGGGAAGGCAAGAGACCAGGCAAATCTGCATTTCAGCATACACAGCCGAGAAGAAACAGCATGGAACTGCCTCCCCCCAGACTCCCT
Source organism: Terrapene triunguis (assembly GCF_002925995.2). Taxonomy (NCBI): domain Eukaryota; kingdom Metazoa; phylum Chordata; order Testudines; family Emydidae; genus Terrapene; species Terrapene triunguis. The sequence continues at coordinate 6,295,132 of NW_020664483.1, read as the reverse complement.
GTCTCCTTGCTCTCAGCAGGAAACAACTTCATCCAGGGGTCACTCTCAGGAAAGTGTTTTTCAAAGAGTGACTGAGGGGCAAAAACACCATTTTCTCTCTCTCTCTCTCTTTCACTTAAGAGGAAAAAAGAATACAGCTGTTGGACCTTGGGAGCAGATCCTGACCTGAAACTTGGTCAGCAGTGCTACCGGAAACCTGTGGTAAGAACTTCACTTTGAACGAAGTCTAGTTGGTTACGTTTAGTACGAGACAGCGTTTTATCTTTATTTTTCTTCTGACCATTCTTGACTTTTATGCCTCATGACTTGTACGTGTACTCATTAAATCTCTTAGTAGTTCAATAAACTTGTCTTATTCTAATCCAGTGTTGTGAACTGTGTGGGTAACTCCATTTAAAGTGGCAAACTGTTGGAATTTGATCCCCTTAAAGGGACAACGCAGCTAATATATCTGGAATGTCCAGGAAAGGGCTGGACAGTGCTAAATGCACATTGGGGGGGGGGGGAAATCCAGGACTAGAAGTGTGTTGGGGTCACCCTGCCAGTGATAACCCAGGGTGGTAGAAGCCAGGGGGTGACTGGTGTGTGCTGACAGGCTGTTGGGGTCAGAGCTGCTGGACCAGGGCTGTAACTACACACAGACACTCAGGGTGTGACCTGCATGCTGCTAGCCTGTTTGTGAGCAATCCACGTTGGAAGCTACAGCAGAAAAGCCTTGTGTGGCACCCCAGGTTGCAGGGCAGGGCTGACAGCCCCTCACTCATCTGGATTGCACTCCAAAATGTCACACCTGCCCTATGAACAGCAATTTCCCGTGGCACCTGGAGTGGGTATCTACCATAGCTGAGTGCCAGATTTGGCAGGAAATATAATGCTGTATCAGGTGTCTCGTGCTAAGTGAAAGAGCTCAAGGTGAGACACAAAGGAGGAATCTTACTGGAGAGAACATCTCCAGGAGCATCTGAGAGTCCAAAGTCTGGATAAATCACAACACAGGTCAGTCTGAAAAGTAAATTAATAAACAAGCACGGCTAGTGTCCTGAAGGGTATGTCCCCTTCTACACAGCGCCTCTGCACTGACCCACAACCCTTAACGCTGGGAATGGCCTCCAAGTCCGTGCAGATCACAAACCACACTGCAAACAAAGCAGCTGTTTCCTATGTTGGGCAAGGACAACACAACAGGACGGTCACCGTCCTGAGGCTAGCGTGGGGCAGCTAAGCTGCTGTGCATAAGCCATGCTCTAAAACCAGGTACTTCCCAATGCATCCGAGCTGCTGCGGTCCTGACACCCCTGGCCACAACATCCCTAATGCACAGCTCGCTAGGCACAGAGATGGGGAATCAGATACAACGAATATGCAGGAGACACACAGGGGCTCCAGCAAGGAAAGAGGATGAGCCAGGAAGATGTGTGGAAATACCAAGCACTGCTGTCCCATGATCCACACAGACATCTGCAGCTAGAAAGGGCCTCATGGCCCATTCCAGGGAAGGGAATAGGAGCCTCACTTGCTGTTTGGAACAAGTAGGATGAAACTCCCCAACTTGAAACTCAGTTTCCTGACCCCTTTTGGTGGATTTGTCCTGTGAAGGAGGAACAAATCCTCAGCTCATGGTGGCATAGATCAGTGGAGCTACTCCAGTTTACGGGCTCTGGCCCTCTAGTTCAGCCCGTCGGATATGCATGAGGATCTCCTCTGGGCTGCTGAGTGTCCCAGACACATTACGCCATCGTTCTAGGAGGACAGCCGAGGATAACCGCGCGATTGGAACTGCTGGTAGGGGCAGGGGCTCAGCTGGCAGAGCCGCAGGTACTGGAGTGAGAAGTCAACCGGAACAGCCTCTCGAACAGAAAGCACTGTGTGATCTGTAATGACCGGTAAAAGTTCAATGCTTTGGTTTCAATGACTCATCCAGCAGCGCTGTGCCTCCTCCCAGCCTGCTGTGGCATTTGTACCCGGAGGGATGTAGGTTAGCTACTGATTCATAAGGATTGGTTGTCTCCAATCCAAACACCGACCAGCCCCAGCCCTACTTAGTTCTGATGCGACTGTAGCCCAAGGCTAGGCCCTGGAGCTTTCCAAAAGAAAACCCCTTTCCTGTGATCAAAAACAAACACAAGATTATTTCCAAAAGCAAGCTATCAAGCCCGCGTTTCCCTTGAAAGCCTGACAATTACATGGCACACACACTTAGCGTCTGGACTTCAAAGGAAAAGTGCAGCGGGCTATGCCAAAGAGATTGAAAGTTATGCTGATTGGTCGTTTAGGAGCAAACTTTAATGCACGAGTGGGACTTGTGTTTTTATACCACTGATCTACATTTGCAAATCCCTAGGGGCAACTTCATCCAGCCTATAAAAAGGGAGAGCTATAAAGCCAGCTATAGGTTATGCAATAGACAGCCCAGCTGTGCTGAACAAAAACAGCCCACACACACAAAGAAAAGAAACAAAAGCCATAAGGTTTCATGTAGAAAATCTAATACACTTCATCCAGCAAAGGAGAGACTAATTAAGTTGTCCTCCTTGAGTGCAGAGATAATTAAATTACAGAAACAGTCACAATAGGGTAATCAGTTTAGAAGAGCCCACAAACGGAGACAAAACACTCGTAGGTTCAATCACGCACACAAAAAAAAGAGTCTGAGCTAATTTTTTTTCCTTTGGAGAAATGCACAGTTGTGCTCTGCCACAGAGGGACGAGAAAACCCCAGCTTGGTTCCAGTTTTCCCAAAACACCTGAAAAGCCATCACACCTGGGAGAGACTTACAGTGTAGACAGCTCAGGATACTTAGGGTACGTCTACACTTACTGTAGGGTCCGGCGGCAGGCAATCGATGTTCTGGGATCGATTTATCGCGTCTGGTTAAGACGCGATAAATCGATCCCGGATCGATCCCGGAAGTGCCCCGGATCGATCCCGGAAGTGTTCGCCGTCGACGCCGGTACTCCAGCTCGGCGAGCGGAGTACGCGGCATCGACGGGGGAGCCTTCCTGCCGCATCTGGACCCGCGGTAAGTTCGGACTAAGGTACTTCGAATTCAGCTACGTTATTAACATAGCTGAATTTGCGTACCTTAGTCCGTAGCTGAATTTGCGTACCTTAGTCCGAAGTGGGGGGGGTAGTGTAGACCAGGCCTTAGTGATTTTCCACAGGAATCACAGCTTTCCGTTTTTTTAAAGCCATTATGGTTGCAGGAGAGAGATTGAAAACATAACCCAAGTATATTCTAAAGGCTCAGAAACCAGAGGGATATAAAAAGCATCCCCATTCATTTTTCGTCTTTATAGTCTATAAGTACATAGTTGTTTATCGCATATAAATCTCATGATTTTTTAAGATAATCTCTTGATTTGAAGGGGCTGACTTATGATTTTCGGACACTTGGAGTCGGAAGTGCTGGTGTTAGGGCTTGTCAAAGCCCGGGTTTGTGCTGCTATGTTTATATCAGTTTAGAAGCTGACACTGTTAAAGTGGTACAAGCCCTAGTTGGACGCAGTTATACTGGTGTAAAGGTGCCTACCTTTCTGAGAATAAGCTACAGCGATACAAGCGCCTCTGTAATCGGTATAAGTTTGTCTACACTAGGATGTTGTTCTGCTTCAACTATGGACAACAGCTAGGTTGCTGGTGTGCTGACACCACGGCCAATCATGCTGACCAATATTGTCTCACTGCGTCCTTGGACTCCCCCATCTGCCTGTATCTGTCATCTCTTGTCTTGTACTTAAATTGTAAGCTCTTTGGGGCAGGGAACTGTCTCTGCTCTGCATTTGTACAGCACCAAGCAATGGGATCCTGATCTGTGGCAGAAGAGTTTTAATGGGAAACTTTCACCCAGCCTTTAGCAATAGTCCCGAGGTCTCTATCAAGAACACCAAATTGGAGATTTGGTCTGAAATCAACAAGATGAAATTCAATAATGACAAGTGCAAAGTACTACAGTTAGGAAGGGGGGGAAATCAAATGCACAGCTACAAAATGGGGCGTAATACTGCTGAAAAGGATCTGGGGGTTATAGTGGGTCACAAATTCACTATCAGTCAACAATGTGATGCAGCTGTGAAAAAGACTAACAGTCTGGGGGTGTTAAAGGATTTTTTCTACGTAAGACACAGGAGGTGATTGTCCCACTCAACTGGGTATTGGTGAGGCCTCAGCTGGGGTACTGTGTCTAATTCTGGATGCTGCACTTTAGGAAAGATGTGGACAAGTTGGAGAGAGTCCAGAGGAGAGCAAGAAAAGTAATAGAACTTTTAGAAAACCTGATCTATGAGGAAAGGTTAAAAAACTGTTTGCCTCAAGCTGGGAATGGGTGACAGGGGATGGATCACTTGACGATTACCTGTTCTGTTCAATCCCTCTGAAGCATCTGGCATTGGCCGCTGTCGGAAGATGGATACTGGGCTAATTGGACCTTTGGTCTGACCCAGTATTGCTGTTCTTATGTTCTAACTGGGCATGTTTAGTCTTGAGAAAAGAAGACTGAGGGGGACCTGATAACAGTCTTCAAATATGTTAAGAGCTGTTGCAAAGAGGACTGTGATCAATTGTTCTCTGTGTCCACTGAAGATAGGACAAGAAGTAATGTGCTTAATCAGCAGCCAGGGAGATATAGGTTAGATATTAGGAAAAACTTTCTAACTATAAGGGTAGATAGTTAAGCTCTGGGATAGGCTGCTGAGGAAGGGTTGTGGAATCCATTGTTGGAGGATTTTAAGAACAGGATGGACAGACACCTGTCAGGGTGGTCTAGGTTTACTTGGTCCTACCACAGTGCAGGGGGCTGGACTTGATGACCTTTCGAGGTCCCTTCTAGCCTGACATTTCTATGATTCTAAATAGGGGCTTCAAGGTGTTTAAGGAAGCAGGGCATGTCTCTTATTTATTAAGTGCCACCTGTTTCATCCACAAGGTGGCACTTGGTATCTTCTTGAGATGCAATGGGAGATTTATTTTTTTAAGTACTGCAATAGGCCATGCCAACCATGTACTGCCATAGGAAGGCACCTGCACCTGCCAATAGTCTCAGAACTCTCATTCGCTGGGGATCAGTTGGACACATCCATCGCTCTTTGGAGGGAAGCGTAATGACTTTGTGGACTCTCAGGGGATCCCTGAGATGCCACCAGGCTTCTATGTGGTGTTAAAAGGGCGCACAGTATACAGTGAGAAGAGGTGGGAAATCAGGACAGAAAAGCAGGGCTTTAAAGAAGTCATAAAATAGCAATAAATCTGCACACTGAGCTAAAATTTGACAAGCCACAAAGGGTCGCACAAAAGTTTGGAGAATGTGACTATAGCAGCATCTACTGGCCATAGCCTGGTAAGCAAATTACATTTCTGTTGGTTTGGAAAAGTTCACACAGTAATAAAGAAAGCTCTTTTGTATCTTCTCACCCTTTTATTTCCCAACTGTTATTTATTTGCTTCTAAGAAGTCCCTTAAAACAATTTTAGGGCTAAAAATAAGATTAACGTGCACTTAAAAAAGACAATCGCTACTGTGACAATACATGACCATGAGTGTCTGTATTAATTGCATATTTTGATCTGTATCCAAAATGAGATTTAGGTGTTTGCCTTCTAAAACTATGTTTGATTGACAAAGGAGATCAGATAGTTTCAACACCCTCACCTACAAGGGGAAGACAGTCATTAGGCTTGTGATAACAACTAGGGCTGGTCAAACATCATTTTTCCATCTAAGCAGTTGACAGAAAATGGAGGTTTTGATTTTGTTAAAAGGGTCATTCAAAGTATCTGCTTTATGTGGAAACGTTCATTTTTTGGTGACAAAAACAGATATCCCTAAACCAAAAAGATGTTGGGTTTGGGCCCAAAATCAAAATAATATCATTAGGATATCACACACTGGTGCCTCATGGGAGTTGCAGTTTGGTTTCCTGCTGTCCCAATTCTCCTCTATGGCCCAGCTGGACTGCATATCCCATGATGTGTAGGGTGACCAGACGTCCCGATTAAATCGGGACTGTCCCGATTTTGAGGAGTTTGTCCCACGTCCCAACCTTTTTTTTTTACACTCACCCATCCTGGTCTTCGGCAGCAATTCGGCGGAGAGTCCTTCAGTCACTGATGGTCTTCGGCGGCATTTCGGCGGTGGGTGCTTCTGTCTTTGACGGCAAGGTTTATTACCCGCCGCCGAAATACCGCCGAAGACCGTCAGCGACTGAAGGACTCTCCGCCGAATTGCCGCCGAAGACCCGGACGGGTGAGTGTAAAAAAAAAAAAACCCCCCCCCCCGCGGCGGTCCCGATATTTTCCCCTTACCATCGGGTCACCCTACATGATGTGCCATGGCCAAGGACTCTGATAATGCAGCCACATCCCCTCAACAATCATGAGGGGAGACCAGAGTATATCAGGGGAGATGCAGTCTGACCAGGGAGCCTGGCCAAGAGAGAGGAATGGAAGCATAAGGCATCACAGCAGCATTTCAGAGTTGAAATATTCGGGGGGTTGGTTTTTCACTAGAGAGCGCTAACTTTTCCCTGGGAAACGAGATTTTTTTTGTTTTCAACACAATTTTCTACAAAAAAGCAGCTCTAGTTACAACCTATTGCGACTGAGTGGGTCTAACTGTCCAGACAATGGAATAGCCATTCTCCTGGATAGATGCTCCCACTGAGTGGAATGAAGCAGTTTGAACAGAGAGAGAACCAGACTGAGGGTCAGGGCCGTAGCAACAAAGAACGTGGCCCCCTCCGAACGGTGGCCCCCTCCGAACATATGTCCGGGCGGGGCCCCTTACAATGCAGAAACTGGAATGCGGTATTTATTTTGCCACTTTTAGGGGCCCCCTTCCTTGTGGGGCCCCCTCCGGTCGGAGGGTACGGAGGGCGCTCGCTACGCCTCTGCTGAGGGTTTGTCTACACTATAAATGTGTCTACGCAGCCGCACTGCTGTAGCGTAGACACTTACTACACCGATGAAAGGGGTTCTTCTGTCACTGTAGATCCTTAGCTGGTTTGAATCAGCGTAGCCTGAATATTCGCATTTTCCCTGCCTAAAATTCATCCATGCTGTTTCAGTTCAGTCATCTCCTTCACTTCCTGCCCAGCGTGGTTAGCAATGCACTGGTCCCGCGCTCTGTTAAATAGTTGTTGCACTCTACCCAGTGCTGAAATTCCCCCACCGCTGGGGAAAGTGATCCCTTTCACAGTGAAAACGTAATAGGAAGGGCCAGCGCCTGTAAATAGAGCTGCCCAGAGATCTGACTCAAGTGCAGGGGTCCGTCCACACAGATCCAGTTACAGGATCTGGCCCTTAATTTTGAATTTAATTTAAAAAAATAAAAATCTCCAAAAGTGGAACGGGAACAGTTTTCAACAATGTATGTTTTAACAACACTCTTAAGAAAAAGACAATTCTTCTTATTGGACTTACTGATGATGTAGCTCTTTGCACTGTACCTCAACACCAAAAACACCACCTGGGGCTAAATTCAGCCCTGATAATAACTCCATTGACATCAGTGGAGTTAACCAAGGGATGGATTTTGCCTCAGTCCAATTGTTGCAAATCTATGAGCATGGTGACCCAGAGAATGCCACCGGCTGGAAGCTGTTATCGACAGGTTTCTGGGTTAGACCCAGATCCTGCAAAGGCTTATGCAGGTGTACTTAACTTTACACATATGAGTAGTCCCACTGAAGTCAACGGGCTTATTCATGCGAACACGTATAAGCACCAGCACAGGTCTTTGCAAGATCGAGGGCCTAAGATTGTAAATTGTCACTTTTCTCATGCATTATCCTTCATTTCCACACTTCATCTCAACTCAGAGATGATTTAACACACTTTTGAGGAAGGATCCACTCACTGAGTTCAGGGCCGGCTCCAGGGTTTTGGCTTCCCCAAGCAGCCAAAAAAAAAAAAAAAAACCCCGACCGCGCTCCGCGGTGGCAATTCGGCGGGAGGTCCTTCGCTCAGAGCAAGAGTGAGGGACCGTCCACCGAATTGCCGCCGAATAGCTGGACGTGCCGCCCCTCTCCAGAGCGGCCACCCCAAGCACCTGCTTGCCAGGCTGGTACCTGGAGCCGGCCCTGACTGAGTTAGAGGTGTTAGAGCAACAGTTCTCAAACTTCAGCAACCCCAGGACCCCCATTTTAATTTAAAAATTTTCGGGGACCCCCTAGAGCCCCACTCAGGCCCAGGCTCTGCCCTCACTCCACCCCCAAGTCACTACCCCCACCCCACCTCTTCTCACCCTCGTTCCACCTCTGCCCCTCCTCTTTCTGCCGCCTCCCCCGAGCGCGTCCCATCCCCTGCCCTCCCAGCGCCTCCTGCATGCTGCTGAACAGCTGTTCCCCGGCGTGCAGGAGGTGCTGGGAGGGAGGGGGAGGAGTTGATGTAAGAAGAAGGGGGAGTTGATCAGCAGGGCCCACGGACCCCCCTGGAGTACCCTCGTGGACCCCAGTTTCAGAAATGCTGTGTTAGAGAAAGTATACACCTCCAAGTTACCAGGACTTCTTTTGACTCTGGGTGACTCCAAAATGGCTGAACTTTAAAGCTTCAGTGCTGACCTGTATCGGCCATAGATATCACATAGATCTGGAAAAGTAATATTGAAAGAAAATGTATTAAAAATCTGGATCCACAGGATCCATAAAGAATTCTATGAAGTGTTTCATTTCATAGCTGTCTGTAGTGCATAATTACTGCACAGCTCTGCACTGAGAGGCAGTAAGGTCTAGTGGCTAGAATATTGTACTGGGATCAAAAGAGCTGGGTTCTAGTCCTGGTTTTACCACCGACCTGCTGTGTGTAACCTCCGGAAAGTAGTTTCCCCTCTAACTCTCTTTGTGGTGCCTATTTACATTGTAAACTCTTTGGGTGGGACAGGGAGTGTCTTTTATTATGTGTCTCTGCAGTGCCTAGCACAATGGGGCCTTAATCTCAGGTGGGTTCTCTAGGTGCTACTATAATACAAAATAAATAAAAACACTGTTTCTAGATATCCTCTATACATATTTGAAAGTGGGGCTCAGCAGGGAATAGGACTTATTATGGGCAATATTAATAGGACCAATGGGATAAAAATAATCAAGAAAAGGAGGATCTATCTACCTCCGATTTTTCCCAGGTTCCCATCAGCACAGTATTAAGCACTGGATTTGGACTATCTCGGAAAGCTGCCCAACCACGAGCTCTTTTAGCTTGTGGAATAGTCTCCCAAGGGAAACAGTGGGATCCCCATCGCCTGAGACATTTAAGACTAGACTGGATAAAGCCATTGGTTGATCTGGATCCAGACCTACTCGCTTTGACTTTAATGGGATCAGGTCGTAGGTTACCCCGTGGGATTTCTTCACCTCACATTTCTCTGATTACACAGTACAGCACTACAATAAATCAGGTGGAGGTGCCCAATAACTACATTCCTAATACAGACGTATTGGCGTGTCACAAAACAGCGTGTAGTGTTGCTCCTCCTTAGATCTCACAGCAGTATACAACGATGGAAGTACATCATTCGCAGTGTCACGGCTAATTCCCCCCTCTGGCACTTCGAGTGCACAAGGTGGGGGCCCGCAAGGATTCTAAAAATTAAAACTGGCCACTCCAGGCTGGTATTAAACTCCCAAGGTTTCAGCTTCTCTCTGACCTTGGATGGGTAGATGCTGCCACCACCCAAGTGCAAAACCTATTTGAGAGCCCAGGAAGGTGCACTTGGGAATTCCTTCCTGTGGGGTACCCTCAAGCCCTTTCACCCCCCATCCCCCCTGCCCCCGGGGAAGAGCTGAGAAAGAAAAAAAGGGAATCAGCTGTTGCCACCAGCTAATTAAACAACATGTGCACAAACCTCTTAGGACACAAAAATCCGATCGTGTTCTTAAAAAAAGTAAATTTTATTAATAAAAAAGAAAGAAAGAAAATACATCTGGGAACTCAGGCTAGTGCTAGATTTTAAAAGAGCAACTACAAGGACAAAGCACCAAGAATAGCTTTCTTGAGGTCCAGCTTAAAAGTTACAAGCAAAACAAAAGCACCTGGGGTTAGCACAGAGGAATCCACAAGCCATAACGAAATAAAAGGGATAAACCTAATCGTGTCTTCCTAGACATTTCCTGATCTACTTACACATCTGGGGTTTTAAATGAGTCGTTTCTAGGTGTGATACTGATGATTTTTTCATCCCTGGCCCAAGCTTCTTACAGCATAGCTCTGCTGCATCCGCCTCTCCCCGGAGAACAACCACAGACAGACAAAAGGGGAGTCTTTTTTCTATTTTAAAAAGTTCTAGCCTTCCCATTGGCTCTTTTGGCCAGGTGCCCACTCATTTCCTTTTACCTATGTATAACAGTGAGACTTTTTAACCCTTTACAGATAGAGCAATTAGAGAACAGCTACTAAGAGGGATTTTATAGCTACTGGCTGGCTAGGTGTCCATAAAAGGAAGCCACCCCCCCCCCCCCTTCATTATCACAAGCAGCTTACAGATGGGGATACTGAGGCACAGAGTTAAGTGATTTGTCCCATCAGTAACAGAGTTGGGAACAGAACCCAGGATTCATAATCCTTTAGATCACAGATGCCCTCCTATTGTTAAATGGGAAATAGTTGTATTGCAGGAAAATTAGCAACAAAAGACCTTACATGAAGTGTTTGATGTGCGCAACACAAAGCGTGCTGCATTAGGGAGCACGTCTAGTGATTAAAGCCATGGACTAATTTTCAGGACATTGGGGTTCTATTTTTGGCCCGGTCACTGATAATCTATACAACCAGGGACAAAGCCCCTCTGACTTAGTTTCTCCATTTGCAAAGTGAGAACAAGAACAATTACCTCCCCGATAAAAATTGCTTTGAGCGCCAAAATGCACAGTGCTATAGAAAAGCATAGTATTTCGGTTAATATATTATTATTGGCCAATGTTCTCAAACTCAGGCTCCTAAGTTAAGCACCTATGTCCACATTTAGGCACCTAAATAAAAGTGACCAGTGTTTTTAAAGGTGGCTTCTGCTGGGAAGCTGTGGGTGATCAGCATCTTTGAAGAAGAGGCTACTTCTGCTTAGGTGCCTAACTATGGATTTAAAGGTGGGATTTGCAAAAGTGTCCCGTATCGGTCCAACTGCCTCCCCTTTACCATTGACTTCAGTGGACTGAGATTAAAAACCAATCCATAGCACTACCTAATCTCACCCTCACTGCCTCAGATCTTTCACAACTGCCCCATTCGTTATTTTTATCAATCTTGCAAGACACTCCAACCCGCTGGGGGGTGTGTGTGTGTGTGTGTGTGTGTGTGTGTGTGTGTGTGTGTGTGTG
>NW_020664483.1:6205674-6283822 GCF_002925995.2 Terrapene triunguis | reverse complement strand
TGTGTGTGTGTGTGTGTGTGTGTGTGTGTGTGTGTGTGTGTGTGTGTTGGAGCCGCTGCTGTACTGTATCAAGGAGAAAGACTGAGTGGTAAGCTTAATGGATTAGCTAATCCTCAAATATGACAAATGATTCTGGCTGCAACTGATACTGTACAGACCTTTAGAACTCAAGTCAAAAACAACATGACAAAGGTTAGAGTCATTACATCAGACGTCTGGGGAAAATACATATTGTTGTGATGCACACCCATGCGTTATTGCCCTGACTCTGGTCTGAATAATGAGTCCCCCTCTGCTCACGTCTCCTTGTTACTCACACTCCAGGGGTTTTCTAGAATGCTTTTTAAGTGTCTCAGATTTCACATTGGTCATGCTACCACTTCCTCGGTCTGCTTTTCGAGCATGAGAGCCGGCTGTAAAGGAAAGGCAGGCTTTTGAAATCCTCCACGAAGAATCCAGGCCTTGAGGGGTGACATGTTCACAGGCGTGAATCACACAGGATCCTCGATTGTTGGCAGGATTACCCAGCACTCAGCTCTGACTCCTCAAGTCTTTTCTATGCACAAAATTTGCACAGGCATCGCTTTCTTTCTTGTGGGGGAACTGTCTTGTGTCTGCACCTAAATTATCCCCCCTTCAATATGTCTTGGATCTTAAATCAATATAATTAATCATAATTAAAAAGGCTTTAAGACTCTGAAGAGGCAGGGGCTGATCCAGCTGAGAGAGAATGCAGAAGCTATATATAAAAAAAGCACAGGGAGATGGAATTTTATCTTTCGGATACTTAGGCTGCTAAATAACTGGATACATTTTTTTTAAAGCTTAAATTTCATTGATTTTCCATGCGACTTAGGCATGATAAAGTGAGAGCTTTATGCCTATAGTTAAGAGGCTTTTCTGCATTTTAAGCACTATATATTTATGGATATAGGCGGTACATATTATACTACATAGGCACATTCCAGAATTTCCAGTGCAGTTCCGAGTTCCCCAATAGCCTAACAAGTGTGGGAACTGAGCACTGTGGAGTCCCCACTACGCAGAGCAAGGGATGGACAATTCCAGAGACATGTTGCATTAATTGTGTCCATCTCTGAATAGCAGCCTGATCTGTCACTATAACCATCTCTGCAGGAGACCCTCAGTGGACACTTAAGGAACAGGAGGAATCAAACCGTAGAGGGAATGTCAGGCCTGACTGGTTCCGGGCATGAGGTCACATCAAGTGAGGCTCATTTAGAATATGTATTGATCGGGGAATCCGGGGGAGAGGGACTTTCCTGCAATTTCCTTGGCGCTCTGTGGCTCTCCTTACTTCTCTCTTCCACCCAAATGAAGGAGGACAGAATAACGGGACTGCAAGTCTGAGCTCACAACTTCACCTCTGAGCAGGCTCCACAGGCCTAAACTTCCCAGCACAGCAACGGCAACCACGACTGGGGATTCACACCTCTGGCTTTTTTTTTTTTTTTTTTTTTTTTAATTTTGCGCTTACTGGCTGACACACCCGCTGCTTTCTGACTCCCTGCACACAGTCCTGTGGCAATTCAAATTTGAAGACACAAGGAAGCTTAGCCAGAGATCTCTTTCCTTTCTCCCAGGCCTTCAACTGTTCCACCGACAGCTCTGGGAGCTGAGAGGCATTCCCTGTGGAGAATCTGACTCATTCTTACAATGGGGCTTCTCCAGCTCTTCTACAGGCACACATCCCATAGTTCATTTCAGAGCACCCAGATCCTAATGACCACATGGTTCCACTTAGGGCCTCATGACTTGCAGGAGCTAGAGGGCAGCAGGACATGTGGCCAATGCTTACCTCTGCCTTCTCTCCCCTTTGGTCAGTCACCCCTGGAGCACTGGGATAATAATGCCAGCTTCTCAGGAGAAGCTGAGGGTTGCATTGTTTTGGGGAGTCCACAGAGGGAAGCCAAAGAACTGAATTCCCAGCTCGGGAACCAAGAAACACGCCTGCATGTAACACGTTACAAGCTCATGTAAATAAAAGGGGAAAGATTTGGACATCAGAGTGCTTCGACCCCTGAAAGATCTTCTCCTGAGTCTGAATTACTTTGCCAAGCATTGAATGGAGTGAAATCTAAATTTCACATCCCTCTTCAGCCTTGTCAAGGAATATTCATAATAGACATGCATAAAACAGGTGTATCGAACAGCCCAGATGGCCTGTAGGAATGTAGTGTATAGACCCAAAGGGAAAGGCAAATATATAGAGGAAGTGCGTGGGAACTTCTCTTTCTGTTTCTTATACAGTAGTCTGAATCTGCATGCATAGGCAGGGCCATCGAGGAGAACTCAGCGAGTGGAATGGTGAAACTGGAGAAATCATCACTGTGACTGTGGCATCTCAGAGACTAGATCCAGGTAGGAGACCTTAGGGCAGTGGTTCCCAAACTTGTTCCGCCGCTTGTTCAGGGAAAGCCCCTGGTGGGCCGGGCCAGTTTGTTTACCTGCCGCATCCGCAGGTCCGGCCGATCGCGGCTCCCACTGGCCGCGGTTCGCTGCTCCAGGCCAATGGGAGCTGCTGGAAGCGGCGGCCAGTACGTCCCTCAGCCCGCGCCGCTTCCAGCAGCTCCCATTGGCCTGGAGCAGCGAACCGCGGCCAGTGGGAGCCGCGATCGGCCAGACCTGCGGACATGGCAGGTAAACAAACCGGCCTGGCCCGCCAGGGGCTTTCCCTGCACAAGCGGCGGAACACTGATATGGAGGTGATACGTCAGGACCACATGCAGTAGACCTTATCAGAGGGCTGACCGGTAGGTTCCCACACTGCCCCCCCAACCCCCAACCCTTCTAGCTCAGGAGCCAGACACAACTGGACAGCATTCGAGGGTTGGCAAGTTTAGTCACTGGCATAGAGAACAGGTTCTTTGTCGATTTCCCCAGAGAGGCTTTCCCTGCAAATTAGACTTTAGAAAGACAAGGAACCTTTCTCTCTGTTCTCTCCCAGGCCCTTGTCTGACTGTCTCGCTGCTTCTGGAAAAGGAACAACACATGCAACTAGAAATGAGGTACGAAGGATGTTCTGCAGGGAACTTGCCTCTGGGGGTATGGCTACCCTGCAAACAAAATAAAGGTCTGACTGCAGCATGGGTAGGCATACCCGTGTTACTTTTAATCTAGCTAGCACAGGTAACAATAGCAGTCGTGGCATTGGGCTAGCAACCAGAATATGTACCCAAAGTCCCTGGAAGTCTTGTACTCGGGTTGCTAGCCCCTGCTGAAGCCTGTGCCACCATGTCTACATGACTATTGTCACCTGTTACCTGTTATCTCTTCGGAGGCTGCATTGCAAATCCATGGCCTACCCATGCTACAATCAGACCTTCACTGGCCATGCAGACATACCCTTAAGGTACAGCTACGCTTGTGGTGGCATGTGGAATACAGACACCGCACCCACAGCTAGCATGGGTATTTCAATAGCAATGGAGACAATGAGGATACAGCTTAAGCAAGTAGAGTGCCCTACATGCCTGAACCCTAGGGTATATACACAACTGAGCCCCACATGGCTCTCTACACACCCAAGCAGGGCCTCCCACGACTACACTGCACGTAGTGAACCACTGCCTCCCCGCTGCCTCCCCCAAGCCAGAGCCTTGCACTGCGGCACATAGCTACGCGAGTAGTGCCTGTACGTTACACGTCACTAAGTGTAGACAAAGCATTAGAGAAGTGCTTGCCCAATATCCCCACCTGCTCTTCCAGAGAAAGCGAAGGCCCTAATGTCCCCGGGCCACCCAGAGAGAACAGAAAGCAGCTAGGTTCAGGGTCAGAAGGACTTGAGGACACAAGGGGTGATGGCTTGTCTCTGAATTCTCACAATTTGGTCAGTCCTGGGTGGAGCACAGAGCTGCAGTGTCTGCTGTGAGGAGAAGCAGAGCATGGTGTCCCAGGGGAAATGCCACACGTTTGGCCATAAATTTGCAATACAGCCTCAGAGGAGATAACCCTGTCACCTCCGCTGTGCGAGCAGTGGCTCTGCAGTATTAATATCATCCACAGAAGAGGGAAGAAACTATTTAGTAGGAATGGGTGGTGCCCTGGAATGTCAGCGGCACTTTGCAGAGGTTGGACTTTAGCACCATCAGTGAAGGGGAACTGCTACTCTGATATTGCATCTGGGAATGT
This sequence comes from Terrapene triunguis, assembly GCF_002925995.2. Lineage (NCBI taxonomy): Eukaryota > Metazoa > Chordata > Testudines > Emydidae > Terrapene > Terrapene triunguis. The sequence continues at coordinate 6,279,670 of NW_020664483.1, read as the reverse complement.
ACAACGAATTTCATAGGCATTAGAGATGCCAAAGATTTTGAAGATCATCCCCATGATTATGTGAAACTCTTACCTTTGATGGATTTCAAATCTAGTTCTAAAGTCCCACGAGATGGGTGGAGGTTAAGGACTCCCTCCTTGGGAAACTATTCCACAGCCCGATGGAGCTCAGACTCAGGATACTCTTCCACATATTCCTTTTACGTTTTCCTTTTCCTCACTACGTCCCATTATTCTTTGTTATAACTCCCCAGCCCTAGCCTAGGAAATTCCTCTCCAGCCTTGGTGATAACCTCCTCCACAAAAGGGACTAGCAGGGGCATAATCCCCAACAGCTCCAATACAGCACACACGGATCATCCTTCCCTCTAGATAATGGGGAAGTCACCTGCCTACCATTAAAAAGTCAGGAAGTCCCATCACAAAGTCAGGGAGCTGTAACTCAGTGCAAGTTAGGGTGCCCAGATAGCAAGTATGAAAAATAGGGGTGGAGTGTGGGGGGTAATAGGCACCTATATAAGAAAAAGCCCCAAATATTGGGACTGTCCCTATAAAATCGGAACATCTGGTCATCCTAGTACAAGGAAGGAAGCAATATCATCAGAACTAAGTTACTAAGGAAGGGTCATGTTGTATCTCAAACTAACCAGCTGACGCAGCCACTCCTTTCCCACAAAGACAGGATCAGAGGAACCCCTTGTAGGAGGCAGATGATGCAGCTGTGGGAAAGGGAAGCATCAAAGTCCACTACAAAAAGGTCAATTCTTTATCTTTTCCCCATTTCTTCCATCCCTCCAGCCCACCAGGCTATCAGCTGTAGGGACACATTTACAACAATGGGCCTCTGCTAATGCCAGCTAGGATTCCAATACCATTGTCTTCACCATAGCAAATACGGCTCATTGCCAGCTGCATGACATGAGCTTATTCAAGACACTGCAGGGGCATACTGAGCACATCAGAGTAACCATTGCTCCACTATGCAGCTTGTGAGCTACCAAGGTGCATTTCCTCCCACCAATGCCGACTAATTTTTGGAGCCCAGCCCACTGATTTCTGCCAACAATACAAAGGGTTTAATAAGAGAAGGACATCTCGTGCAGTCTCTGCATGGAGCATTCCCCATTTTGTACATTCCTTTTGCACATTTCTTGCAAACCCCATTGCCCAGGTCTCATCAGTCTCTCCCAAAGCTGCTGTCGTCTGAAGGGCTGGCCAGATAACACGAATTGTTTCATGAAAAAGTTCAAGGTTTTCCCATTTGGTTTTGTTCCAGCGTGAAACGAAACCACCGCTGCTTTTCAGACATTTTTTTGATAAAAAGAAGAGAGAGAAGAGCCTAGAGCCATCACCTGGAATATGAGAGACCCCGGTTCAAATCCTTGCTTTCCCTAATTTGGAGCAGGACCAGGAACCTAGGTTTCCCTCAGGTGTGTTACCCGTGGAAGGAGCAGTGCTCCGAGACCTCCATGAATCGTTGTGTTCTATCTGGTGGACGCTATGCTCGCTCGCTCTCTTTCTAATACCCCTTTCCTGGACTGAATTGGGAGGATCCCTTAAAAAAAAAAAATCTGATCCTCTGCATTCCACCGTTTGAGGGAGTGGAGAACGTTCTGTGACTCCGGCAGACCAGGTGCCAGCTCATGCCAAGGCCCTGGGCCTCACTGCACACTGACAAATGCACAGCTAGGAACCAGTCTGGCTCACCCGTGTGTTACCATTGTTGTAATAGATGGTAAGTTGATAAGAATGTGTTTAGTGTTTAGACTCGATGAAATGCTTGTAGGCTGCTGCATGTACTGGTTTCACTTATAACATCTGTATCCATTGAGTGTTTGCATTGTAAATCTCTGTAACTGTGTAACTCGCCAGACAGGAAAGAAGCAATAATGAGTGTGGAGTGCGGGTCCTGCACACAATAAGGCCCTTTGAAACCAAATGAGCCATTGTGAAACATCAAAGAACAATGACTTTGTTGATTGCCCCTCCACACACACCCAGGAAGAGGAGACAGATGCTCTAGGGGAAGGGAATAAAAATCCCTGACCAGAAGGAACTTTATCACCCTGCTGCTTGGAATGTGGAGAGGACAAGAGTTCTAAGCATAAGCAAGGGATCCACAAGCTGCTTTGCTTAGCTCTGGAGGTCATAGAAAGCTTGAATATCGCAGCCATTTCTATTACCTTTCGGGACCTAAGACTGTAACTCATCTGTGTGTGTGTGTGTGTGTGTGTTTACCTGCTTTAACCTTGTAAATAACTTATTTCTTTTTCTTAGTTAATAAATCTATAATCAGTTTATTACAGGATTGGCTACGGGCGTTGTCTTTGGTGAGAGATCGAAGGTACAATTGATCTGGGTAAATGACTGGTCCTTTGGGACTGGGAGTAACCTGAATGTTGTTGTGATTTTTGGTGGAAGGGACCATCTATCACAGGGGTGGCCAACCTGACCCTGAGAAGGAGCCAGAATTTACCAATGTGCATTGCCAAAGAGCCACAGTAATACGTCAGCAGCCCCCCATCAGCTTCCCCCTCCCCTCCGCTCCCAGCACCTCCCACCCACCGGCAGCCCCGCTGATCAGCACCTCCCCCTCCCTCTCCGCACCTCCTAATCAGCTGTTTGGTGGCAGGCAGGAGGCTGGGGGGGGAGGCGGGAGGAGCAAGGGCATGGCAGGCTCAGGGGAGGGGGCGGGAAGGGGTGGAGTGGGGCCGGGGGCTGTGGCAGAGCCAGGGGTTGAGCAGTGAGCACCCCCCAGCACACTGGAAAGTTGGCGCCTGTAGCTCCAGCCCTGGAGTCGGTGCCTATACAAGGAGCCGCATATTAACTTCTGAAGAGCCGCATGTGGCTCCGGAGCCACAGGTTGGCCACCCCTGATCTCTCACAAAGGCAGGCTTGCCTAGGTGGCAGGATATATTGGAGTTCCTACGAGGACTGTCTGACTCCATGTTAAGGCTGTTGCAGTGTTTGAGGAGTTCACACTTGATTACTTGGCTGGTGAAATCTACGTATAGACCCGCCCAACCAGTTTGGGGTTTGGGCCCTGTTTCTTAATAGGCTGCCCTGAGGTTGGCACTCACAGTCATGAGCCACTCTAGACAGCCTGGCATATACAATGGGGCCTAAGTGAGGTAATAGGAATTACTGGATAGATATCATATGAACTCTGGCTCATTCACATGTGTCTGGATGAGATCAACATTCCCAATAGGCTCCCATAAGAACTTGATTTTTGTTTCTGGGCTGCAACTTGGTTTCCATTATGGTCACCTTCTCCTGAGCTGAGACTTTGTATCTGACAGTATTCATCCTCAGCCCAGGCCAATGACGGACTCCCCTGGCACCATGTGTCTGTCCTGAATTTCAGCTCCTGGAATATCTTGATCATTCGGTCTGTTTACTTCCATTTTCTCTCTTCAGGATAGGGTGACTGGATGTCCTGATTTTATAGGGACAGTCCCGATTTTTGGGTCTTTTTCTTATATAGGTTCCTATTACCCCTCACCCCCTGTCCCGATTTTTCACACTTGCTGTCTGGTCATCCTAGTTCAGGACCCTGATCAGAAAAATTGCCCAGGAAAAGATAAGTGAAGTTTCTTCTTCCCTAAAGCCAATATTAGTACTCCCCTGATTCTGGAGACAGATCCTGAGAGCACATCACATCAATATAGCATTTTAATACGACTAAATGTATGTAAACAAAGCTTGTGTACACTTAGGCCAGACTTACATGCTTGGGGACTTTATTCTGGGCAGCAGTGACTTAAAAAGATTTGGGGGTCAGGATGGATAATCAGCTCCCAGTGTGATGCTGTGGACAAAAGGGCTAATGCGAACCTATAATGCAGAGGTTGGCAACCTTTCAGAAGTGGTGTGCCCAGGGCCGGCTCTAGTGTTTTTGCCGCCCCAAGCAGGGAGGAAAAAAAAAAGAAGCCGTGATCGCGATCGGCGGCAATTCGGCGGCAGCTCTAGTGCCGCTTCATTCTACGGCGGCAATTAGGCGGGAGGTCCTTTGCTCCCAGAGGGAGTGACGGCCCTGCCGCCGAATTGCCGCCGAACTGCCGGACATGCCGCCCCCCTCTTCATTGGCCGCCCCAGGCACCTGCTTTCTATGTTGGTGCCTGGAGCCGGCCCTGGGTGTGCTGAGTCTTCATTTATTCACTCTAATTTAAGGTTTCACGTGCCAGTAATACATTTTAACGTTTTTAGAAGGTCTCTTTCTATAAGTCTATAATATATAACTAAACTATTGTATGTAAAGTAAATAAGGGTTTTTAAATGTTTAAGAAGCTTCATTTAAAATTAAATTAAAATGCAGAGCCCCCTTGACCAGTGGCCAGGACCTGGGCAGTGTGAGTGCCACTGAAAATCAGCTCGCGTGCCGCCTTCGGCATGCGTGCCATAGGTTGCCTACCCCTGCTATAATGCATAAACAGGGGAATCTTGAGTAGGAATAGAGGTTATTTAACCAGTGTGTGTGACACTGGTGCAACTGCTGCTGGAATACTGTGTCCAGTTCTGGTGTCCTTAATTCAAGAAGGATGTTGATAAATTGGAAAGGGTCAGAGAAGACTCATGAGAATCATTAAAGAATTATAAAACATGGCAAAGGTGATAAACTCCAAGAGCTCAATTTATTTATCTTAAGAAAGAGAAGGTGAAGGAGTGACATAGACTAATCAAAAGTACCAACATAGGGAACAAATATTTAATAATGGGCTCTTCGCTCTTGCAGAGAAGACATAATACAATCCAGTGGCTGGTAGTGGAAGCTAGACAAATTCAGTCTAGAAATAAGGTGTACATTTTTAAGTGAGAGTAATTAACCATTGGGACAATTTACCAAGGGTCCTGATGGATTTTCCATCAAGATTCAATCTTATATTCTAAAAGATATGGCCTAGGAATTGTTTTGGGGAAGGTCTATGGCCTGTATTATACAACAATCAGACTAGATGATCACAATGGTCCCTTCTGGTCTTGGAATCCATGATTCAAGGAAATGGTAATGACAGAAGCTGGGGAAAGAAAAAGGCTGCCATCCATATGCAAAGCATAAGAATTGTTGAGGATGGTAAATGCTTTGAAGATAAATCTCCTGTAGGAACTTAGTTAGATGTTTCAGCTGGGACCCTGCTCTGCTTATCCCCGATTCTCTGCGGCTAGAAAAAGGATGGGAATTGGGTTGTAATGCTCTCATCAGAAGTAGATAACTGACGATTTCACTTATATTGTGGCATTTTGAGGAATTGCCGAGACTGTGAATAGGACACAGCTGTTCCTGTAATTCTTGCATAACTCCATAGGTTACCCCTTCTGGACCATGCCCACTGACCTCATTTGATCAAAGCTTTAGGCAATCATTTGCTCCCAAATTGAAAGAGCCAGCCACCAGTCCAGCCAGGGTTGGTGGGAAGTCAGCAGATAGCTCTGAGACAACTGAGGGGCAGCCACTGACCTCGCCTCACCATCCTGCGCTTGTTCTAGCTACCGCTTGCAAAGAGGTAGAGTCTCTTGCTTCAACTTGCCCTGTGACCTGTATTCTTTTCTAGAGCATCTGGCAGGAGCCAGGGTTGTAAGTCAACTATTCCAATGACTCTGAATTGCCTCAGCTTTCCAGAAAGCCACCTGCTGTAGCACTAAGACAGCCGGGAACTGATTCTCTTGAGTGTCTGAGTTCTAGGACCAAAGCCCCATATATCTGCAGGAAACATTTGTATCCCTGTGTTCTCTAGGGAGAAGCCTGTGGGGCAAGAGGGTTTTACATAGGAGGGACCATGTTTGCAGTACTTAGGGTGACCAGATAAGAGGAAGAAAATATCCAGACACATGGAGTGGGGAGGGGGAGGGGGTCAGCCGGCAAAGCCAAAAAAACCAAAAAGCCAAATGCTGCCAGTGGAGCAAAAAAAGCCGAGTGCTGCGGGCGGAGCGAAATATTGGATCGGTCGGGACACGGGACAAACACCTAAATATCGGGACAGTCACCCTAGCAGTACTGTCCAACCATGTTAGTATTGCTTGTGGGGGCATGCAGGGTATCAGGTGAAAGCACATGGGGGCACTCGGGATGTCATGTGACAGTTCATGTTTATTTGGCCTGATGCCACTTGACTTTTCATGCCTAAAGGAGGGGGGCTGAGGCCAGGCCTACCACAATTTGAGTGCTTGTCAAGGCCCTGTATAGGGAGGAGGCTTCTCCTTCAGGTAAAAATCTCCCTAATTTATAAACAGAGAGTCTCTGCCCATCAGGGGAAATTACCGCAGGTAAATGTGGTGGTGACACCAGGACAAATGGGGACTAGTACATACTGAGGAACCTTCTGGCCTTATAAAATAGAAGGTGGCAGGGCTAGAAAGAAACGATGGGCCAGGCGGCCCCTTCCTACTTACTTGTTCTTTCACTTCTGGGCTGCTGTCCTCCTTGTCCCTCCATGGGCTGCTGGCAGGGAAGGAAGGTCACGCCAGACATGGCAACTTGCAGCAGGAGCTGGGAACTACCTGGTCATGAGGGTGTGGTGACCCACAGCAGCAGCTGGTGACAACAGTCTGATACTTTCCCAGTCTTTCAGGAGTGGCTGGAAATCCCCATCCTCTGTTACATCTGCCCCGGGAGCAGGAGCGGGGGATTGACAATTATACTTTGTCTATGGCTGCTGTTGACATCCTAAGCAAACATTCCCCACACTCCAGAAAGTCTGGCCTGGTGCACATGTTTTTGGCCCCGTCTTATCGCACAAGAACCTGAGCGTGCAAGGTCTGTCAATAAGCACCAGTGGGACCGACCTGTATTTTGCCAGCGCCGTGAGAAAGGTGCGTGGGTTGGAGAATCCAAGGGGCAAAAAACTACTTGGGAAAAGTGCTCTGCTACAGGTGCCCTTGGGCAAGTCACTTAGATCCAGATCCTCAACGGTATTTAGGCGCCTCAGGCTGCTGTGGATTCCAATGAGTGAGGCACCTAAGTACCTTTTGAGGCGCTGGCCTCAGTGTCCCCATCTGTACAAGGGGGACACGAGCACTGCCCACAGGGGGGGCTGTGAGGATAAATACAGTCAAGCCTGTGAGGTGCTCGTGGGGGTGGGAGTCACAGCCGCTCCATGGATGGAGAATTTGTACAGTGCCACAGGTCTGTGTTGTATTTAGCTGCGGGGGAGAGGCCGGGGGCGGTGCAGCAGGCGAGCAGAGCCGCCGCTGTGCTGTTTGCACGCTCCGGCTGGCTTGCCCCGACCTGCCCGCGCCCCGCTGCCAGACGGGGCGGGATGCCCGCGGGAGCGGGGCCGGGCCGGCTGCAGGAGCAGCGGATAGAGCTAACGCCGCGCCCTGGTTCCCCGCAGCCCCCCCGGGGCCCCGCCGCGGCGCAGGGCAGGGCAGGGCCGGGAGGAGGGCGCCGCCCCCTCGCGGTTCTTAGGCACCAGGTGCTGGTGGAGGGAGCAGCCGCGGGTCTGGGAGGCGAGAGCTGCCCTTGGCCAAGGCACGTGAGTGTGATGGGTGGGGAACGACCCTGAGCAGGGGCAACTGGACCCCTTCTCCCGTGGGCAGCTTCCCCAGGCTCTCCTGGCAGGAGTGATGGGGGCGGGAATGATTCTTCCTTAAAGTCCTACTCTGTTTGCAGGTCTCTGGGCAGCTCCTGCTATGTTGGTGGGAGAGACCAGGTTGCTTTGTGTGATATCTGTAACCTAGGGGCAAGAGGCAGTTAGTTGTGGGGTGACATATTAATTGTAGGGTGTTTTTTTTTTTTAAGCCTAATGGCCTTAATGGGTCCTTTGGAGAATGAGATCTGGATACCCAAGGCCAGGTCCTCGGCTTGCAGAAATAGGCGGTGGAAGTCCCGGGGAGCTTTCTTGATTTCCACCTGGCTTCTAAAGACTTCTGCGTGTAAAAACCCGCTTTCGAACAAACAGCGGTTCCAAGTTCAGGCTGAAATGATTGAATTGGAGGGAGGGATTGGAGGAGGAATGTTGAGCAACCAGATTTTCTGACTTTAACTGCTGGTAGCCTTTAAATCAAGAAATTGTCCTGCCTCCTACACTTCTTCAGTGTCACTCTGGGGTAGCCCACAAGTGTTTGCTGTTGAAGAAATTTGGGCCAGATCCTGCAGTCCTGAAAGCCAGTAGAAGTTTTGGTATTGACTTCAGTGGGTTCAGCAAGCTGGTTCCTAAGGGTTTTGCATGATGTTTTAAAACTTACATTTGAGAGTCTTGATTTCCTAACCCAAATATCATGGTTTTTAAATAGGTGCTATAAATTTTGGTATCAGTTCTTAAATGCCAAGGCCATAGGTTCTTAAGAAATACCTACAGTAAATAGAGTTCATTTTGTTGTTAATATTTTTATTTTATTGTTGTTTGTTTGTTTTTGTTTTTTGCACTGGTGTGATCATTTAAACTAACTTTCAACTAGTAGGAAAAGAAACAAAATTCCCATTGGCTTCAGTTGAAGAAGGGTTGGGCCTCATGCCAGTTTGTTTACTCTAAAATTAATGAAAGGATGTAAAGTTTGGAGCAGTAAGGGCTACGATTTATTATCTGTGCAAGTTTGTGTTTTCTAAAGAAGGTAACTGTAATGTGTTTCCCAGCAATTAAATGATTTCTATTATGTTGTTGCTATGACACTATTTAGAACCATTGATTTAATAAATTTAATACCTTCATTCATATATAAGCCCAGAAGGCACCATTATCATCTAGTCTGACCTGTAAAATTTCACCCAGTTACGCCTGCATTGAGCCCCGTACTTGTGTGTGACTAAATTATATCTTCCAGCAAGGCTAGTCTTGATTTAAAGATGTCAAGAGATGGAGAATACACCATTTCTGTTGGTAGATTGCTCCAGTGGTTAATCACTCCCTGTTAAAAATGTATGTCTTATTTCTTCTTTGAATTTGTATGGTTTTAACTTCCAGCCACTGGTACCCATTATGCCTTTCTCTGCTAGATTATCTATTACTGTTTGTTTTTCTTATCACAGACAAAACCTCTGCCTTGAAAGGGAAATATTGAAGAGAGGATTTAGAGAAATAAATCAAACAAGGCGCCTGTCACAATTACAGAGCTAGCCGTAACTAGCTCTGTAACTGTGAAATAATAATAATCTCCAGGGTGAAATCATGGGATTCTCCTACTCTTAGACCAGGCCTGTGGCTGCAATACTCTGTATATCAACCGTGCTTTCCCAGCAGGTCCAGCATCTGTGGTTCTTCCCTTCGGGGGTCTGTGAACAGAGTGTCCAGATGGCCGCCTTAAACCAAAGCATTGTTTGATTTCAACAGTAATAATAAAGCACAACATAAGAGGGGGAGAAGGTTTTGACATGGATATAGGCCTTCCTAGGGATGGTCTAACTTCTTCACGCCTCCCCAGCAGGTGTCTGTATGTGTCTGAGTCTGACCAGCTTCTCAGCAACAACGGTCTCCCTGTCTTAAGAGAGAATCGTTTGTAGCATTCTTTGTTCTCTCAGTTTGTGGGCTTTGGGTCCCTGGTGTCCAAACGCAGTTTGGTAGGCTCAACAGGGGGTCAGGCCCGTCTCCACAGGGCCAGTGGCTCTCCCCCCTGCCTTGTAACATCCCCCACGTGGGCGCTGAGGTATCCTCTCAAGTCATTCTTTAGCCTTCCTGTTTAACCCAGTGTAGTCATACAGTGAACATCCCAATAACCAGCTCACGGATGGCATTCTTAAATTATTACAGAGCAGCCTCTGGCCATCTTGGTGCCCAGCTGTGCTTGGATCGGTGCAGGGGGATCTTGGGCCCACAGGGAGCTCTGTGAAAGCCAGGGGCTCTCAACCCAGATAGAAGGTTCCATCCACATGAATGTAACTTCAGGATTGGGGCTTTAATGTGCCTTCCTAGCTTTAAACACAACCATAGGTTTTACTGTAACCCAAACTGAAGAGAAGGAGGAAGAGTATCTAGGTGTCAGAGCTGGGGATCCTGTTAGTGATCAGTGACTTTAACATCCATATGGATGACAAGTCCTCTGAATGGGGTCCAGGATTTTGTGGCTACCGTGATGCTAACCGAGGAGGCTGTTGGTTTAACTCACAGTGAGTCCCAGTTTGGACCTTGTGTTTGGGATGGGGGTGAGTAATCCTGAAATCCCTACCCACCTCATTGATGGACCATTGCTTCCCTCAGTTTCCCTCTCCCTCGCGAGGGGGCCTATTTGGATGGTTCACCCTCAGAAACTAATGACAGTTGAGTGGGAAGCTGAGGGAGAATGCCATTCCCCTGACAGACTGTGCTATCTAGTGGAATGTCATGTGAGAGGTTGTGGGATCATTCCCCGTGTTCTCCAGCTTGCTACGCCTCGGGACATAAATGCTTTCTTTGAAGTTCTCTTGCCTGTGTTCTACAGAGGGTGAGACTAGATGAGCTAATCATAGAAGTATAGGGTTGTAAGGGGCCTTGAGAGGTCATCTAGTCCACACACACACCCCATCCTGAAGCAGGACTAAAATCGATGAATCATAAGGCTAATTTTCCTCCTCCATGGACAAGGTTGCCCCTAGGCATCCACTTCTTGGACTTTGGTCTAACAGGTCACCTTGGCTTACAGGTGACCTGTGGCAAATGCAGCAGGAGGGAAGTGCTGGCGTTCCAGGTCCAGAAATCTTATCCTGAATCTGACCAAATGGGATACAAAGACTTTTTAAAAAAAACTTACATTGTGGCTGTGAAGTAGGCAAAGAAATGGTTTGTCTCTGCTGCAGGGTCTCCACTAGTGGGCGGTCACCAGTCTGCTGTACTGGACCCAGTCTTTGGATCCCATGTGCTCCCAAGCCCACGGAATCTGAGCAGCGTCCAGACGCTATCTCTAGTCCTTACCTCTTGGGCACATTCTGTCTGACACCCTTCTGTGGGATGGTGGGACCCAACAGTCCAGCTGCCCTAGGTCCCCAAACCAGTTCTGAACCTGCCGCAAGTCCTATGCACACTCTCCACAGAGCTCTACCTTCATGGGCGCTCCAGCGTGTAGTTTAACTCTTTGGTGACACGTGGCAGATAACGCAAGGTACTCACTCAGGCTTTGCCAAGAACTTCTTAAACACACATGCACCTTACTTATAGACGGCACAAGACATTTACAGACCTATGGGAAAAAACAATGCACAGCTGAATGCATTTCCCTCCTTCAGAGTCCTCACCACTCCTGAGAGTCCTTTAGGGTTTGGTCATAGGGGACCAGGTCCATCTTGCCCCCCACATCTCCTTCTCAGTCTCCTCGTTCCGGTGATGGTCTTCATCCCTTTGCTAGAGAGCCTGTCCTTTGAAAAGCGGGGTCAGACACCTCTTCCTGCTTCTCCTCTCAGGTTGGGGGATTTTCCATTCTCCCCCTCCCTCACTTTGAGTGGCAGAGGGTTGCTAAAAGCTAGTGGCTCTGCCTGGCACCCCTCTGGAGCTATCTGGGTAAGACTATACAGTTGCTGATGGCGCTGTTTCAGATTTTCAGATGTGGTGCGTTTTCTACCATAAAATGGAAGCTATAATCCACACTGACGGTCACAGTCATAAACAGAGCGCATAAAATCAAATGGAATTCATGAGTTTACATAGACAGAGTGACGAAACTTCACAGCCTCCACCATAGCGTCTGTAAAGTCGTGATCAGCGGGTTTTCTTCGGGGAGTGGGAAGCTTGCTTGAACAGAGCTGTCTCTGCTCTTTCACGGGTTCAAGTTCCCCCTGTTCTGAAGAAATATCTCCTGACTTTGTGGCTAAAATCATTCAAATCCAGTGGGAGCAGATTCTGGAGGAAACATATGCCACACCGCTGCTTAAGTTTCTGCTATTTCTCTGTCTGAGCTGTTGCCCACATCAGGCCCTTAATTAAGTCTCTTTCTTGATTATTATTTTTGTTTAAATGCATTTTATTTTGAACATCTGTTGATTTATACTTTCTTTTACTCTGCAGAACTCACAGTAGAGGTTGCTGAGATGACTTCCTCAAAAGAATATGGATCCAATTCTTGGGAGCTCATTGTCACAGTCGATCATCAGTATGAAGAAGAGCAAAAGGAATTTACGCTTCGGGTCTCGGGAGATCTACATATTGGTGGAGTGATGCTCAAATTAGTAGAACAAATCAGTGAGTAGAGAGAGAGAGAGAGAGAGTTAATTTGCATGCTGTTATTGAAATTACATGTGTAGATTTCCCCCGCCTCCCCTTCCTTGGCTCAATAGACAAGGCAGAGGAAAGGTTCGAGAGGAAACAAAGATGCAGCAAGGTGAAGTAACTTGCCCTCGGTCCCACAGCAGTTCACTGGCAGAGACAAGAATAGAACCCAGATTTCCTGAGTCACAATCCAGTGTCCCAGCCACTAACATAAGCTGCATCCTGAAATAATTATCCCAGGACCCTGATCTTGCAGTTGGATCCATACAGGCCAAGAAGGAGCTTCCAGATACAACTATACCTGAAAAAATATTGACTATAAATGTCATTGTCTCTAGATTTCCCATAATACAGATATTGTTCCCCTTCACAGACACCACTGCAATCCACAAACTTCCCACTCGGCTGCCACCTAACCCTGTAGTAGCTAACCTCACTTGGTATCGCAAGTTTTTCCATCTGGGCAGGTGCACTGCAGCCTCTCTGAGTGCCCGTCTCCTTCCTGAGCGTGCACACTACTGCCTCGATAGGCCTCTGAATGCCTGTTTCCTGCTTATGCCCTGGAGCAGTTACAAACTGGGGAAGGGGTGTGCAGCTCCCAAGTCGCGTGCAGGGGCCCAATCCAGTAGGTGGGTTCTGAGCCTGCCTCCCAGCTCAGGCCCCTCCGGTGAGTTCACACAAAACTGCTGGGGTGGGACTTCCCTCCCAAGCTGCAGTGGATTGGGTGCTCATCCCAGGATGTGGGAGACCCCCAGTTCAAGGCCCTCCTCCACCTGAGTGGGAGAAGGGATTGGAACAGGGATCTGTCACCTCTCAGGTGTACTAGGCTGCAGAATCATCCCCACGCTCTCTGGCCCAATTAATATTTAATTATTAAATTAAAGAGGAACAACAGCAATAGGCGAGATTGAGGGAGCCCTACACTAGAATAGCCCGATGGTTAGGACACTCACCTGGGAGATGGTAGATCCCTGTTTAATTCCCTTTTCCTCTTCAGGGAACTTGAACCAGGGACTGTCTCTTACTGGGTGTTTGTACAGTGTCTAGCATACTGGGGCCTTGATCTCAGGGTTTCTAATTATTAATATTTGTACTATGGTAACAACAGTCTCATTGTTCGTCTGATCTGTAGCTCCGTGTTTCAAAACAAGACTTTTGAGTGGATCCGCTTTATAGTTGGTTACTGATCGCGCACTTTGCATTCCCTCGTTTGATATTGCCCTAGACTTATCCCGGGATTGGTCAGACTACGCTCTTTGGTGGGAGCAGAAGAAGTGCTGGCTTCTGAAGACCCACTGGACGCTGGATAAATGTGGGGTGCAGGCAGATGCCACGCTGCTCTTTACCCCGCAGCACAAGATGCTGCGCCTCTGCTTGCCGAACATGAAAACCGTGAGGCTGAAGGTCAGCTTCTCTTCGGTGGTGTTCAAGGCTGTCGGTGACATCTGCAAAACCCTCAGTAAGTGACGCTTCATCTCTGATTGCAGCTGTGTTTCAGAGCTTCCTGTTGGCTCAGTGTCTGCAGCCCCTACTCATGCAAAACTCCTACCACGTTCAAAGAGACCCCTCGTATTCGAGGCTGGGAAGAAATTTTCCGCCAGTCAGATTGGCAGTGACCTTGGTGGCTTTTCGCCTTCATCTGTAGCATGGGGCGAGGGTCGCTGGCTAAGATCATGTGGACATAGCTCTCTTAATCACGTCCCTGCCACTACCAGGGCCCCAGGCATTGGTGCACCGCTGTCCCTCCACGGTGCTGCAGCAGAGAACAATAGTTTAGTCTCCTGAGGGCTGTAATCCTTTGGTCTCATTCCGATTGTTGGGCTTGGTGTGGGTGTGGCTGGGTGGTGTTGATGGCCTGTGCTATACAGGAGGTTTGGTGGACCCTTCTGGCCCTAAACTCTATGACCTCAGTCCCAGACCACAGGCCTGGACCTTTCTGAAGAGAACACAGACTTTTATGTTCAGTATCCAGTGCAGGTTGGCTAACAGGGTGAGTCTCCGCCCTTACAGATCCCTGATCCATAACATTATCAGGAGCTTCTCCTGCGACCCACGTGGCTGCTGATTAGTGAGAGTTCTGAGGGTGGCTTTAGGTGGCTGAAGCCACCAACTCCTTTCACGCTGTGCGCAGAAGAGTTTGAGCCCCGTTCTGCTCTCACACCGGCCTTACCACAGGGTAGCCCCGCAGGGTGGGTGGAGTTACTCCCGGAGTACATTAGCATAAATGAGGTGAGAATTGATCAGGCCCATTGCCTTTATTTCTTTCCTATTAAGAAGTGAATTTTAGTGCTTGAGAAACGTGTAGCACTGCTCAGACCAGGACATCCATCCTGCTTCCCCACACAGCCCTGTCAACATACTACAGTCCTGAGCCACAGCAATCTTGGTATGCCAATGATGGATTTCTCCCAAGCAGCAATTAGCAGTGGATTATTACTTGCAGCTGGATTGTGGGTTGTAGGATACAGCCCTGAATACGGAGGAGCCCCAAGTGCCGTTGCCGTGTGTGGTTTTTATTGGCCATTATCTAGTAAGATTCCGTAGCCTTAACTTCAGCACTTATCATTGTAGATATTAGACGGTCGGAAGAACTCTCTCTGTTGAAACAGTCGGAAGATACTTTGAAAAAGAAAAAGAAAAAAGACAAGAATACCAAAGAACCCGTCATAGAAGACATTTTAAACCTGTACAACTCTCCAGTGATTTCAGGATCACCAGGTAACGAAAACCCAGGTGGACTTTATTCAGCTGATTTTTTTTCTTTTAAAGAGAAATATTTTGAGGCCGAGGAAGGGGAAACAGTTCTTCATGTTGTGCAGTTAAAACAGGAGGAGGCAGAGAGGTGTGCAGGGAAGCAGAAGTTAAAGGGATGCTGTTGACGTGAAATCTAGCCAGATTTTTTTTTAAATGATTTGAAAGTAGTTTCAGGTCCTATCCCAGCCTTTGAGTCTCCATGCCAGCGTTTGTGGTTTTATATCACTATTTTTTAAATAGTTTTTCTGTCCCGGTGCTCCTGAAAGACCCACACAGACAAAAAGGGTATCTGACGAAGGCCCCAACCCTGCAAACAGTATATGCTGCTCCTTCGTTGGCAGTGTGAGCCCAGCTTTGGAATGGTCAGTCATTTCTGACATGCTGCAAAAGAGAGAATGGAACTGCTGATTTTTTTTTTTTTAACATTTTATATATCAGCCAAACCTGAGTGGAATTTCATGGGACAAAGAAAAGGCACTTCTCTACCCAGCGGGCATTTCCCCGGGCAAATATCTAAGGCCTGCTTTGAACAATGGAGGTGTGAGAGCTTCTCAAAGAAATGGTTTAGAATCCTGTGTAACAAAGTGCTAGGCAATGTAAAGATAGCGGTCACTACCAGTTCCCCTTATAATAATACATGATTGTTTTTTAACTTGCAGCAAGTCCTGGTTTATACAGTAAAACTATGATTCCCATTTATGATCCTGTCAATGGAACACCAGTCTCTTCTACTATTACTTGGTTCAGTGACAGCCCTCTGACCGCACCGAACTGCAGCATCCTCGCCTTCAGCCATCCCAACTGTTCTCCGGAAACACTGGCTGAAATGTATCAGCCTCGGACCTTAGCTGACAAAGCCAAACTTAATGCAGGGTAAGGATGCTTCTCTTTGGCATGTAAGCTCGCTTAGCTGAATTGACACTAATCCAGCCTTTTCAGAAATGAAACACAGAATTTGAAAACCTAATTCTTGTATTTAGTTGTGTGGTATCTTTAAAAGGGGTCCTTTGATCTAGCTCTCGTCTCATAAATGCTTCTTTGACTCCTTTCTACTTTTTGCCTTTATGCCACTTATTTTGTTTTAAGTGTTCAGCAACGTAACATAAAAAGACACTAGACTAAATTTTTCTTTATCAGACCACTGCAAATCCACTGAAGTGTGTAAGATCGCATTGGTGTAATTGAGAGGAGAATTTGGCCCTCTATCGAGTAATGGTGGCTTCTCCTTAAATAAAGCGCTGAGGGCATGTGTGATGGCCGCCATCTTCATTGACACAGTGGGGATTGAACTGGGGACCTCCAGAGCTAAAAGCGTGACCTGCTACAGCTTGAGCTAAAGAGCCAAACTCAAGAGCTTGGACTTTAACAGAAAAACACTTTTTTGATGGAAATTTTTCAATCAGCCCTACTGTAGACTTATATTTTCTGCTCTGGAGGACCCAGTTTCAATCCTTAGTGTATTGACCAAGATGGCAGTTGCCGTATAAGTGAAGGCTGTAACAGACCCACATCCTCTGTAGATCATGCGTCATGCATGCAGAGGAGCAGGATCGCCTAGACTTCAGCCATAATTGAAGACCTGGCAGAGGAATCACTGAGCCTGCGAGCACTTTCCACAAAGGAAAACTGCATTTTTTTTTATTTATTTTTTTTAGCTTTTTGTCACCTAAGCGGCTCCACCCCCTCCTCTCAATCATTGCAAATCAGTAATTCCTCCCAGGAATGCACTTTGACTAAACAATGCACTGCTGCAGGCCACAGACAAATTCTACTCAATAAGATTTACAAAAATGACTGTGTTGTGCTCCCTCTGCTGGCTCTTCATCCCCAACAAAGACTACTCCTAGGTCTTTGCTGACATACGATGATGTTGGTGCATGCTTTGGCATGAGATGACCACCAAAGTGCTCTTGTTAGATGGGGTCTATCAGGATTTGTTATCCCACAAGCTGACCTACTGCACACTGACAGTGATCCTATCTTTTAGCCTTTACTTTGTCATTTAGTCATTGAGGGAGCTGGTCAGCAAAGCACTTATGAGTAGCCCCATTGACTTCTGTGCTTAAAGTTCATACTTCAAGGCTTAAATAACATCTCGCTAGTAGGGGGTCAGGAGGAAACTTCTCTGGGGGGGCAGGTTACTCCATAATTGCCTACTGCAGGATTTTTTACACCTTCTTCTGAAGCAACTGGACCTAGCTAGTGTTGAAAAAGAACATAGTGGATTGAGTGGATGTGGGGTCTGACCCCTTTGAGCAGGGGGTTGGACTAGATGACCTCCTGAGGTCCCTTCCAACCCTGATATTCTATGACCCAGCCTGGTAGTTCTTGTGTTCCTTTGTTTAAATACTTTAGACACCCATGCAAAAATACAGTGTGCTTCAGTTATGTGAATTTGCCTGTGCTTGTAGGAGCCAAAACTATTCGTTCATTAGAGTTACTCTGTAGCTTTGTATCTGACATTGTTTTCCTGGCACAACTGAATTTATTTTTTGTTTTTTCTCCAGCTGGCTGGATTCATCACGATCGCTTATGGAACAAAGCGTCCAGGAGGACGATCAGCTTCTCTTACGCTTTAAGTACTACACTTTCTTTGATCTGAATCCAAAGGTAAGAGTCTCTTAACTCTTGGTTTCTGTCGTTTCTCTTTGTTTGGCCAGCTTTCGTGTTCAGGAGCTGCAGCACAAGCCTCTTGCGATTCCTAGCTAAAACGCAATAAAGGGTTGCTCGGAAGTTTCATATTCAGTGAATTCTGCTCCTTGCGGATCTTTCAGCTAAGAGTTCGCCCCCTTCGCTGAGTATTTGATACCCAAGTGGCTGTTCACACATCCTGGTCCCCTCCTGTATCAAAGGCCCTGATACTGCTCCATTGAAATCAGTGGAAAGGCTCCCATTCGCCCCACTGGGAGTTGGGTTGGGTCCAGAGAGGCCAGAAGAATGGGAGAGAGGCCAGAGCTGTGTCCCCAGGATTGTCCCCCTTCAAATACATTCTTGTTACCTGTTGGGGTTGTCACTGGGGGTCCTGTTTCCTCTTCCCTTCCTGACTGCATGCCAGAGGGGTTTTGCATCCCAGTGGGCTGTTCCTCTCTGTTCCCCCTTTCCAGATCTCCAGAGCTGAGACCTGACCCCCAGCCTCCCTCCCGGGAGTCACTAAAGATTCCAGCCCCCAGACAGCAACCCATCAAGGACACTGAACTCAACCAGGATGCATGCAGTGCTCTGTGAGCAGGGAGGGTAGCCCCAACTGGGCTCCGGGCCCTTAAGGTGGCACTGCCAAGATATGTCTCAAAGATTTTCTTAACTATAAGGGCCTGGTCCAAAGACCACCAGAAGAAGTGGTCAGGCTTTCAAAAGAGCTTGTTTATTTCCTGCATTTCTCTCAACGTGGGCAACAAGAATAATCGGGGTAACATTTGCAAAAGTACTTAGGAGCCTAAGTCTCATTTGCAAAAGTCACTTTGGGTCAGATTTTTAAAGGTATGCAGGTGCCGAACGCCCATTGAAATGCCACTGGGAACCTCAGTCTCATTGCCTTTTAATGGGACTTAGACTCTCAAGTGCCTACGTCAGTTTTGAAACTGGCACTTAGGCTCCTAAAGTTACTTGAGTGCTTTGGTAAGTTTGCGCCTTAGTTCTTTGCATCTGCACTGATAGTGACTTACACAAGATTACAGGAAGTTGAGTTCTGCTTTTGTTTTATTTTTAAAAACATCACTTAATTAGGGCCAGATCCTTAGCTGGTGTAAATCAGGAAAGTTCCATTGTAAATTGTAGCTGTACCGGCTTATGCCAGCTGAAAATCTTGCCCTTTTTTAACATTTTTTTGGGGGGGTGAATTAATTGTTATTTATCTAAAATGCCTGAAAGGAATGTGCTTTCTAGTCTGATTAAAACGTGGGGTGAAATCCTGGCCCCACTGAAGTCAATGGGAAGTTTGCCATGGACTTCAATGGGACTAGAATTTCATCCATTGTCTCCTCCAGTCAAGGAGTTCCTACATGAACTAATGCAGCATTTTATCTCTGCCTCCAGTATGATGCGGTGCGAATAAACCAGCTATATGAACAAGCCCGGTGGGCCATCCTATTAGAAGAAATCGATTGCACAGAGGAAGAAATGTTGATCTTCGCTGCATTACAGGCATGTACTTGATCCTAGTTGAAAAACCGGTTTTCTCAAGGGGGTAAACACAAGCTAGGGCAGGAACGTAATGGAAAGAGCACGAGCTAATTCCTTGACTTGAGCAGTTTGCAGTTGTGCGTAGAGTTCTTCCAGGGATTGATTGTTGGATTCTGTAAAGTGTTTCATGCTCAGGTTAAAACAATGTCCATTTATTTACATGCAACACATATGCCTTATGTAACCGTTTATTAACAGTTTCTAAAGCAACTATAACCCACATTAAATCAGAGCTATTTATTTTCCATTTCAGAAAGCATTTCTTCTTCAGTATTAACTGCCTACAGGGTAGCCTTTTAATAATGGCTTCTTTGGAAGGAGTTTTTAGACAAAATTGCTTTATTTACTACCTGTCAAAATCCCACTTTGCCCCCGAGGGTTTCTACAATGCAGTTATATTTTGGCAATATAAAAATCTGCAGCACATTGAAAACTGAAAATGTGGGGACAGTGTCAAGTACATTTGAGTTTAACCTGACAATAAATAGCACAAGGAATAGCGTTGTGGTGATATAACACTACAGGGTTCTGGTCCGAGACTGGGACTACTGCAACACAAATAATAGTCGATGATAAAACCCCTTCATTTTAAAATGGAGTTTCCATGGAATTCAAAGTTTGCCACCTCTGAGTGCCACAGAATCCTGCAGTCTTGCTGCAGAATTTAGATCCAGTTTGCCCCAGAGTATGGATTGAAGGCTGGAGTTGTGGATTTGTAGGTTACAAAGCCAGAAGGGACTGCTGTGATCATCTGATCCGACCTCCTGTATAACACAGGTGTCACAGGGTGTTCTACTTGCTGCTGGAGCGCCTCCTTCTGGCTGCATCTGGGGATTAGTTCTGCCAGTCCAACATCCCTCCAGCTTTTGCTCACTGCATCACGCTCCTTGTCCTGCTCCTTTGGGACTCAACTACTCCCGCTTTGTAGCTTGCCCCTCCAGCCAGGCCATTCTAGTCCTCCCTTTCCGGGGTATCAAAGTCTCTCAGGACCCAATGTCCCAGGCAGTCCTTCCTCTGAGAGCTCCGTAATGGTGCCGCTGCTCAGTGGCTGGTAGGGGAACCCAGGCCCGCCCTCTCCATGGGTTCCAGCCTAGAGACCCTACAACAAGCAGTCAAGGTCTGCACAGTCCCGAACCTCACTGCTGTATCCCTGGCCACTTCCTACCTTACCGTCTCTCACCTTGAGAGTGACTGCAGTTCCTCTCTCTAGCCCCCTGCTTGCTTGCTTTTCTTTCCCTTTGTTATGGCGTAGCAGAGTTGACTGAATAGTCACAACCTGCCACCAACTAGAATTCCTCAATACTTAGCGGGTTTTAGCCTCTTGCTCTGCCTGGTGTCTTTCAGGTGCCTTTTTCTTTTACTAAATCACATCATGTAATTTTTTTTGCCTTAAGATGTTTGACTTCCTCAAAAAGCTGTTCCCTTTCTTTATTAAAGCCCCGACATACCCATCAAAGATGATGGATTGTTTCTTCCACCTTCGAGTGAACATAGTCCACCTTCGTGACTTTTTATTCGAAAAAGATTTCTGTTTAAGCCACAATGGTCAAATTGTATTCTTAATAAAAGCATTTCCGTCGCCCTAGCCAGGCCCTGACGTATATTGTAATCCTGAACTCTAGGGCACAATTCAAAAAATCTTCTGCCTCTTTTTCTCATTAATCCAATTGTTTTGCCATTCGTCTTTTCCATTTTTCTGTACTACGTTTCCCCAAGTGTATTTCTATGTCAAACCTTCCATTTCTTTTAGCTGCTTTGTCTGCCATTTCATTCTGTGTGCACTGGGGTCCAAGCTAATGCTACACGTATCCCCATCTGTACTAACTCTGTTGTTAGAAATATCTTAATTGATTAAATCACTTCTATGTACTGAGATGCCCTTTTTTATTGCCATAAGGCCTGAGATTGAATCTGAAAAAAATTACCACTGCTGCTGGGCATACATCCCAGATCTAATTTATTGCTACTAGTTCAGCTGTTATGACAGCAGTGGTGGATTATTGCATGGGACCCATGCCCAGGGGCTCTGGCCAATTTGGGGCTACCGAAAAAATCTCCCCCCACCGAGGCCATGAGGCTGGAGGAGCTCTCACTCCCCGTTGCGGCACGGAGTTTCTCCGGTCTTGGGGTCGCAACGGCAGTGGGGGAGGTGGAAGGAGCAGAATGGGTTGGGGCCATGGGTGGAATGGGGCGGGGCCTCGGGGGAAAGGGTGGAATGGGGTGGGGCCAACGGTGGAACAAGGGTGGGGCTGCGGCGGAAGGGGTGGGGCAGATCACGGTTCCAATGCCGGGGCCCCCCCACTTGCTCCAGCCCAGGGCCCCAGCAGACCTTAATCCACCTCTGCATGACAGAGGTTTCCTGGGTACATATGACATCTGGTTTAGCTTTCATTTCCAGGATATTTTCTTTTAGTTCTTGACCATGTGCTATCAGGCTGTGTGCATTGAGATCCCCATACTAGTCATATGTCACCATTCACTTCATTCAAAATTGCACGAATGTGGTCTATTGACAAGTTGCTAATATACAAGTATTTCTCATTGCCCTTGTGATAATTTTTCATTTTTTCTGACTTTTTTCCCCCCAGTTTGTGATATACAGTTCATCACTTCTATCACTAATGCAATAAACCTTTCTTTTTTCATTACTGGTAGATCATCACCTATTCCTTATGTGGTGTTTATCATATTCTTACAGAACAAGGCTATGTCTGCAGTTCCCCTTTTTCTGTGCTGATTGTCTTTCTTCTCCACCTGATGCTTTGAAAGTCTCCTTACAGTTTTCACATATGTTATTGACAGTTTTTGTCTTTTGCATCTCTTTAGCTTGCCGCAATACACCCTCTATATGCCAGTCTGTGGTTACCACCACAGTTACTACATTTGACCTCTGTCTCTTCTCTACAATTTTCATAGGAATGCTTTCCCCCACATTTACCACATCTTGTTTTCCCTTTACAAACAGCCACTACGTGCTCATACCGTTGGCTCTTATAACACCTGAAGAGAGGGGGGTTATATGGCTTAGTTCTCAATATCTGAAACCCTAGTGTTACTTTCCCAGGTAGAGTCGCTCCCTTGAATGTAATCAGTACAGCTGTGGATGGCTTGCTTTCTTCTCGTTTACTCATTAGTCACTTCCTTACTAATACTTTATCTTCTCCTATGCTTTTGGTTATCTCATCATTGGTCAGCTCTAATAGCACTCCATCTAATACCCCCTTTATTTCAGTCAAATACTTTGGTAGTTGGCAACTTATTTTAACTTTCCCTAGCATTTTAGTTTTTAGCAGTTTATCAGCTTGCTCTTTGTTTTTACATTCAACTAGAAGACCATCTCGCAGCTTCCTAACTCTTGCAATATCCCCTACACTTTTGTTTTAATCCAAGCAGCTACTTTCACAGGGTTAACATCATCTAAGCTTATATCTTTTGGCTAGGGATCTTACCAATAGAACATTTTGGCTTATTTCCTTCCTCAGCTTTGCTTTTTTACTGATATCATCTGCTTCTATTCTTTTCTTTTTTCCCCCTACTTTGCCCTGACCTGCACCACAACTACAAACAACTATCAGTACTACTACATCGCTCAGGGGGAAATCTATACCCCTAGTGTAGGTAGTGTCTTCACTAAATGCTGCAGCTCTGTAAGTGTAGACGAGCCCTGTGTATCCATTCTCCCTCTCTAATAGATTCTTCTTCAGTTTCTAGAGTGACTTCATTTGGGGTCAGGGAATCCTCCATTGCCCTGGCCCCTTCTGCTCTCAGCTATGGGCTTTATATAGGCTCCCCCTGTTCCTGTCCAGTGGAGCCTCCTCTTTAATTAGTCCTCCTTGCTCCCTGGGTCCTCCTCCAGGTGTAGCCTAGCTGGGCAATTGGGCCTCGCTTACCCCCTGCAGGCCTTGTGTGGGGGTGGATACCCCATCACAACCAGCCATAGAACTTCCCCAGCATAATTCCTGTTTGAACCAGAACATCTTTTAGAAAAGCTTGCTGGGCCAGGGTGAGATTGTTAGTCACGGGGGCACCCTGACAAAATGTAGAATTATCCAAGAGTGGAATGTCACCATTGGCATTCGCCATACAAGCTCTTTGGCAATAATTGTATTCGAAATCCTATTGTATCTACCCCACTGTTTACAGCCAATGGAAATTCCATCCTAATTCCTCACTATGGAGGCCCACACCAGGTGGACCCCGCCCTAGAAAAATGATTGCACTCTTTTCAGAGTCTTTGCTTACAGGTAGCCAGTGATATTTACAGTACGTTTTTGAAATAAACTAGGCCTTTCAATCCAACTCTCTATATTTTATTACAGTATCACTTAAGCAAGTTATCATTATCATCAGAGGCACAAGACTTCACAAATGAATCTGAAGTAGACGAAGTGGAAGCTGCGCTTTCCAATCTGGAAGTAACGCTGGAAGGTGGAAAAATGGATAACATTTTGGTATGTCATTTGGGGTCCCGAGCTTGCTCCCACTGAAGTCACTGAATCAAATACCTTAGCTTTATATCCTGAGAACTCTAGTAAGAAAGCAGGACCTGAAGGGTGTGACAGCCCTTTAGGAAGTGTGTTGTAATAAAATTTATCCTTGATTATCCTTAGGAGGACATTACAGACATACCGAAACTTGCAGATAATCTCAGGCTCTTTAGGTGAGTAAACACAAAAAGATTGAACAAAAAACAAAGCTATGCATGTGAAGATTCCTTCAGTTTTGTTGCCTTTTAATGCTGTCCAAGTGATCTCTAACAATGATTTTGAGGAGAGCAGTGAAGATATCTGATAAGTGTATATAACAAATTCCATAACTGGCACTTTGGCATAATGTCCTTTTTTGCTGCTGCTGCTTCTTCCCCCCGATCTTCATCTGGTATAAATCAGTGTACCTCCATTGCAGTCAAGGGAGCTAAACAGATTTACATCTACTGAAGAGCTGGCCCTTTATACATAACAGAGTTCACTGAAAATTCTCCATCAAAACTTTTTTTGACAAAAAAATTGCCTTTTTTTCTAAATCAAATAGTTCACAAATTTTGTTTTTTCCAATTTTTCTGTTTGTTTGTTTTTTCCAGTGTGAAACCAATTTTTTATTTTTTGCCTCCAAAAATGTATAACTTAAGGGGAAAAGTCCTCCTCAAAATCTTGCATTTCTTTCTAATATTTTTAACAGTAAATACTGAAATATTACAGCTGGTTAGAAACATTAACACAAACAGGGGGCCAGATTTAAATGATTTCAAACGGAGTTACACCGGTTTGAAATTGGAGTAATGCTGTGGTGAATCAGGTCTCTAATATCTAGCCTTCAAAGGGTTAGATTTTTATTGGTAAAGGTCAATTTCACCATACACCCACAAACCGATGAAAAATTATTTCTATTGATTATAAAGTTTGCAGATAGGCAAAGTAAGAAAAATGCTACTTGAGAAGTTATTAGAGTTTGAATTAAGGCTATTTACTTTGTATATTTTGACATATGATGTGGACAACTTGTGTTAATGATTATAAAACTTAAACTTTTTTAATCTCAACATCTATTGTCATTAAATAATTGTCTGACCTTCCCATCATCTGAACCCCTATAGGTTCCCACAACTGTGAAAATTTAAGTTGATTAAAGTTGGGGAAAAAAGCTTTAAAATAAAAATGTCAAAAAAATAATAATTTTAAATTGAATTCTGCCAAGCCTAATAACATGTAACCTGCACAAGAAACAGTCCAAAAAGTACAATTCCATCATCACATTACAAATGATCATGAGTAGGATGTTGTACTGAATCACATCACAGCGACTGCAACGTTTGTAATGTTTGTTGTTTCAAAACGGACCCAGTTTTTAGAGAAACAAAGCCTTCTATTGTGGGATTATTTATCAGTTTCATTCTCTGGACAAATCATATTGCACTGACCTCACTTGCTAAATGGCTCAAATAAACCTGAAATGTATAGCTGTCATATTTGCATATGAAAGTTGCCTGGTCATTTCCAGTAAAGAAATCAGTTCAACAGTCATGACGCTTTCAAGGTGTGTTAAGATGAAAGCGAACTCAACCCTTTTAAGTGCTATCAGTTCTGTAGTTTTAGTAATGGATTGTTTGTTTCTCCCTTCCCCCTCCACCTCCCCAACAAGGCGGTTATCTTCAGACAGCATTCAGTGGTTATTTTTAACCATTAAGAATGTTATAAATCACACAGTAAACCAAAGGCATTTCAAAGGATATATGAAAATCAGATTAGATGTAAAACATTCCTTTAAAAGGCTAGTAGTGTTTTGTTACTAATACTTGCTTTGTTGCACTGCTAAATACACAGTTTTGCAAACCTGAACATGTTTGCACTGACAGATGCATTCACATGCATCATGTTGAATCACAGTGTGTGTCATTGCAACATATTGGGAAAACAATATTTGCATTCATATGGGTGATAATATTGGGTAGTTCGCTCACATCTGGCCCAAGAACTACCGGACTATATTTTTTATTTTAAATGAGTAATAAGTAAGGCTGGTTGAAAATTTTCTGTCCAAACTTCTTTTTTGGAAAATTGGGTTTTTGACTAAACAAAAGTTTTCACAGCTGGTGTCCGCTTTCCTCTGAAATGTTTGTTGGTTTTGTTTTCGTGGTTTGGGGTTTTTTCCCCCATCAGAAAAATGAAAACCAAATATTGTCCATTGCCAAAAAGTTTTTTAGATTTTTGACAAAAAGTCAAAATTTTCTAGATGGAAAAATTCTCATTTCCCAATCAGCTCCAGTACTAAATGGACAGTACTCTTCTGTAATTCTTAAAGATCAATAATGACTTTTTAGAATTTGTACATGAAGGGTTTCACTACTCAAGTCAACAGTATTTTAAGTAGATTGTGTTTTTAACTTAAAATAGTGATTGTCTCTTCAAACATATTAGGTTTGATCCTGCTCTTGCTAGTGTCTTATCAGTGGAGTTACTCCTGATTTAGACCAGTACAAACAAGACGAGAATCACACTGAGTTGTGGATAGTCCTGGAGAAAATGTTACTCAATTAATTAAACAATTGCAACTCCTCCCTAAGGCAGATGCATTTAAACTGGTTTAAGAGGGTTAGCTTGCATTGGTAAAGTACTGAATTAAATTAAACTGATTAAAGCCAGAGTCAAACTGGTTTAAGTGTGTCGATGAGGGGTTTACAGCAGTTTTACTAGATGAATTTAAAATTATTATTTATTATTATAGTGCCTAGGAGCCCTAGTTAAGGACCAGGACCCCATTGTGCTAGGTGCTGTACAAACACTGAACAACAGGACAGCTCCTGCCCCAGAAATTGTACAATCAAAGTATAGATTAATTTAGTCAAACTGATGCAATTTTTGTAATATAGACAAGGCCTCGGAAACCACAGTGGAGCATCGGAATTAATGTATACATTGTATTAGCAGTAGTGTATTTATCAGACAAAACCTCATTTAGCCTTTTTAGAAGAGATTGATATTGATTATTAATGTAAAACTTAAAGATGGACCTTAATCAATATTCTGGGTATAAACATCCCTGGACTTCAGGGTAACTTGGAGTTTGTTCTGGACAATGGGGATTGAGCCTTCTCTCACTTACACAGGTGCAAATCATGAGTAACTCCTCTCAAGTCAGTAAATGAATGACCTCGGTGGAGCTATGCTGGATCTATACTGGTGTATCTGAGAGCAGTCTATGGCCCAGCGATTTGTAGGTTGTAACGTAAGCCATAAAACTGATTCACATCCTCTTTATTTGTAGGCCCAAGAAGCTAACGCTAAAAGCCTTCAAGCAGTATTGGTTTGTCTTTAAAGACACTTCAGTATCTTATTTTAAAAACAAGGAAGCTGGGCACGGAGAACCCATTGAGAAGCTAAACCTAAAAGGTAGGCATTTGTTTTTCCTTTTCCATATTTACTCTATTTCATTCATAGTATGGAAAAATTAATCGAGAACTCACTGTAAATTGTATACTAAAAGATCAATATGGTAGCACTTAATCCTACGGCTGTTTACAGATATTGGCCTATTTGGGGCCTGATCATACAGGCTTTACCTGCAGAAAGAGGCCCAGCTGAACTGTACTAGCCCAAAAGGAAGTGTTCCTAGCCTATCTGGCCTGACTTGGAAAGTGCTGAGGGCCACTGAACTCAGTGGAAATTGAGAGAACTTACAGCCATGAAGATCAGACCCTCTGTTTGCGACACTTCTGTTTCCAAATATTTATACTGTATGTTTAAGGCAAATTCTCACCCCTGTCCTTGCAAAAAAGTAAACTGCTAATAGAGGATTTGGGGTAAAATTCCAAAAAGTGCCCAAGACCCATTTTCAAAACTAGTCACTTTTTTGAAAATGGGCCTTAGCCTCCTAAATCACTTAGGTGCTTTTGGAAATTTTACCCTATTCCACTAAACACGTCTCCATTATAATGCTGTATTAAATTATTGCTAAGATCCATGTTGAAAATTTCAGACATCTTCTTTACCTCACTGGTCATATTCTTGTGATTCAAGTTAAACATTGTGCTCTTAGCACTACAGGTGCTCAGCACTTCTGCAAATTAGACCAGTCATTTAGGTGCCGTGCTTTGGGCTAATGTTTGAAAATCTTGCCCACGGATCTCAAAAAGATCCATTAAACACCGCCTTTCCACAGCTATAATAGTTACTGCACCTCTGATGTTAACTAAATACATGTATCCTTCATTTCTTTTTGTCCCTCTGTCATTTAGGATGTGAAGTTGTACCAGATGTAAATGTAGCCGGGAGAAAATTTGGAATTAAATTACTAATTCCTGTTGCTGATGGCATGAATGAAGTGTATTTGAGATGCGATAATGTGAGTAATGAGACATAAAGTACATTCCTTATTCTGGATGTTTATTATGGCACTTCCTGGGAAGGCAAGTCACAGAACAGCACCTGTGATAGACCCTGTACAGATAAATAAAGATGCCCCAGAGATCTCACAATCTGTATGTCAGATAGGATGCCACAAGTGGACAAAACAGGCAAATGGGTGTGGGCTGGTAGAAGGGATAAAGTAATGAGAAAACAGAGTTCATTCACGTATTCACATGTAGAGCCATTTGAAACAAGTAAGCGCATGGTGAAAAATTTCAAAATAAATGAAAATGTTTTGTTTTGAAATTTTCAGTGACATTTTTTTCCTCGCTTTTTTCCCACTGGAAAAGCGGGCAGCGGGAAGGATAGTCGAAAAGTAAGAGTGATTTACACACACACATTTTTTGAATTTTATTTTAATGACAAATTTCAATACAACATGTGGACCCAAGTGAAGATTCTTTGTGAAAATTTTCATTCTGGTCCAAAAAAAAAAATTCCCTGGAAAATATCCTCCTGGCTCTATTCCAAAGCATTTTATTTTATTCGGTAGGCTCAGTAGCCACTGCTGGAGCCAGGAAATTGTTTCCCACAAATATTCACTTGGATAAAATATTGAATTTGCTTCTGTTCTGTTTATGTCCATGAGTCAGTTATGCTGAGCCCCCACAGTTGCTACTGAAGTCAATGGGAACTACAGATGCTAGGCATTTCTCAAAGTCAGGCCCTGTGTGAATGTTCTACCAAGCAGGAATGTTAACAGCTGATTTCAAATAAACATCCAAGAATATTCCATGGAAGCAGCTTTGGAACTCACTACGGTAATCGTGTCCCGGGAAGCTGATTCTGAGTTACACTAGCCCAATCAGAGAGTAGCATTGATACATGTGATCTATGTGTCCAAACTTAACTAATCGGCACAGCTTGAATTTTGGGTGTAGAATGATCATAATGAACTGCTTGTGAGCAACAAATGGCAAGAATTTGGCCAGTAATTGCAAACGATTGGGGGTTTTTATTGCAGGAGAATCAATATGCGTGCTGGATGGCTGCTTGTGTCTTAGCTGCCAAAGGCAAAACAATGGCAGACAGCTCTTACCGGCCCGAGGTGCATAAAATCCTTTCATTCCTGAAGATGAAGAACCGGAGCACATCTCCGCAGGCGGTCTCCGATCCAGAGAGCATGGACATGAAACCGGAACGCTTTGTCTCACCACGATATGCCAAAAAATACAAGTCCAAACAGGTACGGCTGGCGTCCCTGAGGTTAGGCTGGCCCCTGGGAAAGGAGAGATGACAGATACACTGTGGGGTGGAGCCCAGGGTCAGACTGGCTCAGAACGGTGCTGGGAGACTACTCAAGGGGCTCCTTGCCACAGCCAGGAATATCTTACAACAATAATTCTCCTCCGTGTTTAATGAGAGGCCTGTCTCTTTAAAACAAGCACAGAGACAGGCTCTCAACACTTGCTTTCTCCCAGGAAGCCCCCTGCAGCCATCCCTCTGTCTCCAAAGCCAGTGGCTGCCTCCCATTGATCATGCTGGCACCCCAGAAGGTTGCACGAGGGACAAGGTTGTCTGTACCTTAGGTAGATAGGATCCTCCAGCAACCCCCTAGACCGGGAGAGGAGGAGAAGACCTCCTGTGGTTCCCCACCCCCTAGCAGAGCTGGTCGGGAAATTTTTTGTCTAAACTGTTTTTTGTTGGAAAAAGCCAATTCTCTGAAACAGGAAATTTTCACAGGAAAGGGTCTGTTTTGGCAAGAAGGTTTCTTAGGTCGGAGGAGGGGGGCGCAAGTATGTACGTACTTGCAAACACCAACTCCCAGAATAGCCAATAGTCCAGTGGTTGGGGCACTCGCGTGGGATGTGAGAGCCCAGATTTAAGGCTGTGCTTTGCCTGAGTCAGCCCAGGGACTTGAACCTCTTGGCTATTCTAGGGTGAAGGGTTGATCTCTCTCTCTCTCTCGTTTTTCATTTTAAAAGGGCTCGGTTTAATCCTGTTGGAAAATAGGAAAAGTTTTGAAGTCTAAAAAATTTTGGGAGGACTAAAAAAAAGTTTGCCGGGCAGCTTTACCCTCCCCGCCCCCCGCCCCCAAGTTGTACCAGTTTGTCACTGAGTGGGTTTGAATTGATCAAGTTACAATTGTCGAGTAACGAATTGTTGCATGTAACAAATCAAGTCAGCCCATTCCTCCCAGAACTTATGGACAGGCTCCTCTCCAAAGCCAGATAGCAGAGCTACCTGCAACTCAGCCCTCACCGTAGGGTTTTCTCCTTTATAGGGCCACAGCCTCAGAGGGGCCCCCTGCTGCAGGCCTCATGGGCTTCCAGCCCCTCTGGCATTAGATCAGGAATCAGCATGGTAAAACGGCTCCCTAGCAAAGGGCACCTTTGTTTGCACCGATGTACTTGTTACTAGATTGTGCAAATGAAGCCCTAGAGCTTGCTAAGTGCAGTGACTGCAAAGGGCATGAATGCGTACCAAATGTAACAACAGCCTGGTGTCATAAAGGAGCCTGCTTCTCTCATTGGCTTTAAACCTGATCTGCAGGTGATCGGGGTCCATTTCCCCAGCGCTCTGCAGGGCTCCTTGGCAGCATATTTAGCATTCCAGCAGGATGGCTCAGGAGTGACGCTGCGCACAGCAATTCAGTTTCCACGCCATGAGCTCCTGCGGTCACCAGGCCACAAGTCGGGGTAGCAGCCGCAGGTGGACCCAGCACAAAGCAGAAACAGGGAAGTGCACCGGGCCAAAACAAGGATGTAGGATGAGAACCAGAAACGAGCCAGCCAAAGAATCGCTAGCCTGAGGCAGCGTAGGGTGATGGAATGAGCCGTCGCTCCAGGCTAGCTGGGATCGGAGGGCCATATTGTACTGAATGTGCAGCTTGGAAACTAAAAGCTCTTCCTGTGCTGTCGCTTTGTTGGCAAACAATCGACAGAGGGCCGGATTCCCTCCGTGCACGCCAGCTGGTCTGCACCAATCAGGCAAGGTAGAACAGTCATAAATCCATTAGGTCTGGCTTCACGAGGCTCCTGCATGCCTAGAGGAATCCTTGGGTGGCAAAGGGCCACCGTAGGAGCTCCTACACCACCCGACACCTGGCCTGCAGTGCAGGGGATGTGGCCAGAAAGAGGGGGAGTGAGTGGCCGGGGCCTCCTAACATCCCAGAAGTCTCCAGCTATGGAATGCTCCTTAGGGGAGGTGGGCAGCAAACCTAAAATACAGCAGCCCTGAGGTTGCTCTGCTTTATGTTGGATCCCAGCACAGCAGAGAATGAGGATCAGGCAGGTATCTTTATGCCCCAGACTCTCCTGATCTGCACTGAGCAGAACAAGGCTACAGGTCAGGATTTGTCCCTGAGTGAATACAGCACCTTGTTTACTTAGGAGAGCGACTACTTCCTCCTGAACCATTTGTGTCTGAACGTGGCCTTGGAGCTGATACTATTTTATTTAAAGAAAACAAAGGACATTTTTGCACAGCACTCATCAACCCTCTGAAATCCTCCTCTCTCCTGTCTCTCTCAGTTGGCCGCCCGCATTCTGGAAGCCCATCAAAACGTGGCACAGATGCCGCTAGTGGAAGCCAAGTTGCGCTTTATCCAGGCGTGGCAGTCCCTCCCTGAGTTCGGTTTAACATACTACATTGTAAGGTAATAATGTCAGACTGCCCTGCTGTTTTCCTGGTCAGTGATTTTCAGAGACTCCTTTGAATCACAGTTCTTAAGAACATGATCTTACACTTTTTTTTTTTTTTTAAGAACACTTTTTAAATTCTGGAAACCTGCATGCTGTTTTAGGACCAGCTTTATTCTTGGTTTGTACAGCACCGAGCACTATGGGGTTCTGGCCTAGGACAAGGGCTCTTAGGCACTACGGTAATACAAGTAATAAATAGTAATAATATTTCTATTAGGTGGTAGCACTTAGGAGCCCCGTTACTCCCCATTGTGTTCGGCATTGTACAAAACATGAGTTTTGACTGAAGTAAGGTGCCCGGAGGAATAAACTAGACTTATCACTCACACAAACTCAAAGATGAAAAAGCACCATTTCTTCCTCCGTGTTCTCAACTGTGCATTGCATCTCATCGCTCCTGCTCTTTCCCAGTAGCACTCGATGCAACACTGCATTTCTTTTAAGCATCACACCTGTTTTGGCAATTCATTACGTACTATATGCATTCAAATAGCAAACTGTCAGCTCCTCCATATCTCAGGGTTTGTCTCCACTTACTGGGGGATCGACGAGCGGCGATCGATCCACCGGGGGTCAATTTAGTGGGTCTAGTGAAGACCTGCTAAATTGACCGCCAATCACTCTCCTGTCGACTCCGGTACTCCACCGGAATGAGAAGACTAAGGTAAGTCGACAGGAGAGTTTCTCCCGTCAACCCAGTGTGGTGTAGACACCGCAATAAGTCGACCTAAGCTATGTCGACTTCTGCTACGTTATTCACATAGCTGGAGTTGCGTAACTTAGGTCGACTTAGCCCCATAGTGTAGACCTGCCCTCAGCTGTCAGCTGGAAGCTGGGGTCCGAACAAATAGGGTCCAATTCTGCTCTTAGTTATTGCCTTGCAGCATCCATCTCCCACTGCTCTGGGCCTTCCTAAGGTTTCAGTAGGGATATACGGGTGCACCTGAGGACAGAATTTAGACCATTGAGTCACAATTGCTCTCCCCAAAAAGTTCAGCAAAATTTACAGAGCAAAAAAAAAAAAAACCAGTAAGGCACATCCCTTATTTGGTGCCTACTGTCCTGTATAAAGACAATTTAGGATGCACTTTGTCCCATGTTTCATCAATAATTCTGCCAAAGGTCCTAAACTGTGATACAAATGCATGATTTTGTAGCGTAGATAACATATTTGTGTAATGATGTTCTGTAAACTGATAGGCAGTTATCTGATGACACACACACACACACACACACACACACACACACACACACACACACACACACACACACACACACTCACTCTCTCTCTCTCTCTCTCTCTCTCTCTCTCTCTCTCTCTCTCTGATCTGGTTCAAGTCCTCTCCCGCAGGGCCAGCTGTGTGATCTTAGACGAGATTCCAAAATAGAATCAATGTCACACAGGGGGTGGGGGGAAGGAAATGCTTTTCCTAGCTATCTCCTGGGCCCCTTGCCAAGTTCCCATGGAAGGACTTTCCTTGGTCTTACCTCAAATGCTCATATCCTCCAGAGTGAGGCAGAAGCATTCCTTTATATAGTTTCCTGCAGGTGTCACATGACACTTTGTCAATGGACCCCCCTTCTCCATTATGTGATTTGTGTGGAAACTACAACTCCCAGCAGCCCCAGGCTTAAAGGGGCTGTGTCCCTGTATCAGCTTCTTTGGAGCAAGAATCACCTTTTTGTTCTGTGTAACATTTATCACAATGGGGTCCTGGTCCATGACTAGGGTGCCAATGTGCTACCATAAGATAAATCGTAACAATAATAATAAAGATGTACCAGCCGTGCCTGTGTTTACAAGCCAGCACTCTTACATGTCCCTTAAAATGAGCTTTTTTCCCTGTATTTTTCATACAATCCTCCTTTATTTCCCTAAAACGTTGGTGGCTGAATAGCTACATTCCCATGAGAATACACTCTTCTGCTGTATTTTCATAGCCACTGCCATAGTTTACCAGGCCATATTCTTGCCTTGTGCTACGCACCTCAGCAGAGAAGGAGCCAAACTTTCCCAAGCTCCAGGACGTTGTGATCAGCGGGTTTGATTCAAGCCCGTTACTGCTCCAACCTCCTGCGTTGCTCAGGCTGCCTCTGGGCGCTTGCGTTGTGGCTTACCTGTGGCCAGGCAGCGGAAGCCTCCTCCCCCTTTTTGCCACACTTGCATATGGGACAGGTGAAATATCTCACTAGGGAAACGTGCTGCAGAATGAATCTGCTTTCCCCACCCCAGGTTTAAAGGAAGCAAGAAAGATGATCTGCTGGGAATTTCCTATAACAGGCTGATTAGGATCGATGCAGCCACTGGGGATCCTATCACAACGTGGAGATTCTCCAGTATGAAGCAGTGGAATGTGAACTGGGAAATACGTCAGGTAACATCAGAACAGCTCTTCATGTCTGATTCCTACGTTGCAATCACCTGAAGATGATTTCACCAGATCAGACTAGTTTTGGGGTTTAAAAATGATGTCGATTTATTAAATAATCCATTTGTGTGACTTGGTATTACACTAGCAAGACAAGATGGGTGAGAATCTCTTTTATTGGACCAACTTCTGTTGGTGAGAGAGACATGCTTTCGAGCCACAAAGAGCTCTTTGAAGCTTGAAAGCTTGTCTGTCTTTAGCCCATAGGGCTAGCTTGCCTTTATTATATTCACTGCCTTGTCTTCACTATTTTCCACCTTTATTATATTCAGCAGTAATGCAAGGAACCTATAAGCCTGTACCCTGTACGACATTCGCTTCAGCACTTAGTATAACGCTTGAGGCCTATGAACTTTGGCACAGATAAATGGCCCAATGGTAACCCCCACATTTTGGGGAACTGAGAATAGTGTGTGTATGGGGAAATTTTGTTCATAACGACACCAGTCAACCACAGGAACATGAGTTAACATCTGCAGATGACTGCCCACAAGAATGCCCTGGCAAGGAATTAACATATATGATAATAAGTTGAGATCATTGATATACTAACCTATAGGAGAAGGGCACCTCAACGTTAATAGGGTGAGGAAATACAAGTAAGGAAGAGAGGAGGAACCCCTTCTGAATAGGCGTTCGACATAGTGGCATCAGCATACCATATTATACAAGTTCTAGCCCAGCCTGCAGACAGTAGGAGAGAGATGTAGCCTTTGGGAGGTGCCAGAATGGTGCCCACTGGTGATGGTGATGAGGAAGATGATGGCTAACATTTCAGGTTGTTCTACAAGGGATGGTAAGAGTACATGGATGTGCAATGGACATTCTATATTATCTCTATCTATCTTACTGAATTGGGGTGTTTGTGATTGTGCTAAATGTACTAATAAATTATTGTAAATATAGACGTTTTCCTATAGTGTGAGTGTTGGAACTGTGCACATTGGGGTTCCCACCTCTACAATAATTTTAATAATACTGGGCCTGATCTTGGGACAAGAACCTGTCAACCCTCAAAGTGATAACTGGAAATTCTTAAGTAATCAATATAATTAATACAAGAATCTATAGATCAGGCTACATTCTCACCAGTAGAAGTTGGTCCAATAAAAGAGATTACCTCACCTACTTTGTCTTTTTAATATCCTGGCACTGACATGGCTACAACGACACTGCATACAACATTGGTATTATGCTGTTTTTTTTTAACAGGCAGAGACTGAAATTTAAAGCAAAATCAGAAAAATGCAAAAATGGCACCTGCTTAACATGTCTCCCTGTATGCCTTTAAGTCAGATCTGCTCATTGTAATTCACTAGAAAAGGGACAAATTCGGCCGTCAGTTAAATTCTGCCCCTGATTTCATTGGGATGGTACAGGTGAACTCAAGAGCAGAATCAGCTTCCAACGTGTTTTT
Source organism: Terrapene triunguis (assembly GCF_002925995.2). Classification (NCBI taxonomy): domain Eukaryota; kingdom Metazoa; phylum Chordata; order Testudines; family Emydidae; genus Terrapene; species Terrapene triunguis. Next base: position 6,244,237 of record NW_020664483.1, on the reverse strand, counting down.
AATGCTTTACCAGTAAAGTGATAGCATAGTCAGATGGATTACGGTCTGCCTGACCCATCATTCTCTACACTCCAGAGGCAGAATCTTGATTTCTGGGAATGATGTGAGATGCAGAAAGAACCCAGCTTGACTCTCAGATCCCAGGCTGAGTTTGCAGGGCTAAAATGGAAATAATCTTCAGGCTCTGCTACTTCAATGCATAAGTCACTGAGAGAGGGGTAAATATGGACTGCCACAATGTCATTTTTACAGAGATTCTCAGCTTCCTTGGTCCAGCCAAGCTTTGCTCAGTGTAGGATTTGGTAATTGGAGGGCAAAGGTGGCTTTAAGCCTTTTGTGAATCCTAGATTCAGGGGCCAGAGAGTAGCCTAACTCCTGATATAAATTAGTGAGACATAATCTCAGTGGTTCTCAACCGGGGTCCGGGGCCCCCTGGCTGCGAGCAGGTTTCAGGGGGTCTGCTAAGCAGGGCCGGTATTAGTCTTGCTTGGGCCCCAGGGCAGTAAGCTGAAGCCCCACCGCATGGGGCTCAAGCCTGGGGCCCCGAGGCCTGCCCCCCAGGGCTGAAGCCAATGCCTGAGCAACTTACATGCAGAAAAAACAGTTGTTGTGGCACAGGTGGGCCATAGAGTTTTTATGGCATGTTGAGGGGGCCTCAGCGAGAAAAAGGTTGAAAACCCCCGCTCTAGCTTACACCTGGCTCCCCCTAGCTCCAAGGGCCTTTCCAGAAGCCAGGGATAACGGAAATGTGAGATGCTCCAGCTCCCCCCCAAGAATGCCCCTTGTGTGCCAGGGTGCGGTGAGGAGCTGCTAGGCCAGGATCACAAGGAGGCAGAATTGCCCAAAAGCCAGTTCAGCTGGATTTTGTGGCTTCGTACGACTAGAGTTCTAGCCCCCAAATCACACTTAGATTCAGCACATGACATCATGAACCATAATTAAATAATAACGTTCTTTAACTTGTTTGTATACAGCCTCAAAGTAGGGTCGTTCATGCTGTTTGCAAAATTCCCACTGAGACATTTAAAAGCTGGGAACTTCCCCAGTTACCTTAGTGATCTGTGATATGGTTTTTTGTTTGGGCTGTAAAAACATTGAAGGGAGATTTGACCACAAGAGGGCTCTAACTGAACAGATGGGGGGAAAAGGCTTACTGCAGATTCAGAAATCCTTTTCCCACACCACTGTTATTAGCAATGCCAGCTATTTATTTAGGTATTTATAGACCAGCCAGTATTTATTGGGCTCAGTCTATTCTAAAGATTCATGTGATCACTGGTACAGAGGTGATCTTGTTTATTTTCATTACTGATTTTTTTGTTGTTCATTTTCTCTTTAGGTTGCAATTGAGTTTGATCAGAATGTGTCCATTGCTTTCACGTGCCTGAGTGCAGATTGCAAGATTGTCCATGAATACATTGGAGGTTACATCTTCCTGTCAACTCGTTCCAAAGACCAAAATGAAACACTGGATGAAGATCTGTTCCACAAATTAACTGGAGGACAGGAATGAGGTGAAGCAACATGTTTGTTTGCTGGCAAAAAGGACCAGACAATATATAAGGTTTTCTCTCTTACACTGTTACGTCTGTCGGCTGATGGAATAGCACAGACAGTGTACTTACCCTGTGTCAGAGGGATGGAATAAGGTGACTTTTGATCAACATTAGGGAAATAAGATGACTTTGGTTGGTTGTTTTTATGCTACGTTCACTTTATCTTGATTGTTGACGGACATTTCCCATTCTTTCCTGTTTAACTTAGATGATCTATTTTAGCATCCTGAACAAGGAATTTGAGGATATTGGGATACACGTCCTGTTCTCTGTTACACTGGTGCAACTGCCGTTGATCTCCCAGTTTCTAGATTATCTCAGGATTAATAGAGCTAAGGCTACATAAATATACATTTGAAATCTATATTACTGGAACAAAATACTACCTATCCTGTACATAATATGGTCCTTTCCGTACTCTGTGATCTGTCTTACTCAGGGCTTGATAGCTCCATGTGCATCAGTTAAGGACCCAGTCCTGCAAACACTTATTGCCATAGTTGGACTATTCACAGGCATGAAGTCACATTGAAGTCAAAGGGACAACTCCTGTGCATAAAGTTAAGCACAGGTATTAATCTGGGCACCTAAACATTAATCTTTTGGGGAATATTTTCATTTTGATGTTTAAAATAATTGTTTTCATTGCTATTTCTCCATTATTAACGCTTTTTACAAAGGCCTGTAAACGTGCTTCCTCGGCATTTTACAAACGTAGCATTAAATTCGGGGCAAAAGTTATTACATGCCATTCTCTAACTTGAGACCTGAATTATCTGTGGGAACGTTGACACTAAAATCTGTAATGCTGAATGCTTTGGACTTGGGTTTCAAGATATCCTCTTCACAACAACTGCAAAACAAAATCCCTCTTCGTTGGACAGAGAGGTCCACTGGAGTTAATGGTGAGACTCTCATTGACTTCAGTGGGCTTTGGCTCAGGCCTGTAATGCTCAACTGTCAGCAAAGTGCTTGATCACTGGACAGGCTAATTCAGGTACAGTCGTAAAATCAGTTCCTTCCACACCCCCCCAACATTTCATGCATCCTGAGATGTTGAATTTGTCGCTACAGAATCACTGCTAGGTGTTGAGCTGTCGTTGGGCCTGATTCTTCTCTCACTGGGTCTGGTTTTATTCCGGTGTCTCTCAGCTGGCTGCAGCGGAGACATTCCTGATGCATATGGGTGTATGCGCATGAGGGGTCAAGTGCATTGAAACAGGAGGGGGAGCTGTGGAGGAGCACTACAAACTCAAGCCAGGGCGAGGAAGAGGAGCGTTCCCTCCTCTTTAAGCAGCGCTGCTCCCCTTTCTTTAGCGCTCTGTGGGAAGAGTCAGACCCAATGGTGTTCTGTTAGTGAAATTCACTCATGGTGCAGAGCGACCATACAAGGCCTTCTATGCTACTTAATGCCTGCACGAGAGCTGCTAACAACAGAAGTAGGTAGTTCTTTTCATCAGTAGATCTCAACGCACTTTACAAAGGAGGGCAGTGTCATTATCCCCATTTTACAGATGGGGAAACTGAGGCCTGGGGGAAAGTGAAGTGACTTGCCCAAGGTTGCCCAGCAGGACTGTGGCAGAGCCAGGAATAGACCCTTGGGCGCTTCAGTCCTTGTCCAGTGCTCTACCCACTAGGCGACACTGTGTTGAGATCAGAGGGAGACAGCATGAACTGATCTTGCGATCCAAGGTGCAGGCTGTTGATTTTGAAGAACTCTACGCTTCGTTCCGTGGGGAGTTCTGCCTACACCCCACAGCATGTTACAGCTGCAGGCAGCAGGGGGGAACCACATGGTATGCTGTGTATAGCTGAACGTTTGTGCGGTAAGATTTTTTAAATGTTTCCCACTCTAGCCCGGCTTGTAACACACTATTGCTGTTCCAGCCCTTAAATAAATACACACTTTTTTTTGTATTCAAGGAAGGCTGTCCCTGGGATTGTGTATCGAACACGCGGGTATCTTTAACTTTCATTGTTTTGCGCTCATGCTAATACTTTGCTACCCTTCAAACAATGGTGTCCTGCTAGTGCGGGGAGGATGGCCGTGTATACACATCCAGGAGCCCGTAGGACGTCTCTCCCCTGTTTATCCTTTATAGTCGTGAACTCTCAAAAGTCTAGCAGCGTGCGAACCATCCTCCCTCCCAAGGAGTGCTGGAAATGGTACCCCGTATGGCCCATTGACATCACTCCTAAGTGAGTTAGAAGGGTCACGCTAAAGATTCTCTACCTCCTGGGTCTTTGCCAACTTGAGTCTCATCCCCCGGTATGGAATATTGTCCACCGCCTCTGTGATCCCTTTATCAGGGGACACATATGTTTGCCAATATTTTTCTCTGCACCCACCCGGCTGATTTGACAAGCAGTGTGCTGCCCCTTCTGTTACAAAAGCACCATAGACTATAGTGACCACAGGTATTCCAGACCTCCCTTTTTTTTTTCCTATTGTGCAAATGCTGGCACTTCCAACAGCACAGCGCCCTCTAGCACCTTGCTGGGGCATTGGTTCATGACTGTCTCAGGGCTTGTCTATTCTAGGATCTTATTCACTAGGGTCTTACCTTGGTTTAAAACTGTGGCAAGCGGCACTGGTACAAGTAACTTAGTGCATCTACAGTAGGGACTTGCATTGGTGCAGTTACGCTGCAAAGCAGGAAGGTCCTGAGAAGGAAGGATACCAAATATCCTACATGCAGCCCGCTGTGCTTTCCTTGGAGGTCTCAAAGTCCTGTCCAAGTATTGACAAGGCCCAACATTTTCACTTCATAATTAGAAAATGGAAGAGCAGGTGATCTTTCAAAGGGGCATTGCTGTCCCTGATACATGGTTAAATCAGATCAGTTGCTTGTGAATTCTCAGGCTGATCCCTGGCATTCTCGCGTAACATGAAATAGTGTATTGCTGCCCTCCTGCACGTACAGCTGTGACATTCACGTCTTCATCAAAAAGGTTCCTTGCTTCTCCGTTCCCCTCTTGCAATGCTGCGTTGTGGGACACCTTGCATCAAAAGCAAACTAAACGCCAGGTGAGGCTCTTCACGAGTTTCCAGTATCTCAGTCAGAGCTTTCCCCGGAGTATGAGATGCTTTGTGTAGCTGGGCCCTGATTCTCGGGTGCACTGGGGACAGATTTGCTTTGCAGGAAAAAAGCTGCCCTAAAGCCCGGTGAAAATCCCCTCACTTCTACTTCCTGCAAGTGCGTGTGTGTGTGTGTTAAAGGTCCCCGTGCTGGAGTGTTTTGGCTCTTTAGCGGCTACAGCTCGAGCTAATGCTTTTAGCCTTGGTTCAGTCCCAGGTGCGTGGGTCAAATAGAGCGTCTGTCACACAAGCAGCACGGGGGAGCAAGACTACGAGCGGCGGAAGTGCCCTAAAAGTGTGTGTGTGGGGGGGGACCACAGGCGCCTGAACTGTGGTGCCGCCCCCAAGGCCCTGCCCCTGCACTGCCCCTTCTCCCCCGCCCTCGTGACACCCATTCCCCAGAAGCCCCATCCTCAAACTACTTCTCCCTGAGCCTCAGCCCTCTCACCGCCCCTTCCCCGGAGGCCCTGCTCCCATTCTGCCTCTTTCCCCCCTCCCCACTCACTCCTCTCCACCACTCCCCCTGTCGCTCGTCCTTATGGCCAGTAAAAAGTGAGGGGCATGGCCCCTTGGCCCCCCCATTCCAGGGCCCCGATCATGACCAAGTATTCCAAGCCGTTGCAACCGCTATTGGCAGCTAGCATGAGTTTGGCCTGCTTTAACTCACACCCCATGACGACTGGGCCAACTGCAGCTCAAAGCCACCTTTTGCATTGCCACCCACGCTGTGCCAAGTGCTGCTTTGCTAGACGCCACGAACCAGCCCTTTGTGTGACTTGGCATTTCAGTTCCTGTGTGTCACAGCCTGCTTGCCTTACTCCTGCAAAAACCCCTGCTGAAGTCAGTGTTTGCTTGCAGATACCAACTGGTTTACTCAAGTGAGTCATGGCTGCAGGATCAAACCCTTCTAGCTAGATGAGTTACTTACATAGCACCAAAAGTGCCTACAAAGTCCCTACCCTGAATTTAAAGAGAAACTCCAGGGAAATAAGATTTTGCATTCAGAGACAGAATGGAGACAGATGTATTGTCTAGATGAAAACAAAATTCATTATGAAATTAATACTCTGGCTCTAAATAATAGTCCATTGTTGCCACCCTATTCTGTATGTTACAAAGCAAAATCAGATCAGTGTAAAACATTACACATGTCTTGCATAGCTGGGGCTTGCTCCAGCTGCCAAGTAATTCCACAAAAGAGATTTACCACTGATTTGCAAATGGGGTCCTGGCCTATAATGCATGCGTACAGCAAGTAGCATGCAGTGCACCTACCAAGGCTTGTTTAGACCACAGGCTAAATAACCGTGTTCTTGCTTTTATATTCCTTGTAGGAGAAGAATTAACTTGTGCTCACTCTGGGGTTTGATTGGCCTATCCGAAAATGTTTCTTCTTTTATCGGCTTTTGATGTAATTTTTGGATACTTCCATTGTTAGACTCATTTTAAAAATTCTTTGCCTTCCTGGTGGGGAAACACTCATCTCCGGAGCCTTTACAACCTGGTACCATGTATTGCTCCCTCCTAGCTTCAGCTTATCTCACTGTGTCATTAAGGAATGCAAGCCTCATCCTTAACATTCCAGCTCAGATAGTCAGAGGCTTTGACTCACATCAAGGGAGAGGCAGAGGTGGGATCTGTTTTAGATTTCAAAACCCAACCACATACACAGTCTGTGGAAAATGGCCTGATCAAAACACATGCCCAAACTGAGATCCTGGCCATTCCCTTTGCCTTGTCGCTGGAAGCCTTGGTAGAGTTGGAGAGAGGAGAAAATAAGTCAGTTAAAGAAACAGCGGAGGCTGGTGATGTGTGAAAGTAGGTGGATGAAACTGACACACAGCGGAGTTTACAGCAGATTGGAATGTGTGCCTGATTCAAAATAGGGTGATGGCAACACTACCTACCCATAGGACCTGTCATCAGTATGACTGTAGCTATTTATTACTGGTCAGATCAGGTCTCCAGTGTGCTAGGCACTGTACTAACCTGTGGGGAGGCACAGTCTATTCCCTGGAGAGCTGACCATCCAAAATGCAGACAACGGCTGGGGAGAATACTGAGGAAGAACAAAGGCAAAGTCTGATCCTGCAAGAGCACTCAGCACCTTACAGAACATGCTCAGTGCCTTTCTGAATTGGGCCCTGACATTGGCAGGAGTTGCGAGCGCTCAGCACTTTTCAAGAGCAGGCCCGTAAAGGGCAAGATTAAGTGTTGTTTTCCACCCCAGTTGAACTGAATGGCCCCGTTGTTAGTTACCGTGCCGTCTTCTCAACTCTCCAAAGGCTGTCTGATTTCACCCCAGGAGTTAAACCAGTGGGGCTGACTGAGTGAAAAGTGAGGGCAGAGTTTGGCTCAGAGTTTAGTTGGGCAGCCTTTTAAGAGTGTGAAGTGATTAGTCCATTTTCTCATGAAGATACATTGTCCATAAATACCAATCTCCCAGTAGCAAATGCTCCAGCAGTACTTCCTGGCTCAAGGCAAAGAGAGTGCATCTCCCCCTCTCTAGGATGTCTGGAGATGAGGGAAGTCCAAAGAAAAGTAGCATTTAACGCTTTGAGGATGGAGTTTTCATAAGCTCTAAGCACTGGTCTAACTCAGCTCCCGTAATGAGCGCTTTGGCTAATCCCACTTTAAGTGGTAATTCAATCAACGAACGGGGGCAGGTACAAAACAGCTGAAGCCACGGACAGTATCCGACCGTGTCGTTAGCAGGAGCCCAGGCTACACAGTCAGTCCCTCAGAACTGAGGGCAAGTCTACATGAAGATGTAGCTTTCCCATCAGCGTCGTTAATCCACCTCCCCGAGAGGCAGTAGCTATGTCGACGCTCTCCCGTCAACATAGCACTATCTACATGGGGCGTTAGGTTGGTATAACAACGTTGCTTGGGGGTGTGGATTTTTCACACCCCTGAGCGACATAGTTATACTGATATGGGGTTGTAGGGTAGACCAGACCTCAGTGGGACTGCTTGTGTGGGTGAGGCAGCAGGATCAGGCAATAGGTCGGCAAACCCTTTGCCTTGTCTTAGAACTGAGCCAGCTGACTCCATAGCCTACAAGGGAACAATCTGTACATCTCCTGGGAACCACGGGGGGAGGGATAGCTCAGTGGTTTGAGCATTGGCCTGCTAAACCCAGGGTTGTGAGTTCAATCCTTGAGGGGGCCATTTAGGGAACTGGGGTAAAAATCTGTCTCGGGATTGGTCCTGCTTTGAGCAGGGCGTTGGACTAGATGACCTCCTGAGGTCCCTTCCAACCCTGATATTCTATTCCAATAGTCCTCTTAAGAGACCGTATCTTGTTTCTCTGGATGTTCTGCTAATTTTCAAGTCCCTCCCCCCCACTCAGATACTGAATGACATGGCCCGAGATAAGTCTTATGTGCACATACTGTCACGGTCTGTAGGAAAAGCAGTGCATGGATTAAAGTCTTGTCATTGGGGTGTGCAGGTCTGCCATGCACAGATGTGTTACTCTCCTGGAAGAGCAAAGACTCCAAAGAGAACACAAACCACAATTTGATGATTATTTGGTTTGCAGTAGCACCTGGGGTCCTGGGCTTTTGTTTACGCTTTCACTTTGGTGCAGTCCCTATTGACTCCTGTCCCTGCAGTCTGTGCGCTTTCCTATAAGATCTTCATCTCCCTCCTCCTCCTAATGATTATTTGCATTACAATAGTGCCCAGAGGCCCCGCCTGAGATCAGGGCCCCAGTGTGCCAGGCACTGTACAAACATATAGTCCCGTAGCTCACAAGCGAGGTAGATGAGACAGACAAAAGTTGAGGGAGGAAACCCAGGGGAAGCGACTTGCCCCAGCTCTAAGGGCAGAGCTGGGAGTCGGGACTAGAGCCCACGGCCGCTTTATAATTAATGAACCATGCCTCCTAAGTCTCCAGTCTGCTGAACACGGGTTATGCCCTTCTCTGGCCTCTGCGGGGGAACACCCTGTTCCTCAGACCTCCGGAGATGGTACTTGAGGTGAGAACTTTGGTTTCGACATTCCCTCGGGGCCTCCTTCCAGGTAAGGCTGCTCTTAAAAGCCACTTGCCTGGTGTGGCTGTTTCCAGGGTTTGCACTTTGAGTCTCCAGGCGCCTGTGGAGAAATGTAAGCGGGCGGGGGCGACTTTATCTGCTGCTTGAGAAATCTCAGGGCTGGTGTCAGCAGACAAGCGTCAGCATCGGCCCTTCTTCACCTTGACCCTTTAGTGAAGAGACGTAACAACACCCCCCACCCCAGTGTGGGTGGACAAAGAGGAGCTGAGTATAGAAATTGTTCTCCCTCCTCCTTCCCTCCACCCCCTCAGATTTTGGGGGGAGGGACTGGCCCTGCCTGGAGAGGGGTTGTTAGGAAATCTTCCCACCACCTTGCTGGTAAGGGTGAGGGAGCTGGGTGTGTGGAGAGGGGAGGAGAGTGGGCCTATCCGCTTCCCCCCCCCCCCCTCCTGGGGAGGGTGGGGAAGCTGGCATGTGGGGGAGTGAGGCTAGGCCAGATCTCTCCCCTAGCTGCGGGAAGAGGAGAACGGACGCAGTCACTCCCGTGTATAAAGCAAGCACCAGGCAATCAGAGCAGCGCAGACCCCAACAGGAGGCCTGGACAGGTATGTACATGCTGTTAAGGCTGAGTGGGTGGGATTGGCTGTGGGCACTGACATGTCTAGGTTTTTACAGGCCCATTTTCCACCTGTCCCCCTGGGTCTGGACTGGAGGCAGAGGACCCAGAGGCTGTTCTCTCTTGGGCTGAGGGCGGAGCAGGCTCTTGCAAGGCCTCAGATATGGGGAGCATAAAGGGGACATAAAGATCCCATTTCCCCTGTGCCTATCGCAGACAGAAGGCAAGCGGGACTGGAAAATGCCTGGCCCAATGCAGGGGCTGCAGCAGCAAACGGTAACCATTCCTAGCAGAGCAATAAGGGGAACACAATTGAGCTCTGGGTGCCATATAGTAATGGGCTTCAATCACTCTGCCAATGAGATTTTTTTGGCTGAGGGTTCAGCTTCAAGATGCCAGCAGAGCAGGAATGATGGTCTAATGGTTAGGGCACTAGCCTGAGCCCCAAGACTCGTGGGTTCAAGTCCCTACTCTGCCACAAACTGCCTGGGGGACCTTGGGCTAGTCACTTAGGGTGAGACTTTTAAAGGTACTTGGGTGCCTAGTGAGATTCTCAAAGTTGCCTAACTCCCTCTTACACCCTTTAGAAAATCCCACTAGGCACCTGTCTGCATTTTTAGGCACCTTCAAAAAACAGCACCTAGTCTCTCTCTGCCTCACTTCCCCATCTGTAAAGTGGGGATAATAGCACTGCCCTAGCTCACCGGGGGGTTGGGACGAAAAATACAGTCAAGGCTGAGCTGCTCAGCTACGGTGGCAATGGGGGGTGGGGGTAATAGGTACCAGAGAGAGCTAGCTCCGTGTGCATTTGCAGCTGTCGCTTTGTTCAGTTCTTCCCACTTGTTCCAGGCAAAGGCTGCACGCAGGGGCAGCAGAACAGGCTGTGTTGTACACAGCCAGCACGGGGCTCTGGGGAGGCAGCAGATGGAATTTAGGGAGGGCATCTGCACTTCATGGAGCAGCCTGGCAGCTGCTGTTGTGGGGGTGAGGGGTGAAGGCTGCAGCATACACACACCTAGCCAGCTCTGACCTAGAGCAAGCACTACAGAGGAGAGGGATGGGGAAGGCAAATGTAACCAGAGATGCTAATGACAGGCCAGATCCTCAGGGCCGGTGCAACCCATTAGGCGACCTAGGCGGTCGCCTAGGGCACTAGCATTTGGGGGTCGGCATTTCGGGTCCTTCGGCGGTGACTGCGGCGGCCGGATCTTCAGCCTCCCCGGTCGTCGTCGACATTTAGGTGGAGGGAGCTGGGGCAGGGGGGCATGGGGAGGGCCGCCTGGAGCAAGTAAGGGGAGGGCGGCATGCAGGGGAACTCCCCGCCCCAGCTCACTTCTGCTCCGCCTCCTCCCCGAGCACGCTGCCCCGCTCTGCTTCTCTCCCTCCCTGGCTTGTGGCGCCAAACAGCTGATTGGCGCCGCAAGCCTAGGAGGCGGGAGAAGTGGAGCGGCGACGGCGTGCTCGGAGAGGAGGCGGAGCAGAGGTGAGCTGGGGCGGAGAGCTGCCGCACGGCTGGCCGGGGGGGAGCGGCCGCAGGGGGGCACCTTAGGGTGGAGGGAGGGGGCGGAGAGCTGCCATAGGGTTCGGGGCGGGGGGGCGTAAGGTGCAGGCTCCTCAGCTCCCGGCTGAACAGAGGGTGCTCCTCACTGTGGAGGGTCAGGCTCTGCAGACACACACGAGGAGAAATGCAGGGGTGGGAGCTGCATACAGTTCTGATGCAGAGTGCTCCGGGGAGGGGCAGTGGATCGAACCCACTGGTGCTGCGCCCATGGCATTGTGAGGCATATTACGGATCATCCACCTGCAAGTCCTCAGCGGGAAATCCTGGCCTTGCCTAAGGGACCCCTGACAGCTATGGCCATTAGGAGATTTATATGCACTCTCCTTTGTCTGGATGGGGACTGGTGAGGAGCAGGCTCCAACCAGAGCTGCACAAAAGGAGAACGAATACCCAAACCCCCTTGCCTAGGTCACAGAGTCCAGAACAAGCAGTTCAGAGGCTGGGGTTTTTCCAGGTAAAAAGTTCCAGAGCTCAGGTAGGGAGTGGGAGCAGAGTGCGCTAAAGCAGTGAGTGACCAAGGGAGCAGCTTCTTGCTGACAGGCCTCTTTCTGCAGGGGGAAATGGCCCTTCTTGAGTTTTGGCCATTTTGGTGCAAGGCAACGAGGACCCCTGCATACACTGTAATACATCAATGACACTGGAAAATTCCCCAAGTCCGTGACACTGAATCCTCTACTACCAGGAAAGTCACCTGCTGCAAAGCCCCTGCCACCACTTGGGAAAGGGCCATTGGTGTAACTGTCAAAGAGCTAGAAGCAGATCTAGGGGAGAGTTTCAAAAGTGCCAAAGGGATTTAGAAGCATAGGTTTTCAAAAGCCCTGAAGTGGCTTAGGCAACGGCTACACTACAAAACTCTGCCAACATAGCAATGCTGATCGGGGATGCGAAGAGGGGTGAACCCTGATGGATGTATGTATGTATGTATGTACATATACAAATGTAGCTGTGCTGGCCAAAGCCCCTAGTGTAGACTCGGCTATACTGGCAAACACACGCAATGCTGGTAAAAGCTGTGTCCACACTATACTCCTGGGGGAATTCTGCGCCACTACACACGCGCAGAATTCATGTTCCCCGCAGATTTTTTTTTTCTCTGCAGAAAATACATTTCGCCAGAGAGGTGCTGCAGTTACACCTTTCACCGACCAGGGAGTGCTGTGGCACTCGAACAGACAGCAGACAGCTCACTGTAGCAGCCAGCTGCCAATAGGGAGGAGGAGAGGCTGTGTTCCTCATAGCACCCTGCCTGTGGGACCAGTTGAGGAGGCATGAGGTATGGGGAGACAGACAAAGTGGAGCACATGGGACTGCTGGGGGAATCACACAGACTGGGGGGTTCAGAAGGGCTAGTGGGAGGGACAGACTGGGGCAGAAGCTGAATGGAAGTGGGGGGGTGCAGTGACACCAGGGGGGCAGTGAGGTACAGGTCCACATGGGAATGGGGGTAGCTGAAAGGGGGTTCAGGGCCACATGGGGATGGGGTTGGAGCGTGCAAGTGGGCAGGGGGTGACTGGGGGTGCAGGGATGCATGGGGACAGGGAAGGAGGGATGACTGAGTGTGGGGGCAGGGACACATGCGGATGGGGGAAGCGGGGTGCAGGGATACATGGGGACGGGGCAGATGTCCATGGGAGAGATTAGGGATCAGCCAGAGTCTGCGTGGGGGAGGCTCCCCAACTCACTAACAATCCCTCCTCCCTCCACAAAACCTGTTCCATACTTCTCCCACCCACACCCAACGCCCTCCTGGTTCACTCCCAGGCTCCTTCCCAGCAATTATTTCTCTCTTCCTCAGCTCCTCTGTTACCCCTGACTCCCCCAAGCAGTTGCACTGTGTCTGAGGGGTGCGGGAAATAAGTTTCTGTATTGTAGTTTAAATTAATTATTACCCAGAGTTCTATATTAATTTGCCTAGTAAGGAATCTATTTGTCAAAAAACATTTCCTGAATCTTTTTTGTTGTCTGTAGGGTTACAGACATACCTGTTGACAGGTATTTTCATAGAATCATATGACTGGAAGGAACTTAAGAGGTCATCTAGTCCAGTGTCCTGCATTCATAGCAGGACTAAGTATTATCTAGACCATCTCTGACAGGTGTTTGTCTAACTTGCTCTTAAAAATCTCCAATGACAAAGATTCCACAACCTCCCTAGGCAATTTATTCCAGTGCTTAACTACCCTGATAGATAGGAAGTGTTTCCTAATGTCCAACCTAAACTGCCCTTGCTGCAATTTAAGCCCATTGCTTCTTGTCCTATCCTCACAGGCTAAGGAGAACAATTTTTCTCTCTCCTCCTTGTAACAACCTTTTATATACTTGAAAGTACATAATGCCTCATCTTTTATGTCTTTTGAAATAAATTACCAAAATAATTGAAACTGGAGTGATTATATTGTGTTATCTTGACAAATAAAATATGCGGAATTTTAAAATATTGTGCGCAGATAATTTTTTGGCGCAGAATTCCCCCAGGAGTAACACTAGCACTCTGCCAGTACAGTATACTGGTATTGTTATACCATCAGAGCACTCCTAGTGTAGACCTTGCCAAAGGAGGCTGACTTTCAATGGAACCCAGCTGCTTTTCCCCACAAGCCCCAGTGAAAGGAGAGTCAATGGGCCTTGTGCTCCTAAATCCCCTGGGGGCTTTTGAAAATCTCCAAGATCATTCTCTTAGAACCCATAAGATTCCGACACTTGCATTCTGCAGGCCACTTCGTAGGAGCCACCTTGCCGTGGGCACGCCTGACCTTCCAAGCCCTGGCTCCCCACTGCCAATGCACCATGTCATGAGAGAACAAGCCCATGGCAAGGTGGAAAACGTGATTACCACGCAATTGACTTTTGGACCTTTAGAGGCAAGCTCCTGTCTGCTCTGTATGGCGATTAAAGAGCCTATTGAACTTCACATAAGAGGAGACTTTGCCCATTCTCTTTGACCAAAATTATCCCCTCATGCACTTGCTGTGTATGTATTGTTTTCACTACTTATTTATTTGTATTGTGGTAGCACCTAGGCATCCTGGTCATGGCCCGGGAACCCATTGTGTTAAGTGCTGAACAAACACAGAACCAAAAGAGGGTCCCTGACCCAAAGAGTTTACAGCCTCAGGGTGTGTCTGCACTAGAAAGCGCTATGGCTGTAGTGTAGATACTTACTACAGCAATGCAAGGGGTTCTCCCATCGCTGTAGCAAATCCATCTCTCCAAGAGGCGGTAGCTAGGTCGACGGAAGAATTCTTCCATTGACCAAAAACTGTCAACACTAGGGACTTGGGTTCGCTTAAGTACGTAGATGGGTCAACCTAACTTTCGTGTGTAGACCAGCCCTAAGTTGGCTGCTGCTCTCCCCTCAGACCTTCAGTTCTGAGTATACAGCTAGGCAGAGATGATAATGCTGCATGTGTGTTTGTACAGCGCCTAGCGCGATGGGTTCCTGGTCCGTGAGTGGGGCTCCTAGGTGCTAGAAAGATAATACAACTAATAAATAATAACAAATACAGTTTGGGACACACATTGGTTGCCTTTGGGATGAAAGGTTTTATGTACCTTTAAATATGCTCAGATGAGACTTCCTTCCCAAATGCCTGATCTTTATGGCAGTTTAATTACAGCAGAGACTCTAGTTATCACCTCCACCATCTGCAGGCACCAGCAAAATATTTATTGGTGTTTTGTTTTCACATAGCTCGTGGTAGCCCCAAAGGGCTTTAATTTACTTCTCTATATTGCTGTTTTGTTTCCCTCACCCTGAAAAGCAAAAGAATGTTTTCCCTCCTGCTCGCTCTTTCTCTGCTGGCGTGGGAGGCGGCGGCCGGCCTGACAGACAGAGCAGCTCCAGCTGCGTTGGGGGATTTCACAGCTCTTTTCCAGTTGACCCAGCAAGACCCCTGGGAAAACGACGTTAATCTTACCAGCATGTCCTGTGAGGATCTGAGGAACAAGACATGGACCCACTTGCAACTGAACAACAACAGCCTGCAAGCCTTCCCTGCCTGCCTGCCTGAGGGACTGGAGGCCTTAGACCTCAGCACCAACCAGTTGCCTGCGCTGAGTGGCGTGGAGATAGCGAACTTCCCAAAGCTGCACACCCTCTGCTTGAGGCACAACCACATCCAAGAAGTTGCGTGGGGAACCGGAGCCCTCAGTAGCCTCCAGTTCCTGGACCTAAGTGCTAATAAGTTGTCCTCTCTGCCATCATGCCAGACGGCCCACCTGCCAAACCTGAAGTGGCTGTCGCTGGCCGGAAACCCCATCACTGAACTCCAGCCTCTGGCTTTCTCCTGTTATCCACAGCTACAGTTCCTGAACTTGTCTGCCACTCTGCTAGGGCATGAGAATGGCGGAGGGATTAGCGTGTCAGCCTTTGCCATGAACGTGTTGCAGGGAGACACCGGGAACAGAGCTAGGAGCACCATTGATGTGCTTGACCTGAGTGGGACCTTTCTCGAGAAAAGTAAGTTTGAAGATTTTTGTGGTACACATGGGGCCTGATCAAACCTGATGAAGCGAAACCACTGTTAGTGTCACAGCCACCAGCAGTAGAACTGGGGACCTCCGGAGCTGTTGGCAGGAGCTGCAACAGCTTGAGGTAAAGGTCACTAGCTGGGGCTGTAACAGACTCATATCCTCCATGGATCGGGCACAGCGGAGGAAGCTCTAAAACACACCCACCAGTTGGTTACAATAAGCAGTGGTGGGAATTCTCTTGTGTAGACAAGACTTCAGAGGGGAAGGTGGAGAAATAGCTATTAGCACAAGCCGAGCAACTACACCTGCCCACAACAGAATTTCTCATCTGTCCTCGTAATCCCTCTATCCCCATCCACTATCCCCTCCGATTATCCAGCTCTCAGCCTTGGGCTATCTTTAACTTCTGCCTTTCCTCCTCTTTTCCTATCCAGTCTTCCCAAAGCCCCTCTCTTGTTCTTCAGTGGCCTGTCTAACATATGCCTTTCGTTTCTCCCCCGTCCCCCGCAGCTAAACCCTGCCTAATCCCTTCGCTTTCTCCTCTTATTTTTGGCACAGCCCAGAGAGGCTTCCACCAAGACCAGGGCCTCGTTGTGTTAGGCATTATCAATCCACAGAGCAAGAGGCAAGCCCCACCCCAAAGAGCTTACAGTCCAAATAGACAAGATAGGACCATGGGAGGATGATCATCCCCATTGTATAAATGGGGGAGCTGAGTCACGGAGAGGCAGTGACTCAGAGTCTGTGGCAAAGCCCAGACTGCACCCCAATCTCCTCAGTCTAGTCCCTTAGCCGCAAGACCATCCTTCCTCTCTCTGACAGTCTGTCCCCTCTCTCTCTCTCCCTCTCCCTCCTGGGCTCCTGTAACATTTCATCCAGTCAAATGGGTACAATAATTCCGACCTGGTGAGGTTCAGTGAATGGATAATTGCTCAAATCCTTTGAGCAAGACAAAGGAAAGTAGCGGTGGATGTGTAAAGGGGTACTATAAACCTGCTGTTCTCATACAGCCAAATCCAGGGATTCCCTAGCAGAGGTTCCAGCCCAGTCACTAATCAGTCCAGCCCTCTGCGCTGCGTGAGGGCGCTTTGCCTTACACGTGTGCTGCTAAACTGCTGGGGAAATAACGAAAGCCCTGGGAAATTCTTCTTATTTTTTTTTTTATAATTTTTCATGTTACTTTTTGGGAATTTCACGTTAGTTTGATTTATCCATTTTATCCATGCTGGGGGGAGGGGGGGTCCTGCCCTCAGGAGCTGAGAGGACCTTGGGGGTTGGAGTCCACCCAGTACTCACCACACAGCAACAGCTTCTGTGCCCCGGGGCTGGGCCCAGCTCTTCACTCTGGGAATCGTGACCTGGTACCCGGGTCACAGCGCTATTCAGTTTTGGCCCAGCTGCCCCCCATCATAACAGAAGGGCAGCCAGGCCACACCTCAGCAGCACTGTGACCGTGTGTGCCGGGTTGCAATCCCCGGAGCAGGGAGCCAGGCCCAGCCCCCCCAGGAGCCGCCGCTGCAGGGTGAGTGTTTTGTTTTATTTCGTGTTATTTTGCATTTGCTATAACCAGCAGCTGCATCAGTTTGTCAGTAAAACGCAATCCACTGCAGTCCGCTTACTGGCCAGTCCTAAATCCAGCACAGTGCTCTGCTCACGTACCAGTCACCCGGGTCTTCTCTGCTTCAGTTCAGCAGGAGTGGGCCCAGGACTTGGTCAGCCTTAGGTCGCTCCACCTTGCAAGGATGGCCCAGCTGAGGAGCTTCGACACGGATCTATTCAAGTCACTGCCCAGGCTGAGAGAACTAAATTGCCAGGACTCCCGTGCGCTGAGCGGGGTGAGGACGGAGCTATTTGACGATGCTCCTCACCTGACCTTTCTCACCTTCCAGAAGTAGGTGTTTTCTTTGCTCACCCATGTGTTAAAATGCCGCTGTCTGCTGAAAGTGTCTAGTGACAGCTGGGTCCCCTCACTGCCCCCATAATGCCCCTGGAGTCATCCGAATAGGAAGGTCTTTAGTGTATGGGGGAGATGCCATTTCAATTCACATGGAATTTTTGCACAGCCTTGTTGGCACAGCAGAACTAGGATTTCCCAGGCTGTGTGCCAGAGTCTCTTCCCTGCTCCAGCTGGTGCAAAGATGCCAGAAAGATGGCAGATCTCTCCACTGTTGGGGAGAGTTCCCCTATAGCAGGAGGCTGCATAGCTGGCTCCTATGCTACTCGCCCTGCAGCCTTTAGTAGAGAGGGCATACCGGGCACCTGTTAGAGAGGTGTGGCTGGAGTACACTGCACTCTGGAGATCTCTGGCTGGCAGAGAGGGCCATAGTCAGCTGTGCAGACTAGAGCAGCCATGAAGTTGCTCTAAACTTCACCAGCGCTGTCCTAGAACTGTCCCCAGAATCAGAGACACGACTGACTTCTTCACACGCTCCCAGCCTTGCTGCGCCAGTGGATACTGGGAGTAGCAGAGAATCTGGCCCCAAGGGCCAAACTCACATCATGATGCAGAAACTGCCTGAAGCTGCCTTAATGAGGCCTCCTGAGCCTGGTGCAGTTGTTGGCACCTGTCAGTGTGCGGCTCTTTCTGTACAGCTTCCTTTCCTGGGCAGACGGGTGACTTAGAACAGTCTGTTTCACTGAACTCGAAAGGCCAGAATTCCCTCTCAGCTGCACTGACTTCAGCGGAGATGCAGGAATGGAACTGAGAATCTGGTCCAAAGTATTAATGACCCTGCAGCTTAATCACGCCTGGGTTGTGGAGAACCCAATGCCCCCCATTCCCTCGCCTTTGGAGTATTTAGCCTCAACCAGGCCTAAGTGCACTCAGCAGACGTTATAAGGCTGATGGACTGGAGATTTATGGAGCGAAATCCCCTGCTAGTGTAAACTAGCACAGCTCCATTGACTTGATGATTTCAAGTTTGTGAGAATGGGCTTGTCTGCATTGTGGGCTAAATTGGCGCTGCTGTGATCGATGCCGCGGCTGTCGATTTAGCGGGTCTGGTGAAGACGCGATAAGTCAATGGGAGAATGCTCTCCCGTCAGCTTCAGTACTCCACCTCCCCAAGAAGCGGAAGGTAAGTCGGCAGGAGAGTGTCTCCTGTCGACATAGCGCAGTGTAGACACTGCTGTAAGTCGATCTAAGCTACGTCGACTTAAGTTACGTATCTTACATAATTTAACTAGCGTAACTTGGATCAATTTACCTTGTTAGTGTAGACCAGGCCTAAGTAATTCTACTGGGTAGACCCTAGGAAGAGAGATGGGAACAATAAGTGAGACATGCTCAAACCAGGAACTTGAAATATCTACTTAGGCCTGGTCTACACTGGGGGGGATCGATCTAAGTTACGCAACTTCAGCTATGTGAATAACGTAGCTGAAGTTGACGTACTTAGATCGACTTACCATGGTGTCTTCACCGTGGTGAGTCGACTGCTGCCGCTCCCCCGTCAACTCTGCCTGCGCCTTTTGCGGCAGTGGAGTACAGGAGTCGACGGGAGAGCGTTTGGGGGTCGATTTATCGTGTCTAGACTAGACGCGATAAATCGACCCCCGCTGGATCGATCACTGCCCGCCGATCCAGCAAGCTCTTTGCGGCAGGGACCCTCTTTTTGGTCTGTATGTGTACGGTGCCTAGCACAATGGGGGCCTAGTCTACAACTGGGACTCTTACGCATTACAGTCATACAAATAATAAATGATAATAAATACCTGCCTACAGAATTGACTGACTGCAAAGACTAAAACAGGAGGATTAACGTACCTGGGAAAGGGGATTGTCGAGACCGGAATGGAAATGAAAGGTTTGGATGACATAAGCACAGTTTGGATAGGAGTTTCGAGTCAGCGGACCAGGATAAGGAGGGTTGACTAACTGCTGTCATGCTGGAGCTCTGGCAGCTTCTCTCTGCATTGGATGGTGGAGAAGGGAAACACAATGTTACACCCTTAGCTTTCCTAAGAAGATTTAATTAAAATAATGAAGGTTACTTGTTAAACACTGGAGTCAGGGCAGACAGGTGCAAAAGGCAAGTGGGGAGGGGGAGCTGGCTCAAAGAAGAGAGAAAGCTGTGGAATGTGATAGTAACATGTGACACTGCATAAAGCTAAGAGCAGGGTCTCCCAAGGGGCAGCTTGGAGCCGCTTTGTGTATCCTCTAGATCAGTATCCAAAATTCTCATGCCAGGCATTCGAGCAATAGCAAATAGC
This sequence comes from Terrapene triunguis, assembly GCF_002925995.2. Taxonomy (NCBI): domain Eukaryota; kingdom Metazoa; phylum Chordata; order Testudines; family Emydidae; genus Terrapene; species Terrapene triunguis. The sequence continues at coordinate 6,224,742 of NW_020664483.1, read as the reverse complement.
AAGGAAAACTGCAGTGGGACATGGGATGTTTTAGGGAGAGGGAGAGAGGAAAAGTATTTTCATCATAAGTTACATCTTCAGTGCACCTTGCAGATGTAACTAACTAACCCTCTCATCATCCCTGTGCTACAGGGAAGTATCATTAGCACCATTAGCTGGGGAGACTGAAGCATATTGGGGCAAATTCTGCAGTCCTTAAGTCCCATTGATTTCAAGTGACTTCTGCCTTGCCAACCACATGCCTTCAAAAATCATGAGCTGGGCCCTCCAAAATCAGGAGATTGGCTTAACAATCATGAGATTAAAACAATAAATGTGTGGGGGAGGGTGTCTCTTGCTTTACCTTCTGGTTTTTGAGCTTTTGGGATTCAATTAGGGGCATGTTTTCACGTGGTTTTTCTACAACCACAGGGGTGAGAAACTCCTGGTGCTGGGGCTTGAGGTAAGAAACGCCAAATACTGCGAGACTCATGATAAAATTCATGAGAGTTGGCAATGCTGGAGTTTGGCCAAAGTCAACACCGGGTCACTAGCAGAAGCCGTTGGCCCTTGTGTCTACTCCCATAATCCACTAGACTATGCTAGTTTGTACCTCACTGCTGGTGTCCATTGTAACCTGTGTTGCAACAGAACCTCATACCAATCTCTTAAAGTACCAATATTCCATCGGAATAGCAGCAGTGCTTCATTTATGGATGGTGTTAGGGTGACCCGATGTCACGATTTTATAGGGACAGTCCCAATTTTTGGGTCTTTTTTTTATATAGGCTATTACCCCCCACCCCCACCCCCTGTCCCGATTTTTCACACTTGCTGTCTGGTCACCCTAGATGGTGTACAGGTATCTGTACTGTTTATTTAAACTTCCATCAGAAAGCCAGGCAGGAGGAGTTCTAGGTAGAAACTGCAGTGCAGCAGAGAGAGACAGTAGTTATTGCTTCTTGGAGAGTTTCTTGTTCCGTGTTAGGAGAAAGCAACTTTGTGATTCTTTACAGGGAAGGGTGCAGCGCTACGGATGTATTTTGCATCACATACCATGGGTTACACAGTTATGAAGTAGTTAATGTAGACAAAGATATAACATGAACAGTGACGGCAATGTACCAGAATAGCAAGTATATTGCAAATAGAGCAGTCAGGGCGGATTAGGAAAGGATTTAGAGGATATTGTGGAAAATCCTTTAAGCCACCAGCCAGGAATATGAATGCAGCAGAAAATGAAAAAACAGGGCACTGGATGCGTGAACAGAGAACAGAACACAAGTCTAAGTGGTAGTGAACAAAGAAAAGATCAGACTCTGCTCTCAGCTACACTGCTGGATTTTGGGACAGAATTCACCCAGTGCTTGTAAAGAAGATGGGCAAAGAAGGCCTCCCTATTCACAGAGCTTAGGTCTAACTCAGAAGGAAAAGGCACAAGACAATTCAGGCACAAGCAGTTGCAGAGACAACAGCAATGTTGCTATCCCCAAGTGTTCAAAACTCAGGAATAATGCTTAAAAATCATAGACTGGCTTAAAATCCTGAGGTTTTTAAAACAACAATAAATGTGGGGTGCTTTTTCTTTTGCCTTCTGGTTCCTGACCCTGTCATGTGCACTCAGGTCACATTTTCAAGCTTTTCTCTGAAACTATGAGGGCTCAAAACTTACCTTTTTTTTTTTTTTTTAAATGAATGCTGAGATTCTCAAATTGTTCCCCGGACTCCAGGAACTGGAGCTTTCAGAAAAACATCCAATATGTTGGTAACACTGTACCAATGAATACAGCCCTGCGCGGATACAAAATCTGTATCCACATCTGATCCGCGATTCGCAAACATGGTCCGTGGCTATAAAGTGGAGATCTGCAGATTTGCAGGGCTCTATAAATGAGTCCACGTAAGGTGTATGCTTGGCATGCAGAAACTGAAGCTATTCCAAACATGGCATGAAGGGGTTGAAAGGAGGCTGGAGAGTGAATTGGGAGCACCATAGGGCAGGAGAATAGGCGTAGGCTGAAGTGAAAGCCAAGATAAATACAAGGGTTGAGGGATAAGACAAAACTTTACCAAAGCAGAGTTGCTAGGTACAGGGTCCTTTTCCTTTCCGGCTGCCATTCCTACTGCATTCTGGGAATGCCTTTAACGTAAGTTTGCTGCAGAGAATGAATCTAAATTGGGGTGAATGTGATGATGCGTGAGGGAGATACGTGAGCAAATGGGGTAATATGTGAGAATGAACTTGGTTTTCCTGAGGGGGGATTAGTAATCTGCTATGAGCCAGGAACAAATTACTGCCTCCCCAGGGAGCAGAGAAGGCTGCATGCCACCCCTTACCTAGGCTATTAAAGCACAATCCAGCCCTGGGGCCTTAGCCCATACTTGCTAAAGATTCTCAAAATTTTCATCTCCTAGCTGTAACCTGAGTTCCTTTAATCCTTGGAATATCAACTCATCAGGTAGCATCAGCATCAACCTGTATGGAAATCCTTTAGAGTGCAACTGTGGACTTTCCTGGCTCCTTTCTGATCCGGAGAGAGTTGTACTGCAAAGGTAAATGACCTGTCAGCTGCATATTACTCACACACCAGGAATGTAGGAGTGAGCATAAAGATTATCCTGAGCCTGTTTACTTCAGTTTTTGCTACAAGTTATGCATGGATGGTGTAGTTTTCCTGTTGAAATACAAACCCCATCAATATTAGTCAGAATCGCCATCTGTTCCTCAAAGGACAGACATCTAAAATAAAGTTTCCTTCAAGAACTAAGTCTGGGCTAATTATATTTGAAAGCAGCACTATGCTGTTAACACAAGCAGAACTATAAAATGATGGCATCTACTGATAATTTATTCTCTGCCTCCCCCCATTAGTACTTTACTGCGAGTACAGATAAAATGTAAGCTAGCTCAGTGGCCTTAATGATATTGTGCCCTGGAGATCTGCAGTCAAATTGTGAGCTCTGATTCCTGAGCCAGTTGGGACTAAGAATACTGTGGAAGTAACTACACCTCACTCTACATTGCCCCCTGCTGTCAGATTTGGAGAGGCATTACTCAACATGGCCTTGGCGCTTAATGCTTTGTGTGGTGTGCCTTCAACTTCCACGGCACCTTGTTGAATCAGACCCGTGGCCTTCCCAGTTAGGGGATATTTGCTGCACCTTGCAAAACGTGTTGGTAATATGGTGAGGAAAATCAGCCTGAAAGTGCAGAACTGTAGTCAAGACTCTGCTGGGCTTTGGCCCCAGATTTCATGTGAGAGAACAGGTTTCTGATTGGCATTAGCAGCTCACTATCTGATACGTTTCATAGATGCTGATGGCGCCGTCCTATAACTGTTATGTCGATTCTAACTCGTTTGCTTCATCCTGCAGGGCATCCGACACAATTTGCAACACAGCCTCAGAAGACAGAGAGAAGCCTTCATCCTCATCGTCTCTTTCGCTGTTACAACTCTATGATGAATGCCAGGCCAAGAGAAACACCACGTTCCCCACATCAAACACTCCCCCTCTCACAGAAGACTCTTCCAACCTTCCCATTATTGATTCCACTACTGCGGCAGCAACAATGGACTCTACTCTATTTGCCGAAGAACATTACAGCGACTCCTTGGTGTCACGAAACATGGTAAGTATGACGCAAACAGCTCAGATGAAGAACGATCCCACAAGTGCAGACGTTTTTTCCAAATCTACTACCGATCCCACTACTGAAGGAACCACAGCCACCTCTTCAACAATTCTGGGAGAGCTTTATAGCGACTCCTTAACTCAGCAAAGCACTGCGAGTACAATCAAAACAGATCCATTGAAGAGAAATGCTACAATGACTACTGCTCTGTTTCCCCAAGAGGAAACATTCTACCAGTCTACTAATAACCCTTCCACTGAAGCGACAGGACCAATAGGGACAAACTCTCCTCTTTTTCCTGGCACAGTAAGTCCATCTCAGACAGATCAACGGCCGCAAAACCCCACAAAGGCAAACCCTATTCCAAACCCTACCCATGCTGTAATACACGTGGATTATGAATATGACTATTACGATGATCAACCAAAGGAAAGCATAACTCAACCGATAATAGTCTCTTGTGACTACGACCCCTGCCACCACCTCCAGAAGCCATGCTCTGAACTTCAGAGGTTGTCCCCATGTCTGTGTCCTGGTGCGTCTGGAGAAGACACTGTTCCAGATCCACCGAGGCTCAGAGAAGTGTCTGAAACGACAGACACATCAGCACAGATCCACTGGTGTGCCCCCAGTTCAGTCGTTCATAGTTACCAGCTTGCATACCATGCCAAAGGCAGCGAGAAGAGCCAGATCCTGGTTGATGAGATCTATCCCACAGCAAGGCAGCATACACTATACAAACTTTCACCAGACACCACCTATTGGGTGTGCGTGATTGCTTCTAACAAAGCAGGATTGAGCCAGACGACGAGTGAGAAGATTTTGGGCAATCCATGCACCCAGTTTACAACAAAGCCCAGCTATATATCCATCTTTGTGGTCTTGTCCCTAGCAAGTGGGGTCTTCCTAATCACCACCATGGTATTGTCTGTGTGTCTGTATCAGAAATGTAAAAAGCCTCACGCTGAGCAATACGGCACACACCTCATCTCTTATAAAAACCCAGCATTTGATTACCCCTTAAAACTGCAGCCATGTAATTAGCCCCAGGTAGTTTTGTCAACATATTTTGCAGTAAAACATCTTATAGCAACACATCTAAGTGGAATCCAGCTGTTCACTTGGTTATGAGTTCCTCACAGGGCTGACTTCATCTGTTGTAATTGAAATTACACTGGGGACAGCTGTGGCGCCGAATGCTTTGTTTTGTTACAACAGGACACCACCTGGCCTGTTTGAGATCTCTCTTTTCCATTTCTAAAGATTTGTTTGTGTTTGGGGTGAAGTTTCTCTTTTTATTATAATGTATAATTATTTTCTGGCAGCTGATCGGGAGGTCCCAATGATGATTTTAAAATGAAGTGAGGAGGGATACGGGTGGCACAACCTTATGCGGAAGGAGGAAGAGGCATAGTTCTGACGTTCCTTGGCTATAGTACTTCTCTAAACTAATCTAAGGTGATGTTGAAGCACCCAGAAGAAAAGCCCTGATAGAAATAATCCCTAGCATGTATACAGTGCCTTTCAGCTGTAGATATCAGTGTTTTACAAAGGTGCAAGGGTTTATAGATTTTAAAATCAGAAGGGACTAGTGTGATCATCTAATCAAACCTCCTACAAAACAGTGACCATAGAATTTTGTCCTGTGATTCCTGCGACAAGCCCCTAATTTCTGGTTGGTAAAACATCTGTCATATCACTATACCCCTTGTACAGATGGGGAAATTACCAAGAGGAAGGGCTAGATATTTTTTTTAAAAGGTCTTTAGGTGCCAATAGCTTTTGAAAATCCCTGTAGGACCCTATCTGCATCATTAAGCACTTAAAGACCTTTAAAAAAGCTGGCTCAAAGTCCACAGTCCTATTTAGGTGCCTAAATAGCAACATCCTCTGTATCAAAAATGCTGCACGCACACACAAACCCACTTGCACCTTTGAAAATCAGGCTACCCTATTTAGGAGCCTTGCTATGGATTTAAGAGCCTGACATTAGGCACCCAGGATTGGAAATATGGACGTTTGGGCTTTTGTTTAAATACCTACTCGTCCCCAAACACTTTTCTTGAAAGTGTCACCATCCTGCCTTATTAGTGCATGTCCCTGGGACTAGGGCTACACACTAGCTGGCTGGTGCAACAGGGACTCGGTTGGGATTGTACTCGGATAACTAGACTGAGCCACGCTGCCATGGCCACACTGTTGTTATTAGGCGCTAGCAGAGTACACTTGTGTACATTTACCTGAAGTGAGAATTACAACTGCTGCTGTGTAGCTGTACAATGAGCCTCCCAACGTGTCTTCCAGCAAAACTAGGGCTCACCAGGACTTTACATCCCTCATAGAAGCATGAAAAAAAAGCAACAAGGAAAAAAAAATCCTGTCAGTCCTTTATATGCTATAAAGAAACAACGACAAGCCCATTTAAAAAAAAAATAGGTTGCAGATCACCTTTAAATAGCCTTGTCTGTGTTTTGTGTATTAAGATGCTGCTGTGCTGGTTTTGTTTCCATGGTATTCCACTACGGCATGCTCCTCTCGATACAGAACACACGTAGCTGTAAGTGAAGGCTTGTACAGGGGCAAAGAGTGTAAACTTTATTATATTTTTTGCTGTTGGAGATGGTTTGAACTCAATACAAAAATGTAATTGAAAAACAAATGATTGAAAATGAAGGATGGGAACAGTCTTGGGGTCCTCCATTGAGAGGGGCCGCACACCCACAATGCCAGCCAACCTCAGTGGGAATGGCAAATGTGCAGCACCAGCCACTTAAGAACAAGACATGAAGATTTAATGAATAAAAACAAGTATATTATAAGCTCCTTGGGGCAGGGACAGTCTTTCTATTCCATGTTTGTACAGCACCTAGCACAGGGGGTTCTGGCCCATGACTGGGGCTCCGAGGTGCTATCACAATACAAATAACAGAATGTTGTATGGAGTCTCCAAAATGAAAGTAAATGGCTATAATTATAACATGTGTCACAATCATTCCCCCATCAAAAGAATGAAACAAGTGAGTTAGCACCATGATAAATGATCAAAGCCTTGGATTGATCTGCAAAGTTAGTAGAATAGTGATAGTGAGGTTGACTGGACCTGTCATTATTATACTGAGGTAGATAACTGAGTATCAGTGCAACCTGGTAGGGGTTGAGATAAGTTCTTTAAAACTGAGATCCTGTCCACTCCAGTGGACATTTAAGATATGATTTTCCAAGATGCCTAAGGGATTTGGATTCCAATTTATTTAATTTAAATAGGAATTGGGCATCCAAATCTCTTAAGCAGCTTTGAAAATCTCAGCCTTAAAGCACCCATGGCCCTGTTCATCAGAGACTGGAGTTAGCGGATGAAAGGTATTTGTGTTGTGATGGTTATTTTTACCAGGGTAAAAATATCACATGCTCTGTACTAATGGAAATAAAAAATGCAGCATGATAATGAAATAACCACAGTATTGTTCTTGTTTTAAAGGCAACAGACAAGTGTACAATAACGAGGTCAGGACTTTTTTGCCTGTTTGATCAGGGTGAAATCTGGACATCTCTTTCCACAGTAGTTTTGGAGCATACAATAAAGTATCATTTTTATTCTGGTACACTAGCATGTACTCTGATATCAAGATTGTTGGGTTTTCATTCTGTATCACAAGCATTAATATATTTACTAGTGCCTGCTATCACTTTGAGTCCCAATTTTTTTCCCTCCTGCTCCACTCCAGCTGCACTTAATGCTTGGCACCATCTTTTGATAACTACCCTATGCCTTGGAGAATACCTTTTATACCACTCTGAGTCACTGAGGTCAGTTATCCTCACTAACTTTCCATAAACCAACCTATATTAAAGGTGATTTGCAAACAGAAAAATAGACGCAAAAGAGCACAATCCCTATGATATAGAAAGGAAGCATGAACCATAATTTTAATTTTTTCAGGCATCATCGGCAAAATGGAAACATTATTTAAAAACCTGCAAATTAAGTTTCCTACTATCTTTAGTGTTTAATTTTTTTTAAAGCTGTTACACACCTATAAAGAACTGTTAATTAGTCTGACTTTGGCTCTACTTGTTCCAGCAACATGCAGCATTAAAACCTAAATAACTACACCTCTACCTCGATATAACGCTGTCCTCGGGAGCCAAAAAATCTTACCGCGTTATAGGTGAAACCGTGTTATATTGAACTTGCTTTGATTCACTGGAGTGTGCAGTCCCGCCCCCCCCGAGCACTGCTTTACCGCGTTATATCCGAATTCGTGTTATAGCGGGTCACGTTATATAGAGGTAGCAGTGTATGTGTCTGCAGGGAGAGTCTAAACTATTTCCCCCTGTCAATCCAATCTCATGTGAAAAGAATTGAACTTAAAACAACCCAAGGCAGCATTAAATTGTTTCTCACCACCATGAAACGTGGAAATGCAGCCAATAACTGTCCCACTCTAGGGGGTCACTACTTGTTCAAAGACTCTTCATTTGCAGAATGGACCAATAAGGACAGCTTTCATCCTGACAAATACAGCCATTTGAACTCAGTTGCTTTTCAGATGAACGCCCCAAGGTGATTATTTTTGCACAACAAAGAGCTGGGATGCTGAGTCCATGATTGTTCTCATGGGTAAGGCGGAGTATCATTTCTGTACCTTAGCTATGTTTTATCAGCAGCAGTTAATATCCAGAATAAACCAGTAAGGACAGAAGGAGCAACTAATGTACATGCTAGAAACAGCCAACAGCTCTGCACTGTTTAACAACTTCATTTAATATAAATACCTTGAGGACAACTCCAAATAACTGTACAATAAACTAAATACAAAGACAAATCATGAAACGGTGTAGCCATTGTATTCATAAATGTGCTGAGGCAGCTGTATGCTGACATGATCCTTCAGTAGCCTTAACATTTTACCATTCCCTACCGGAACATCATATTCAGGTGTACCTCACTATACTTGACATGGTGGTAATGAACAAAAAAAGGAATAACCTGAATGGACTTTGTCATCTCTCCATTTTAAAATTGTGTTGCTGAAGAAATACAATACTCCCAAATAACCAAACGTGCACATTAAGAAGAAACATTTTATAGGATCTGCTTTACATTTATCCTTCCATTGCAAATAAGACAGATTTGGACTGCTGTATATGGTGATAGCTAAGAGACAGGCATTGAATAAAAATTAAACGTTGTCTGTGAACCATTTCTATACAAGTTAAAAGAAAAAATTAAAATGTTTTATATACACACCTACAACCACACCCCCTCAAAATCAGTATGTGTCTACAATAAATTCACTTTTGGTGATAGAGCACCATAGTCCAACATATATTACCTATTTTCAGTTACTTTACCTCTTCACACCTCAGTTCTTTGCTACTACATGCAAAACACACATCTGGCTCGAAGGTATTTAATAAGAAGATTTCATTACTTTTTGTAGCTATCAGAGTATAAGCAAGGAACAAGCGTTTAAGTCTGTAACTTTAAATAGTTTTGCTCTATTCTTTGATCACAGGTAGTAAATTGAGATCATAGCAATGCCTGATAAACAACGCAGTCAGAGATATAGGAGAATCACGCACAGAATATGCCGCTTTAACTGTTTCTAATGAATCCAGTGATTTGGACAAGCATTTAAAATGTCTTGATTTTTCTCAGTTCTATTTACGTTGATATTTCTGCTCCAAGAAGATCTCAAACTGACCAAGCAGTTTTAAAATAGCCAGCATAGTTCACACAGGAAGTTCAGTACCTTGGTTTCTCAACCACTATCAACTAGCAGTACTAGAAACATGCTTCTATTTAAGAACTCAACTTATCTACGTCTGTGACACTACACCATGAGCCCTAATGTCACTAGAACCTTCTCTCTGGGGACAGATAGTTACCTTGGTATTTTTACCGAAGAAGAGAATAACTCTGAAATACTGTATGGACTATTATTCATATCACAATGAGGATTTAAAAACTTGGGGGGGAAAAAAGATCACTTTACGTTTCTGAAGGTATCATTCCCTAGTGATTTAATGCTTTCCTTTGCAGCAAACTATAATATTTAGTAAATTCTAATAAGTGATTCTGTCTTGAGACAGTATACAACAGTTTGTCTTTATAACTCCATGCATACTAGATCTGAGAAGAAAAGGGAGCTTCGTCAGCTCGCTATTAGAATCTAATATACTGTCCAATTCTGTGGGAAGTGTGCAAAGTTTAGCTTCTGAAAAGCAATATAAAAAGAGATACAAGATTTAAAATGCAGGACAGCCACTGGTGACTTAAAAGTGCCTTTAAGAACATTGTGATTTTTCTTAATTATATTTTTATTTATAACTTTCAAAAATACATTGAAAATTCAATACATTTACAGTACATGATCAGACTTCATTTTTACTTCATATCAGTCCAATTGTGATGACATGGTTTGAATTGAAACAACTGTCCTAAGGAAAAACAGAGTTCTTATTCATAGGCCAGTTATATTGTCCTTTGCAATATAGAAAACAGTGATGTCAGGAGATGGTCCTTTCTGTAACATTTCATTTGTTGTTTATTACCTGGACTGTTTTCCGACCATAATGATAATAACTGTATGCAGACGCTGCTGTTGTGAAAGCTGTAATGCACCTTTGGGGGCAAAATGGTTAATATAAATTAGTTTCTTTGTGCCTAAATATTTGAATAATGCCCCAAGCTGTATTTTAAATGGTTTCCCTATTCTTTGCTACAATCTGAGTGTGTATATTATGGGACAGCCTATGCTAGCCACAGAGACTGAGGTCAAAGGTTGAAGAAAGTGTGATTAAGGAAATTCTCACCCACCCCTTCTCATTTTAATGACTAACTTTGACTGTACACAACAAATCTCATATTCAAAACTAAACCTCACTGCAAAGCAAAGCGTATTCACATAAGCAAACTTCATTGTTCAGTAGTCTGCTTCACCATAGACTTCATCATGTACTGGGCTGAATTTTTAATCCAGTTATACTGCAACAGAAAAGTGGGGGACGAATCTGGCTCAGTGTATCTGCAGTGTTCACCAACTTGAGAACTGGCTGACACTGAAAGACTATTCCCAGACCAAATGGATTACTTCCAAGGGTTTCTTGTTTGCTTGTTTTTAAAAATATATGCATGACAACTGCTACCAAAACAATCAAGTTAATAATTCTTGCTTGCTACATCTTAAAATATACATAATACTACTGTTTCAATCAACTGCACTCCGACGATGGCTACATAAGCAATAGTCAAATCTCTATTCTAAAACTAGTATAATCTAATTTTTTTTATAGTTAACTCTTGTGAGACCTTTTAAAAATTCTGGTAAGTTATATCTACCAGTTCTCCTTTATTCACTATTCTGTTAACTTTTAAAGAATCCTAATATGTGAGAGCAAAAATGCCCTTTACAGAAACTATCCCAGTTTGCTTCCATATAGTATCAGCTTTTAATCAGTATATTTTTCAACATATTTACTTGGTTATTGAAATAAAGGTCACTAATTCCTCAGAACCTTTTAAAAAATAGGTATACTGGATCCACCAGTTCTTTAGTATAGTTTCTAACTAATAGTAGATTGTTTATTTCTAGTAACTGCTCAGCCACTTTATTCTTATAGTAAGTTCCTTTAGAATTCATGGACAAATACCATCTAGTCTGATCACTTGTCGCAATTTCAATTATCAATTTTTTCTAAACATCCTAAATTGACAGTGTCTCACCTTTATACCTGAAAATAGCTGAGAGAGACTTGGGCAATTTCCTGCAATATCTTTGGGAGAACTTGCTATATTAAGTTTATGTATCGTGAGTCAGGGACTGTATATAATTTCACAGGGAAGGGAAACCACAGCTCTTCCGGGAACGAAGAACACAGTAGGGGTGATCAGGCAAATTCACTCACGTTGTAACACCTCCCGAGAAGTACCACACCACCTAGAAAGGCTCATATATACTAGTTCAAATTGGATTCACCAGAGACCAACTGACAAAGAACGAACTTTGGGATGCCCAGCCTGAGTTTAAACTGACTATGGGCCTTCTTTCTGATCCAGCAAACTGTCCAAGGGGAGTCCCAATTCTTCCTGGGAAAGATTGAAAGGACTTTGGCCTACTGAGGCCCTATAAGATTGATAAGTAACTTGGGGTGAGCTTTTAGCATGTGCATAAGAATTATTATTGTTTTTTTTTGTTTGTTTTCTCTGTAATGCTTTCACCTTAAGAATAAATGTGCTTGCTTCTAAAGAGCTGTGTGGTAACTTGTAACTGCTGGCAATTATACTGTTCATAAACCTTCAGAGAGAAAGCAAAGCAAAGACACTGGTGTGTTTAGTCAATCTGGCTTGCTGGTAATATCACAGTATAGATAGGGAACTTTGCAGCCTGGAAAAACATGAGGGTCTCTGCCAAAAAGAAGTGATGGCTGAGGAGCTAGGAGCCTAGAGGGGGTGCCCTTGAGGGCCCATGCAGGGAAAATACAGGTGCAGTTGCCCTGAACTGTGACAACAGCTATGCCAGGAAAGACTGATGGAAATAAACCATTGTGTTCTTTTTCTCATAGATTGCACCTATACTCCCTGGTAACCTAGTAGACATCACTGATTCCCTCAAGCATCTTATTTCAGAGATACTTAAAGAACTTCTTTTTTTAAAGTTATTTGCTCTTCAAATTGGTCAATTTCTAGTTCGTTTTACCTGCCATAGTTTGTCCATTTCTACTGGCATCACTTGTGCTACAATTTTAGCAATGAAACCCTTTTAACTGGAAAAAATGCCATAACTTTCCATTTAACAATATCAGATTTTTCCTGACCTTTCCACATTTATGTATGTATTTTAATTTAGGGATGTGCATACCTTCTGCGATGCCTTCATGCTGATTTGGAAGACTTTAGTTTCTTAACTTTTCATCCTTGGGTTTTGACTGGCTTCCTCATGTGTTTAGCTATTTCTCTCATAACAAATTAAGCACTGATATATTGCTTGGTTCTGTTTCAGCCAAAAAGAAAATGTCATCTGGAAGAGTTCAACCATACAAGTCTGTAACCTAATTTAGGCTTACTGAGGCAGACCCTTCTGTTCCACGAATTTAACTTTTTAATTCAATCGGAATTGTTAGTTTCTTTACAAGTACATTACAGATATCACAAAAAATAAAAATGTAACTTACCATAACGTCTGTAGATATATGCTATCTATGTAATCAAAAACAGGAGCTGCTAAAGAAGCTGCCACCAAGATTAGCTGAACTGCTGTGTTCATCTGGTAAAAATTAAATATAAGTTGTGGCTGTACTGAAATAGAACTTTACCACACTCATGTCCTACACGTTACTTAAGAGGTTATTGATAACCTTAGCCAATATATGGAAAACCAGGCAAAATACAAGTTTTGAGATATAGCTGCTGAACGTTTGCTTTGTTAATCAGACAACTTATGTGCTTATAATTAAACATGTGCTTTGCTGGATCACACCCAGAGTACTCAGGACTTTGCGGAATAAAGCCCTATATAAGAATGTGTCACCCCCATCCACTCCCACCCTCTGACTGCCCCCCTCAGAACTCCCAACCCCCCCCCTGCTCCTTGTCCCCTGACTGCCCCCTCCTGGGACCCCTGCCACTAACTGCCCCTAGAACTCCACCCCCTATCTAAGCCTCCCTGCTTCTTGTCCCCTGACTGCCCCCTCCTGAGAGCCCCCCCACCCTAACTGCCCCCCTAGGACCCTATCTGTCCCCTGACTGCCCCAACCCTTATCCACACCCCCACCCCATATTCACATCCCCACCCCCAGACAGACCCCCGGGACTCCCATGCCCTATCCAATTGCTCCCCGCCCCCTGACAGGACCCCCAGAACTCCCAACCCATCCAACACCCCCCAACCAGGGCCGGCTTTAACAAATGCCCAGGAATCGGGCTGCGCTCCGGCCGGAGCTCCAGCTGGAGCTCCAGCCAGGGTCGCGGGGCTTGGGGCCGGGCCGGAGGTACTCGGCCGGAACCGGGGCCGCCGCCCTGGGGCCCGAGCCGGGCCAGAGCCGCTGGGGCCGGGGCCGGCGCGCTCGGCTGGAACCGGGGCCGCCGCCCTGGGGCCCGAGCCGCTGGGGCCGGGGCCGGCGCGCTTGGCCAGAACCGGGGCCGCCGCCCTGGGGCCCGAGCCGGTCCTCCCCGGAGCCCTCCTCCTCGCGTCCCCACCCCTCGCCCCAGCTTACCTGCTGCTGCCCGCCTGCCCCTGCTTCTTTTCAGGCTTCCCGCGAATCAGATGTTCGTGGGAAGCAGGGGAGGGGGAGGAACAGGGGGGCAGAGCGTTCAGGGGAGGGGAAGAAGAGGAAAACAGCTGCCGGGCCAGACGGCGTGCTAAGGCTGCAGGGGATGGGGGAAGCCGGGAAGGGGCTTTGGCTGCCGAGCGGCGCTTGGCCGCCGCTTTTCAATCTATAAATAGCCGACCGGGGGAAATCCCGGACATTTTTAGATTTTTAGAAATCCCCCCCGGACGGCTATTTATAGATCGAAAAGCCGGACATGTCCGGGGAAATCCGGACGTATGGTAGCCCTAATTAAGTGCTGCCGAAGACAGCAGTCAGAAAATTAAGAGTGCTTCAGAATGGTGAAAGCTCCTGGATGCTGAAGAAACAGTAATTTATAATAAATGATCACCTTTACCTTGCTGATGAAAGTTGGTTTTAACTGGGCAGTGGCATAACAGGGGTTGAAATATCTACTAAGTGTTCTCTGTGAAAGAAAGATAAAGGTTGTTTATGTTTAATGTGTGTGTTTGAAACAAATCTCCACAAAGAACACACTACAGAAAATCACTCACAGCACTGGAGAAACAGTTATACTAATCTATTCTTTGACAAACTGACATTTAAAAAAATTATGTAAGACATTAAACCGAAATATAACAGTACAAGTGGCAATACAGAGACAATAAAAGGGTTACTTAATAACTAGTGAAGTGATGGAACCTTGCTTTTGTGCCCTGATATAATTGCTGGATTTCATTTTGTAAAATATTAGTTTATGGTGTCCTAAATTTCATAGTCTCATATGTAATGCTGTTGTTCTCTTGCCAGGTAAATCTTCACTATTTCCCCCTAAGTTTTGGATCTGCATCAAGCTGCATAACAAAGCTTTGGCCAATATGTTTGTTAAGTAATTGCTGCTTCCTACCCCTGCTATAGATACATCCTAACAGATAACCTCTTCAAAGTCCAAACCTATTTGATTTCATGTCCATCCACAATTTGTTTTAAAGCCACACACTTACCGGTGGGGATAGTGTTTTGTATCGCACATAAAAAACAGCAGCAATTAGCACTATGTCCCTCAAAATGATCAAAGTAGTCAATGGAACTGAAAAACAAATCAACAAAATATAAATATAGAAGAAATTGTCTGGATTTGAAAAATTTGATTTAAACAGGTTTTTAGCTATAGATAGACAAAGTCCACCATGATATACCACGACTACATGTTCACATGTGCAATCCCCATTAACACAAAGAAAATACAAACTATTCGTCTTTTCCATCTAAATAAAAAGCAATTCAAATTTCAGGGGGGAGGGTAGGAGGCAAAAATGTATGATTTAGCATTCAGTGGCAACATCTAACGGTATCAGAAGAGCATTACATTATCCTGCAGCACTTCCTGCAACCAGCACCTTTCCTGCACAGTCAGACCCATGCAGATGGCAGAGGTGAATTGGTTCCACTGTTGTCTGTGGAGAGAAAAACACTCTCCTGCCAGAATCATCATCTATTTTCAATAACTGCCAGTAAGCATGAACTCCAGAGCAGCCAAGACAAATCTGAATTAACTGGCAAGGGTGGCCCCAATCATCCCATTTCAGATTGGAAAACTGGAGTCTACCATAGAGATTGATAAAGAGAGAAATATCAGTCTCAGAACAGTGGTTTGATGTAGTTGTGTATGACATATGTTTTCTTTTAAAATGTGAGTTTTATGAGTGGAAAGTGCAATAAAATTATTCATTGTTAAAAACAGAGCAAACTACTGCTGAAGCTGAACCTAGTGACAAAGACTGTTCAGGTGCTCAACAGCAAAACAGAATTAAAAGTAAGTCAGAATTTTATGATTTAATATTTAAATAAAGTTCTTTAAACTTTCTTTTAAACAGCCAACAGTAAAACCCAATTGACAAAACTGTTGTAAGCTAAAACTAGTTTTCCTCCTTGACAACATAAGAAGTGTCTTCCTTGCATTAAGTCCGCTTCTCCATACTATTTAGTACTATCTTATGAAAAAAATAAAAATACATGAATTTAACACAATCTTACCTGGAATAAGACTTGCACAAGTGAGGCTGACATACAGGACACTGATAAGAATTTTATCAGCTAGCGGGTCAAGGGCACTTCCCAAAGCAGATTTCTGACTGGCCCAGTTTCGTGCAATAAAGCCATCCAACTATAAATACAAGTTTAATATGTGAATGTTTGATAGCTAGAAAAAAAAATCAGCATCTACTACGGTTACACCAGGATATGTGATAAGCAAAATGAATATAACGTAGGTAATTAAAAAGTTATAAAGTATTATCAGAAGGGCTGTAAAGCGATTTAAAAAAATTAATCGTGATTAATCACGCTGTTAATAATAGAATACCATTTATTTAAATATTTTTGGATGTTTTTCTACATTTTCAAATATATTGATTTCAATTACAACACAGAATACAAAGTGTACAGTGCTCACTTTATTTTTAATTACAAATATCTGCACTGTAAAAAACAAGAAATAGTATTTTTCAATTCACCTAATACAAGTATTGTAGTGCAATCTCTTTATCGTGAAAGTTGAACTTACAAATGTAGAATTATGTAAGAAAAAAACCTGCATTCAAAAATAAAAATGTAACACTTTAGAGCCTACAAGTCCACTCAGTCCTACTTCTTCAAAAACAACAAGGAGTCTGGTGGCACCTTGAAGACTAACAGATTTATTTGGGCATAAGCTTTCGTGGGTTTTTACTCCTTGTTGTTTTTGTAGATACAGACTAACAGGGCTACCCCCTGATAGTTGAGTCCTACTTCTTGTTCAGCCAGTCGCTCAGACAAACAAGTTTATTTACATTTGCAGGAGATACCACTGCCCGCTTCTTGTTTACAATGTCACCTGAAAGCGAGAAAAGGCATTCGCATGGCACTGTTGAAACGTATCTAATCTGCATACACAATTACCTCTTCTGGATGCAGAAATTCTTAATCTGCATTTGCAAGCAGCCAGTTGCATGCGTAAATACAGTTTATACACAACTCACTGTGGGATTCTCAGTTACCTGTTTAGGGAATCTTTAAGGCTGTTTTGCACCAACAGAGCAGCACAAAGCAGCCTTAATGAGTGGCAGAATCTGGCCCTGTCTTGTCATCATGGCTTTTTCAGGCATTTCTACAAAATAATTAGTATACTAGCTGATCTCATTTCAAAATACTGACTTAAATTTTAAGAGAATTAGCAAACTGTTTATACATGATGCAGTAGGTGTGATTTTAAATTATAAAACAACAAAATACATTTCAAAACTCTGTTATGCAACATACCAAGTCTGTTATCCCAGCCAAAGCAAAAACACCCAATGCAATGTTGAAATTTTCTTCTACAATCAAATAACCCAAAACTGGAGCCAAACCAATTCTTGCCAGAGAAAGTATATTTGGGATCGTCCATGGGTTTTCATACTGGAAAATAAGAAAATGTTAAAAAAAGAAATCAGTCAAGCCTTGCATGTGATTTGAATATTCAAGGTAAATACATATTTGATTGAAACCTGGATTGCCAGAATGCCTTGAAATACTGGGAAATAAACATCAAACCTCTCTTGACCAGACCTGAACCTATAACCGAGACAAGAAGGGGAGCCTGAACAGCTCCAATACCATGTGCCATTTTATTCTGATACTTGACCACCAATGAGCAACCAAACCTTTTTTTTTTTTAAATAATAAAAGAACAATTTATATTAAAACATGCAAAATACATCTTGGTAAGTTTGCTAGAAAAGAAAAATTTCAAAATGTATAATGCTCGTTATTAGAATTTTTTTATTTGATAAAACTGAGCTGTCATTAGCTCCAAGTGTTGTGATAGTTTAGTTTTAAACTCTAACTCCCCATCACATATAAATTAATATTAATGAATTAGCAGAATTAAATAAGCTTTGTATCTTTAAAGGTAGACTGAGTTGGTTTCATGTTAACATCTTCAGCTTCAATCTTAGCATGCAAAACTAAGCGCAGGTGAGCAAAGAACAGATGCCCAAGGAATGGGGAATTTTTGGGACAAAACTGAAATATATGCAAAAAAATAAATACTGTAATAGATGCGTCTGCAAAGGAACTGATTAAGCTGTAAATATGGACTATGAAAGAGAGGAACCAAAACTGTTTATTCCATAAATATAAAACACAGGACAGACAAGTATCACGGATATAGAACAGACATGGCATAAAAAATAGGGGGAACCTACTGTGTTCGGGGTGCCTGGTAAGATAATAAACCAAGTGCACCAAAGAAACCTGGAAAATTTAATGTGTGTGAAGTCAAGTAAGGAAAAAAATGGCATAGGAGACTTGAGATAAAAGGCTAGCAAGTATGGCCTACTGGAAAGGGAGAAGGAAAGCTCTTACATTTCCAGAGAATACATTAGTCGATGTCACCGAGTCCTCAGTGAACCTGTCTAGATGGGCTTTGGCAGGACTGCAGATTAGGTACCTTATGCAAACGGATTCTTTTGTAGGAATCTCATTTTGCTAAACTCTTAATAAACCTCACGTCGATCACTCAAACCTCTGGCTGCTCAGGAATTCCCTACAGCTGGACCCGCGAGCTAGGACTTCACTAGGGAAAAGGGGGCGCGCTCAACTCAAGTTCCCTAATTGGATGTGAAATCCTAGTAAAGACAGGGCAGTTGGTAGTTGTCATGCGACTTAGCAGGCAGAGATGGGGGGAGCTCCGTTTTTACACTCCACCTGCTCACTGGGGTGAAAACTCCCGTCTTCACTAGGATTTGATCTTGAGGGAAGAGCAGAGGGCGGACACGATCCTAGCCCGGTACAACAGGGACAGTTACTAGCAGGCCCCTGGCGGGTTCCTCCGGGGCATTGTTAACACCACCACCGGGCTGGGGAGCCAGGCGGGCGCAGCAGGGGGGCCCAGGGTCGCTGACAAGGCGGGAGGATCCTTCCCCAGGCAGGGGGCTGCGGCTCTCGGGGCGGCCGGAGGACAGGGGATCGGGCCAGGCGGAGGGGGAAGAGGAGTGTTGACCCCGGGCCCGGCAGCATCTTCTCCTCAGGCACGTACCAGCTCCGAGTACCCGCTGGCGGCTCCTCGGCCCCTCCGCGCCGCGTCCCCCGGCGGGCCGGCCTCACCGTCGCTGCGCCGCCTCGGCCGGGGGCTGTCCCCGCCGGCGGGGAGCGGGCGCCGC
>NW_020664483.1:6171742-6205274 GCF_002925995.2 Terrapene triunguis | reverse complement strand
ACATACACATACACATACACATACACATACACATACACATACACATAGTCTCACTTTTGTTGGATGTCCTTATTTAAGTCAGTTTAACATACATCAGGAATAATACAAATTAATGCACAAAATGTACATTATATTTATGACAAAATTGCTTTAAATTACCATGCTATTAAGTATTTAATATCATTTAAAGACAAATTTGGGATTCAATCAACAATTTAATAGATTTTAAATGAAGTATGTATATAAACACATAATATGTACAACTAGAGTTTGATTTTTTCAGATTAACATTTTAAATAAAAGCTCAAGTACTGTATACAGCTCTTTAAATAGTAAGCTGCAAAAATGAAACTTCAAATAAACAAATTAATTTCTTGCAATTAAATACCACGTTCCTTAAAACTATACATTGCATGGAGCCTCCGCATGAAAACATTATCAATTTCTTGAAAACATTTCAAAATAGTGCTAAAGCTATTTAATTGATTTAATTACACTGCTAAAATCTGGGTTACTCTCAAATCTTTTCAATATTACCATTTCTGATTGAGAAAATACTTTCCGTAACATTTCTATTCATTTTAAAAGTAACACCAGGCATCATGAGTTATTTGAGCTAGAAGTAAAATCTATGATTGTCCTTTGATAGGATGAATGTAAATACACATTCTCCTCTTGCTATTATCTTTGATGATGGAGATCCTCGTCTCAAATAACTCTTATTTGAACTACAGTACCTCCAAATGGCAGCACAAAATATCATCTTCTCTGTTAACACTTCTGGAAGTAAAGATGGTAGTGTCACCCATTCCTGAAAGTATTGCTTTTAAAAGGGCAGTTCTTCTGGGAGTGTCATGTCTCAGCTAATAGAAGCTTTGGACATGTATAACATTTAGGAATAACCTTAGTAGACTGTAGGTTATAGGGTAATGGACTCCTGTTGCACCATGTTCACCAGTTATTCCATTTCAAATAGGGTTACTGTGCCTCAAGAACATTTGCTTCCATTGTGGTGGTTCCTTCACATAGTTTGAAGTTGATAAACTCTTGGACCTTTTTTCAAAAGATAACCCTGGTCATTTAGAGAGCCAACAAAGCTTTCAAAATCAGATACCTGGAAGAAAAATAAAGAGTGAAATATGTTTATTCAGTGTGAGAAACAATATTTATTATGTCTGATGTAAAGCAAGATATGTTGCAATTCTTTTAAACATTTTAAAATGAATCACAGAAAGGAAATTACTGTGAAGGGTTTAACTTCCGCCACAAACCTTTGGATCACTTGAAGGCTAAGTAAAAGTTGACTGTATCTTTCCTTGCTTTATTTCACCTCACTAAAAAAAATTTACAGTTTATAAACATCAGCATCGAAAATGCTCCTGTTTTTGCCACATGGAAAATTAGTGAAATATACCTAAATCAAAGTTTCATGACATTTCATCTGCTGAGGGAGTTTTCTGGAAGAAAGTGTTTCAAAGGGGGAAGATAGTGTGGGTTTTAAAACAAACAAACAAAAAAAAAAAAGGCATGAAAATATTTTGCCAAATAAACAAACACAAAAGCTCTAGGGAGAAATCCCAGCCCCTCTGAAATCAATGGCAAAACTCCCATTGACTTCAAGTGGGGTCAGGATTTCACCTTAGGTCTTTATGCTATGAAAAGAGGTGGAATTGAGGGTGTGGCAAAACATTTTACACATACAGTGAAAACAGTAAATTGTAATTTTTCTTTAGTTTCACAAAAAGGTAAAAAGAGGAAGGGTGACATGTTTGTGAGTTTTGAAAAAGGATTCTGAGCCTTTCACCCCAAGGATACTGGTTTAGAATGGAAATAGTCACCAAATGACTGATGGATGGCCCATGTAAAAGGAGTTGGTAATCACAATTGGACAGGTATCCACAACATTTAACCTGATTAGCAGCCTCAACAGAGGGGGCTTGGCGATTGACCCTACTATCTCATCCCTAGAGGAGGGCCCTCTGGCTAGAGGGGGGCTGACCTATGTGAAAAATAATATCACTGCCCACATTATAACAGTTCTATGGATAGAGAAATTCAGTTTCCAGCACTTTTCACAAGCACAGAAATCTTTTCTGAAAATATTTAAAAGGTCACTTTTCACTGGATGTTTCAGGTATTCCAGCATGAAGTGAAACGCAGAATTAGCTGACAATTATTTTCACTTAGAGAAAATCAAATGTGTATAAGGTGAGTTGAAGATCACAGGATATGTTGAACTTGCTGCCTTATGTGTTTTTGATATGCTTCCCGTCTGATTAGCAACACTTTCACATTAGGAAAGTTTGGAACAGGAATGAAAACATACAGACATCAGAAGGAAGACCAGAACAGAAACACAGGAACATCATTTTCAATA
Organism: Terrapene triunguis; assembly: GCF_002925995.2. Classification (NCBI taxonomy): domain Eukaryota; kingdom Metazoa; phylum Chordata; order Testudines; family Emydidae; genus Terrapene; species Terrapene triunguis. The sequence goes on along the minus strand of NW_020664483.1, from coordinate 6,202,897 downwards.
TGGCAGGCACAACTTTTGGAGCATAAATTGGAGTGATCATAAGGATGATTATTAAGAAGAATTATTTGCATTATCATAGTGCCTAGGGGTCCCAGTCATGGACCTCATTGTGCTAGGCTCTATACAAACACAGACCAAAAAAATTGTCCTGGAGCCAGAGGAAGCAAAACATTCTGGGACCAACTTGTCCTTGGCAAAAAAAGTCGGAGACAAATGTTAATAATAGCAGCAAAGTTAGTGCTTGTTGATGCAAGATGTTGTAGTTAGCAAGGCTAGCGACATTAGAAAGTTTACGATGGAAATGTCTCCACGACAGAGCTCAGAACAGCAGCAATGTGTTTTGCTCATCCCTGTTTAATGGAGAGATATGGCACTTGTCTGCTGTTTCTGATTTTAATTTCTTCATTTAATTTTTCAGCTGATAATTTAATTTGAAAGACTCCTAAACTGTTTTTCAAGAGAATCTGGATTTCCCCCACTTACTTTTATTTGTAGCTCCTTTGCAATCTGCCGAAGCTGTTGAAATGCAAAGAGATTGTTGTAGGTTCTTTCTGCAATATTGTTGAGTGCAGAAACAAATCTCTTTGCCTGTGACCTATGGCTCATCCCAGAACCATGCTGTGAGCGCTCAAAGTCCAGTTTCCCAAACTCATCAGAGTAAGTTCCTAGCATGCTAAAAAAAACCACAACCAAATGAGAATCAACAGAAGGTAAAGGTAGAAATGAATGAATTGGTTGGGCAGGGTCTTGCTATCTATCTGAAATATAAGAATGAGTCATTGAAGTCTCAGGTCTCCAAAGGGGCTCACAAATTGTGCAACTCCTCCCACTAAGAATAAAGCTAGCAGTTTGGAGGCCTTCACTAGGGGTCTGTTTTAACCACCTTTGGCCTTAATCAGTTCACAGCAAGAATTCAACCTCTGAGTAAATGGGAAGACATTTAGAGGTGTATCTTTTCTAAAAGGCAAAAAGGACTGAATCTTCCCTACACTACAGTGTGATCGTATTCTTTGAGTTGTCTATAATCATAGTGGTCATGATCCACATGATAAAATTAACATTACTACATTGCTACCCTATTCAGCCAAACCCAAAGTTAGACAGTTTGGCAATAGAGTTTGTATATAAATATCAATGGTCTGAACCATACCATCCAAGCATTCTCTTAGTTGTATGAAAAATAGTATTTTTTTAAAATGAATACCACTATTTGTTCTGATTTTAACACTGTACATCACCTGTATTTCATTATTTCAATTACATCCTTAGCATCTTCTTTGGTTGATTTTTCCCTTAATTCCAGCCTTGATCGTGCCTTAAACAAAAACCATATTTAACAATTAAGCTGAACTTATGTGGTAGCCACCACATAAAAAAGGCTTAGTCTCCATCATTCAGTCACAATGGTTGTGTCAAGCTCTAAGGACATACTTGGGACCTGATCCTGTAGGACTCACAAACATAGCCACATTCTTCAATGGAATTTCTGACTAATAATTGCAGGATAAAGCCCTGTCAATAAGTAGCAGTACTCCTACCTTCAAAACTAGGTTAGTGGGTTGTGGTCTGGAAATTGCTGATTTGCTTTTTAACACTGCATTCACTGCACAACAACAAAGCACGACTAATGCTATTGGAACACAGCATTAAAATACGTGGCAATAGCAATAAGGCCTGGGAAGAGCAGACACGGGTCCCTCTCTATACTGTTAAAAAAAAAGTTCTTCTGAAAAGCCAGGTGGGTATCCTTGAATCCTGCTCCTCTCCCTATTGGCAGATACAGCAGGGGGAGAAAAGGGGAATAGGGTCTAGGGAAGGATGGGCAAGTTCCCAGCCTGGTAGATTTTTCTGTGATGGAAAGGCTGGGGAAGTCCTCCACAGCTCCTTATACAGCTCTTCAGGTTTTATGCCCCTCTGGCGACCAGCCATTTAAAGAGTCATCAAGATTTAGTCTTACGAGTTTGACAGTTATTTGGTTTAATGTTATTTTGGTCCATAAGCAAGAACCAGGATACCCATCTAGCATTCCAATTTGCCTTTACCTTTACAATGGGCTTAGACACAGTTTGGGATGGAAAAGCTGCTTTAATTTACTCACCCTGCTGGAGCTGTAACATATTGAAAGACCGTATTAAGCAATGAGACACAGATGAGTGGATTTTAGGAACAAATAAGCTGAAATGTCTGTCTTCCACTTAGCCCTTTCAGAATGGCATAAAGGGTGAAAAAAATTAAGATTCTTTGTCTGGGTGTACCTTATTGCCTCCATTGGCCTTGCCTGACAGCATAGGCCTAAAACAAAGGCTCCCAATGTTTCATATTATAACCTCACATTGAGCCTCTTGCCTCTGGTTTTCTCTAATGCACCCTGGAATCCAGATATTGGGGGGAGGGATAGTTCAGTGGTTTGAGCATTGGCCTGCTAAACCCAGGGTTGTGAGTTCAATCCTTGAGGGGGCCCCTTAGGGATCTGGGGCAAAATCAGTACTTGGTCCTGCTAGTGAAGGCAGGGGGCTGGACTCAATGACCTTTCAGGGTCCCTTCCAGCTCTATGAGATAGGTATATCTCCATATATTTATATTTCAAAAGAGAAGCTGGAAGAATCAGTGCAAGGACTAGGCACTCCTTGTGCTGTGAAGGAGTGGTTACAGGGATCTACAGCAATTCTGATCAGCAGAAAACAGAGGGAATAGAAGCAGGCTGGGAGCCATAAGTCAATTGCTGGCAACTCCTAGGAGTGTGTTAATAGCTATATTAAAATAATACTTCGGGTGCCAGAAGCAAAAAGGATTACAGCTGGAAGTGTACCTCTGTAAGCCGAATCAGTGACTCCAGTTGCCTTGTGGTGATAGGTGTGCTGTCCACCCCTTGGTTCTGTTTCCGGAGCTCAAGATAGAATTCTTGGAGGACCTGAGCAGCTTCTGGAGATAACTTTGGGTGAACATACTGCCGAGCATATCCAACATACTTCCTCAATAGTTGGTGTGGAATAGCATCAAAATTTTCTCCAGGCATGACCTAAGCCAATTACAAACACATCTTTCATGTTCATGGACTCTAAATTACAACAGGATTACAGTATTCAGTAGCTTTTATACACTGGTCTCTCTTCTATGAACTCAACTCTCAGTTCTCAACTGGGTGTGCATTATAAATGACATTAGTTTGGTCTCTTCCAGACAGTACAAACCTCTAGTCTGCAGTGAAGAAAAATGAAAGTGCCAAATGCAACTTGGCAATATCAAGAGTCCTCTTTCAAAAAGACTCTTCACAATGAATGAGAATGATACCGAAAAGGTGACTATACTGAATCAAATCATCAGTGTGGTTTAAGATTAGAATCTGGCAGATATAATTTTATGGCCAAAAAAAAAAATAAGACACGGTCCCTGAAGAGTTCTGATCCTGCAATTAATCCCACACAATGGACTTCTGCGCCCATATGGAGCCTGTGATGCATGACCAGAAAGGGTTAAGCATCCTGCAGAATAAATGACTCAAATTCAACCCTTAAAAACATACGGGGAGATAATGTTTGTGTTTTTGTGTATTTACACATATATTGGGAGTGGTCAACAATGTAATCAAACAGTCCCTGTCTATGCTGTATTCTGTTAATTCAGAGATCAAAAGAACATCTTAACATTTAAATGAACTATATCACTGTATTCATCTCTCTTTGAAGTGTATAGCAAATCATCTGCGAATGGTGGGAAAATGGTGCCTTGTGTTAATCTGTGTGGATAATTACCAGCTATGCTTAGGAAATGGGTCCACTTCAAAGTCCACATGAGTGCCTATTGTTCAACTAAGGACTCCAACCTGTCAAAGAAGGCCTGGACTTGTATACAAGACCTTTGAGTCCCAATTCTTTTTATTTCAGATCTGCTTGAGTTTTCATGCAGGGGAAGCCTAAACCATAAAGATTGAGATCCCAGTCCTAAACTGGAACACCCTGAATAAGATATTGGACAATGGACTATAACCTATGGACTAAATTCTAAGAGAACTCTTTGCAACTTCAAAGCTCACCATCTCTGCTATGAATCTGAACCTCAAGAATTGAACTCATATCTGTATGTATATTGATATTTTAATCATACTCTCTCTTCTTTTTTAATAAATTTTAGTTTAGTTAATAAGAATTGGCTGCAAGTATGTATTTGGCTAAGATCTGGAATATTCATTAACCTGGGAGGTAATGTGTCGTATTCTTTGGGATTGGTAGAACTTTTTTATATAATGAATAAGATTTTCATTAATCCTCATCATATCTGACTTGGGTATCTAGGTGGAGGCCTGAGGCTGGGTTACTTCAAGGGAACTGTGTTGTTGACTTCTGAGTAACCAGTGAGATAATAAAGAATCTGTTTTGTGCTGGCTTGGTAAATTTAAGTATTGGAATATCCACCAGCTTGGGGATTGTCTGCCCCATTCTTTGCAGTTCACCCTAATTGAGCGACCTCAGCTGGCTCCCCTGGGAATCTGATCACAGAGCCCCACAGACATCAACAGGTACCCACCCACACAAAGTTCATTGCAGGATCAGGGCTAAAGACAGAGGCACACCAGGGAAGAACCAAACAAGGAGGCAGGTGGGACAAGTGAGGATCGGGTAAACAAAATTATATGGTTATTTGGAAGTTAATTACTAACACTTGTTTTCATTTAGGAGAGAAACCAGGGTTGAAATGGGGGAGGAGAATGTAGGAACAAGACAGGGAGTAGAGAGTGGAAACAGGAGTGGAAACAGGAAGGAGAAACCAGAGGAGGAAGGGGTAAGGAAGGTGAGGAAATCCACGAAGTAGCATTGGTAGATGAAGGAAGGAACCACCATCCCTGACAGCAAAGTTAAAAAATTGAGCGAAGTCTGAGCCTCTCCAGGGTGGGATGGTGTAAAGGTGGTTCTGTGGGACTAGGCTTGCCCCAGTTTACCATCATCCACCCTACAAGAACTGCTACTGCAGGCAACTGGCAGGACCTGTGGAGCATAGGGACTTTCTATAGATATCCCATGGCTCTTTAAGGCTGGAGTTGGTTTCCCCACATGGACAGTGGAAGGGGAAAACTGCTGAGATCCAACACCAGCAGGCAGCCTGCACTAGTTCCAATGGGAGATGCAGGGTGGGGAGGTGCAAAACAAAATCGGAGGAGAAAATTCTACCTTTAATTTTTCTGATAATGGTTTATCTGAGACTGCTTCAAGAATGGAGGTGTTTGAATCCTGTGTGTTGGTGCGAGTCACTACAGCGCTGCTGTGTACTGCTTGTTTTCCAGCTCGCATTGCCATCACATGCTCAGAAAGCAAATGGTCATGATCTTCATTCGGAGTGTCCAGCAGGATAAATACCAAGTCAAACCTGGACAATAAGGCACTCCCCATTCTAGACAAAAATAATACATTGCTTATAAAAACAGACACAGTGGAACTCTATAGCAACTTTACCTATTACCCTGCTTCACAAGTACAACTCAAGAAATAAATCAGTGTTGAGAGCTGAAATCAAAGCAATATTATAATAAAACCTACTTTCATCCTCCAGGAAACTAAAGTACCATTATTCACAAACGGACCAAAGATAAAAACAAAAAAGGAGCACTTCCTCTTGCAAACTACGTAATTAACATTTCAAGAAGTGCTTACTTTAAATTCTCAGAGACCGTTTTGGCTTTGTTATAATGTCCCCCAACTGGATTTGCTGCAGCAATGATAGATGTCCTAGCTGGCAAGCTGCAAACAATGCCAGCCTTAGCAAGGCTGATACTTTGCTGTTCCATGGCTTCCAGCAAAGCTTGGTGTTGACTTCCCATCTTATCAAATTCATCTATTCCACAAATACCTGGAAACATAATTAACACAGAATAAAAGGTATCAGAAAACACACAGGTCATTGGCCAAATATTGATCCAGTATGCACCTTGAGCCTGATCCAAAGTCCACTCATTGCAATGTTCCCCTCAGCCCTGTCAGTATGGCTTGCTTCCTTTCCATGCTGCCCCTGGGACTCTATTGGTGGATTTGTAAGACTGAAGGGGCAAGTATTAGAGGCAGGGATCAAATTGGTCTGGCTCTCAACAGCTGTCTGGGCAGTGCACTATTTTCTGATGACTGCCAACTTGCAGTCCAGAATCTAAGCTTTCATTAAAAAAAGTTGGAACCAAGTTTCTTAAAAAAAAACGGTGCCGAACTAGGGAGCCTCTCTTTCAAAAGTGCTACGCACCCAGTAGTTCCCAATTAAATTTTGAAAATCTGGCCACTTAAGCACCTAAATAAGGACTTTCTGCAAATCTTAGAAGCCTGACTTTAGGCCCCCAATCTCAACTGAGTGCGTCACCCAAGCCTCACCAACGGGGACCACAAAGACCAGTGGAGTCTATCAGGGCTTTCAAGAACCCACCAAGAGGAAGCCAAGCTGGAGGAGACCAGCAGAGAATGAGGAATCACATTTTGAACATTTGCACAAATTTCTTAACTTTATTTTTAAGCATAAGATCTTGTTTAAAAAAGAAAGTTAGCCACAGATCTGTAGTTAGTAGCAGCATCATACCTATGTTAATCCTAGACTCAATATCCCAATGCTATCCCCCAGTTTGAGGGAAAATCTGAACAAAATGTTTAGCTAAAAACATTTGTCCATTCAATTTAGTTGCAGTTTAGTGTGTTACCTTGATCTCCAAGTACCAGAGCACCAGCTTCCAAAGCAAAATCCCCAGAGGTACTATCTCTAGACAGAGTCACAGTCAAGCCAGAGGTGGTGGTGGTATTGCCACAAACATACACACCACGAGGGGCAATATTGCACACTGCCTGTGGAAAACAATCACAAATGTTTAAAAAGTTACAGAACCATATGATGTGGAATTGTAACTTACTCATACTAGAAAAATACCTCAAATGGGAAAACATTAATGTGTTTGACCTTTTTTTTCTATTTTCAATTTAACATGAGTCAATAGCATAATGGTTATTAACGGAGTACCCCTAGAGATATACATCCAAAATTGCAGAAGGTGGGAATCATTTTTGGTTTGCATGCTTGGGGTCAAAGTACTATCTGCTATATTATTGTAAACCCTGAGACTATGCTACATGACATGGATTTGGATGTACTAGATTAAGGCGCTGTAAGGGTTAATTAGATCACCTATATTAAACAGAATCTTATATTGATATTATTTTTCAAAAACAAAGCAGTTCAGACTTAAGCAGATATTAAAAAAAACCCCACTCAAATACAGCATTCTCCATCACTGAAATGCAGCCACATCACATAGCAATTGCCAGACTGGAGGTCCGTCTGGCCTAGTACCCAGTCTCTGATAGTGGCCAGTACCAGATGCTTTGGAGGAAGGTGTAAGTAGTGCTCCCAGAAGTAAGAGTGGGATGTGGGATTATCTGTCCCCCAAACAAGGTCTCCTCAAGGTCTCTAATAGTTAAGGTACTGTCTTAAACCTTGAAGCATTAGGTCTCTACAGAAGTTTATGAGAAAAGTGAAAAAGATACAGCATAAAATTTCTCCAAGTTTCATTTTTATGCGGGAAGGCAGACAGAATGCAATGGCTCCAGTTAAATTTGGCTAGTGCACTCCAGTTAGCACCACTGCTCTTTTCCAAAGAATCTTCAGTGGCAAGTGACCAGCACCTGTTTTATTAAAAAGAAGCACAAATCTGCAAAATGCTCCTGAAGGTTATGCCAAAACAACATTTGTTCAGCACTGACGCTAAGAGAAAAGTATTGACTATTGAACCACCAGCACCAGCTCCTACTAGAGTTTCCCCATGAAAATTCTGATCTGGACAAACCTTGCAGTGTGATCTTGTCATATCTCAGAATGGCTGCAGGCCAACTTTTTGTGAATAGCATCAAAGTATTTAGTAAAGAAAGAGAAAACAAATCTTTCATTGTGTGCAAATGGAAGAACAAGTAGTTTAAATATTTCTTTATAAGCCATTTATACAAACTTGGCTTAGGTATGCTAAACCATCATCACAGCTTTGCCAATATTAGAAATTGAACTGATTCAAAAACTTTTTAATAGGGCTGTCAAGCGATTAAAAAAAATTAATCGTGCGTTTAATCGCGTTGTTAAACAATAATGGAATACCATTTATTTAAATATTTTCTACATTTTCAAATATATTGATTTCTATTACAACACAGAATACAAAGTGTATAGTGCTCACTTTATATTTATTTTTCGTTACAAATATTTGCACTGTAAAATAGAAAAGAAATAATATTTTCAATTCACCTCATACAAGTACTGTAGTGCAATCTCTTTATCATGAAAGTGCAACTTACAAATGTAGAATTATGTACAAAAAATCACTGCATTGAAAAATAAAACAATGTAAAACTTTAGAGCCTACAAGTCCACTCAGTCCTACTTCAGCCAATCGCTCAGACAAACAAACTTCGTTACAATTTGCAGGAGATAATGCTGCCCGCTTCTTGTTTACAATGTCACCTTAAAGTGAGAACAGGCGTTTGCATGGCACTGTTGTAGCCGGCGTCTCAAGATATTTACGTGCCAGATGCACTTAAGATGCATATGTCCCTTCATCTTCAACCACCATTCCATAGGAAATGCGTCCATGCGGATGATGGGTTCTGCTTGATAACAATCCAAAGCAGAGCGGACCAATGCATGTTCATTTTCATCATCCGAGTCAGATGCCACCAGCATCTGACTCGGATGATGAAAATGATTTTCTTTTTTGGTGGTTCGGGTTCTGTAGTTTCCGCATCTGAGTGTTGCTCTTTAAACACTTCTGAAAGCATGCTCCACACCTCGTCCCTCTCGAATTATAGAAGGCACTTCTGATTCTTAAACCCTGGGTCGAATGCTGTAGTTATTTTTAGAAATCTCACATTGGTATCTTCTTTGCATTTTGAAAAATCTGCTATGAAAGTGTTCTTAAAACAAACGTGCTGGGTCATCATGCGAGACTGCTATACCATGAAATATATGGCAGAATGCGGGTAAACAGAGCCAAAGATATACAGTTCTCCCCCAAGGACTTCAGTCACAAATTTAATTAACGCATTATTTTTTTAACAAGCATCATCAGCATGGAAGCATATTGTCTAGAATGATGGCCGAAGCATGAAGGGGCACATGAATGTTTAGCATATCTGACACATAAATATCTCGCAATGCTGGCTACAAAAGTGCCATGCGAACGCCTGTTCTCACTTCCAGGTGACACTAAATAAGAAGCAGGCAGCCGCATCACTTGTTTTTCTGAGCGACTGGCTGAACAAGGAGTAGGACTGAGAGGACTTGTAGGCTCTAAAGTTTTAAATTGTTTTGTTTTTGAGTGCAGTTCTGTAACAACAACAACAAAATCTACATTTGTAAGTTGCACTTTCATGATAAAGAGATTGCACGACAGTACTTGTATGAGGTGAATTGAAAAAGACTATTTTATCATTTTTACAGTGCAAATATCTGTAATAAAAATAATATAAAGTGAGCACTGTACACTTTGTATTCTGTGTTGTAATAGAAATCAATATATTTGAAAATGTAGAAAAACATGAAAATATTTAATAAATTTCAACTGGTATTCTATTGCTTAACAGTGCGATTAATCGCGATTAATTTTTTTGAGTTAATCGCATGAGTTAACTGCGATTAATTGACAGCCTTACGTTTTAAACATAAAGCTTTGTGCCAGCAAGTGAAAATGTAGAGAGCACTCAGCTCTACTTGGTCTGAAAAGGAGCACATAAGAATCATACCGATCAGAATGTGATTTGCAAATACTGTTCATAGACTAAGGTACATGTGACAAGATACTGCTCTCAATAGAAGATGCCTTTAGGGAGAAGGACACCAGGAGAGGGAGAGTGGAGCAAAGATACGTGTATTCCATTATATTTGCCTCTCCTTTAGTTCCTTCTTTGAATTCTACCTCTATCAATCACATGTTCTAATTTTAAAGATTCACACATTATCTACCTGTTTTCTGGATTTCTCGGTCAACACACCGTTTTCCTTTCATTCTGCTTTTCTATCATGGTTCTTCTCTCTCATGAAAGATTTATGCCAGATAGTAACCGAGGTCATACGCTTTAGAAAGTATTTTAAATTAAGTGCATATTATCAGTCCCACAGAAAATAATGACTTTTTCTTGGCAATAGTACTTACAATTACTGTTTTTCCATCTTAATGCAATTTCTTGCCAGTGATATGTTATGAAAAACATGAAATGATCTCGATGATGCACGTTTTAAAATATCTGCACAAGCACCTTAGAAATATGAGAATTCTAAATGAACGTACCAATAATCAGACTAACTCCTCTTAGATGACCACTGAAGCAATATGTCATTAGGACCTACGTGTCACTCAAAAATACTGTCAGTAGATTTACCAGGAGGTCTCAGATATAGCCCATGACCTTGCTATCATAATAGGTTGGGCATTCTGAATATGACCATTCCTCAAAAAAGTAACTCCAACAATAATAATACTTTGTCATTCTCTGGGACCTTCTGTCCAAATATCTCAAAGTCCTTTTTACCATGGGTGTTTGCAACAATTATTTTATTGAGTTTGAGAACTAAGTATTATAATCCCCATTTACAGATGTGGAAACAGACAGAGACACTAAGAGGGAGATTTTCAATTAACGTTGGAGGTCACTGAGAGCTAGGTGCCTAACTGCCATTTGTGTCTTTGAAAATCTCTAAGTGATTTTCCCAAGGTCACACAGGACATCAAAGGCAGAACCAAGAATAAAAATCCAGGCTTTCCAACTCTAAGTTCTGTGTCTCAACCACAGGTCCATCCTTGCCCTCATTCATTATATAAAAGCATAGAAGTGACAGATATTCAATTTGCATGAGTTATACTGGCTGCTGTACTCAACTGACCACTTACGCACTTCTTGATGTCATTGTGACAAATGAAAATAAAACGAGAACCCTTCCGAGAGATGTATTTTATATTTATCACAGAACAGAAGGGTTGTGCAATTATTTGGAGAACTACTGATGTTGAACAACAGTGAATCTCTAAATGAGAGCATGACAAACGAAAAAAAATGTGAGTATTTATTTTAGTCAGAATTCACAACAACTAGGGACAAAAGTGTGGGGCTTAGTAAATTATATACTTTAAAAGGGAGACTTTATAAATTATATACAAAGAGACAGTCTCTCATTGAACGAATGGTTGTGTGTAAGTGAAAGACTAAACATAAAGGTTTAAAGCAGAGGTTCTCAGACTGTGGTCTGTGGACCACCAGTGGTCCGCGAGCTCCATTCAAGTGGTCCACAGATAGTTCCCTCTAAGGTGCGCGCCTGGGTGGCTGCGTACAAGAGAATGAAGGGCCACCCACCTAATTAGTGGAGCCGCGCAGGCGTGGCTCCACTAATTAGGTGCCTGGACCCTGGAGAAGATGCACATGTAAGGTGAGGTGGTGGCCTTGGGGTGAATAGGGTGTAGGTGGGAGGGAGCAGTGGGGCGAGAAGAGGGGGTGGGAGGAATCTGGGATATGCAGGGCTGCGGCAGCCAGAGAAAGAGGCGACTTTCCCCAGCTCCAGCTTGGGGGCTGCCGCGGCGGGGGAGAGACCCCCGCCTCCTTCCCAGCCCCAGCTTGGGGGCTGCCGCGGTGGGGGAGAGAGGGCACATCCATCGCATTAGAAAGGTAAGACTACTGATAATAAAATATGAGTTGTGTGCTTTTATTTGTAGAACAAAAAAAGTTAAATTATTATTAATTTTTTTATATAGCGCTTTTATTCAAAGCGCTTTACAATAGTTAGCTAACGGTACAAACATTTGGAAAGATCATTAAGTGGTCCGCTGAGACCCTCAGAAATTTTCAAGTGGTCCGCAGAAAAAAAAAAAAAAAAAAGTTTGAGAACCACTGGTTTAGAGTTAAAGGAAAAAATGTATTCTGTCTCCATTAGCTAAGTTTAATAGTAGTAAATGAACCCATACTTGCAACATTTGACTCTTTCCCAATCCAGGATCTCCAACCACCAGAAGATGTGGGTCTCCTCGCACTGGAATTCTGTTTTTGTCATCCACATACTTTTGGCATCCTCCAAACAATGCCAGTGCCAAACCTGCCTTTACAATCTATAATGGTACATACAAATGCTAGTCAGCATTAGACAACAGCTACCATTACTAACAATTGCTTCATAGTAAATTCAGACACACAGAAAGAAAACATTGTGTCCTGCAGAAAAGAACTTACAAGGGACTGAACTCCCACCATTGCCCAATGCACTACCTATTTCTCATTTGGGGGTTTCTATGGGTATTTTGACACAGGAAAAATAAAAACTGTTTATCCAAAAATAAACTTTAAAAAAAAAATATCATTTTTTCCACCTTGCCAACCTTTAAAAGATCTTGGAAGTTTACTGAGGCAAATTTGTAATGAAGTTTGAATTTAGAATGAAAGCAGAGTTCTAAAATTACTTACCTCATGGCCGTAGATAGTAGGACAAAGTGAGCTGAAAAACCCAAGACATTTGACATTAGTATGTGATTAATACAAAATCTCTTATTACCATTAAATCATAGAATATCAGGGTTGGAAAGGACCTCACGAGGTCATCTAGTCCAACCCCCTGCTCAAGGCAGGACCAATCCCCAGACAGATTTTTACCCCAGTTCCCTAAATGGCCCCCTCAAGGATTGAGCTCAGAACCCTGAGTTTAGCAGGACAATGCTCAAACCACTGAGCTATGATCATTTGTCCCATCTCAATTACAAAATTAGTTTCTCTACTGCAACAAGTTCCCTAGAAATTCACTCTCTTTCCTAATTCCCAACAAAACCAGGGGGTGTTTTTTTTTTAATGCTCTATCAAAGTTCTTGAAATTTTTGGATAGTGAAGCATGCTTGTCATCATAAAGAGAGCAGTACTCCACTTAAATCTGTACACACACACACACAAATGAGAACCTGTTACACCGTGGTTGCTGCACCCCCTCATATCTGGAACAGAACTACTTTTAATCATCATAAGTCTATTGCTCAACTGTGCTGGAGTTTGAAGGAGGTCTTGTATTCCACAGGCTTAGCTGCAGCATCCTGGAATCCTCCAATGGTAACGCATGGTCCTGCATTGTCTGTTTCATGCCCTCAGCTTGGCTCTCATATCCCCTCCCCCAATGCTGCAGAGGCCATAGGCAGAGCATAGAACAAAACAATGCAAGACATGGAAGCTGCCGAGGCAATGGTCTCGGACAACTAAAGAGTGTAGCAGTTGAAAAATAGGGGAAGAGAAGGAGGGCAGAAGGCACGAGATAGCACAGGAGTGAACATGTGTATGTACTTATTTTAAGAACAGTGTTCTTTTGAAGTACAATATTTATATCCTGGGGCAAATGAAAGTTCAACTAGTTAAAACTACAAATGTATTTGATTGACTCCACCTCCCACCCTTGGGCTACAAGAGGGACAGGCACAAGTACACAAGGGTGTACTTCGTTTAGGTTACTTGTCCCAGATTGACTGCTTCGGAGGGATCAAGATGTAAGATAGCAAATAATGAACCACACACTTGAAAGTACAAGAAGGGAAAAGCTGTGGTGCTTTTATATCTAAATTACTAAAGGTGTAAGAGACAACATACTTGACAATTAGCTTGAACAGATTTTCCTCAGCTTGAATCTCTTGAACAGCATAAAGATCTTTAAGTGAAAACTCCATGCATACTCGGTGATTAGTCCCATCTTCAGAATTCATGACTTTTTGTCCTTTACTGTTGCTGACAGAGTTTGCCTCAATGTACAACAGGAACATACATTTGTCATTCTTGTTTCTAGATGCTCCTGTTAGATTACAAAGACTGTCAAAAATAGGAAGCCATGTTTTCATCTAAGTATTGGGGTTATGCACGGGTAGTGATTAAAATAATTCAGAAATATTAAAATCCATGTGCTGCTAATTAAAACTTGGGACATATTTATAATGATAACACAGCAAATTAAAATGTCTAACCCATGATCACAGTTCCTGAATACTGGAAGATATAGCCCTTGAACAATTCAGTGGAAACTATTTTAAACAACTGCTTCCTCAAAGCCTGATAAAAAAACAGGAAAAGCTTCTGGTGACACATTGAGATTCAGAGCTTTATAAAAGGGAAAAGAATGTTGTTTAATTTACTTAAAGTTCAGCACATACTCAAGTGCTTTGCTGGATCAGGGCCTGAATGAAATGCAAGATCAATTTTATTCTATTCAAAATTTTAACCTTGGAGAAACAAAGAGCATTGTGCCTCTCTGAACGGACTACATTTTAAGTGTCTTTAGCCTGATCTAGTATAAAATTAAACAAATACGCTGCACACATACACTATTTTATTCTTAAAACAATTTTTTTAAATAAAAAGACAAGACTTGTAGCAGAAAAGATAGAAAAATGTTGTTAAAAATTAAACGCTATCTGTATCCTTAACAGAAAATTACTGATCTATCATAAAGCAACATGGTTCACAAACTGATTATGACAATTCTTTGTAACATTCTCCATTAAGAGCATTTGTAAGATTTCTTCAAGCAGAGAGAAGCAAACGATGAAAGAATGTGCAGCCATAACAGTTCCCTTAATATTTCTTCTTTAAAAAAATAAATAATAAATAATAATAATAATAATAACAACCATGATAACCACCTCCTTTAAATGAAAGATAAAAAGTGTCAAATGGCTAACCTCAATGAGACTATTCTAGAAACAAATCTGGAAAACGGAATCCATCTCAACACCTTGTTTCCTTTACTACTGTACAGAAGATCTTTCTATCCAACTGACTTTCTAGAACATGAGAAGCCTGTACTGATAGTTGAGACAATTCCTCATCCTTAACAGAGCATGAGTGCTGCTACAAGACATACCCACTGCCGACTGCACCAGACTCAGTTAAGGTCAGGGGATGCTAAGGTGTACACGGCTCTCCTCCCAGTTGGCGTATTTTGTCCTCTCTCTTTTTCACTACAGAGCCTTAACTGTTCAATAGCTTTCCCCTAAACCTTTTATTTATTTCTAAAAAATACAATGAATAAGTGACTTTAGGCTTTGAGAGAAAAATCAACAACTAGAGAACGAAGAGTAAGCTTTTGTTTAGCATTGTGCAAGATACAGAAGGTGATAAGAAAAAATTCAAACCAGATGTATTGTACCTTCTTCGGTGTTTGACACCTTAACAATTCCTGTGATCGTGACCATATCTCCTGGGACACAACTGTCTACAAGATCCTGAATCAGCTCACATTCTATTGTGCGAGGAATTCGACCTGCTTCTCGCTGATCATCTGACATGAGTTCCTGAACCCTAAAATACACACAGCATACCAATGACCAGTCTGCAGTGTTTCTATTTAAAGTCCTCACATTTATGCTTCAAATCAAACATTTTTGATTTGATGAGAAGGGAGAATACAGATTGAGAACATTGGAAATAGTGCTGTTAAAAGAAAGTCAGGAAATTCCAAACGTTTTAAGTGTTTCCAGGACCAGAGACTTAATAAGCACTTCAATTTTTCTTCTGCAAACACTTCAAAACGTATTTCCAAAGAACCTTAACTTTATGAACTCTATATTAAAACGGTCAATTCTACAACTCAGTGAGGTCCAATTACATGTAAATTCAAACTGTAAAAATGTTGTCAGTTTTCAGTAATCTGCATGAGGTGAGCAGGGAAATGCGGATAATGCTAATATTGTGTCTTATTTTCATCCTCTAACTTAAAACAGGGTTTACTGCAATTGGGTCAAGTGTTCAAAAAAATTCATATTAGAGCCATGACAAAGCAAAGAAATCATCCTCCTAAAGGGAGAATTTTGGAGGTGATTATCAGAGAGAGAAATCATAGTTACAATTTTATGAATTTTGGCAGTTTTACGGTAGTAGTCACAAGTATAATCTTGGGTTACAAAACAGCCATGTTGGTTTTCCTACCATCACAGCTTTGTGTGGACAAGCCCTGATGTTTTTCCTGATTGCAGCCTCTAGGTGCTACCAAAATACAAATAATAAATGATAATTTGCACTGTAGGCCACTGTAACTCTTCTATACTTTCCAACATAGATATGAGTGTTACACTGGCTTAAGTGAATTTTCTTTCCCTTTTAAATACATTTACATTTATTTATAAATATATATCCATCCTTTAAATATTCTTTTCCCCCAGTCTTTATCTATCATGGATGATATTAATTTTATAACCTTCAAAATTAAATACACCTCCATCTAAAAAAACCTAAAAACATACAGTGATATTTCAAACAAATTAGACAGTTTTCTTTTAATTGTCTTTTTGCCTATGTTGTATTTTAGTCTTGCTAAATAAACTCTAGGATGTGTATGTAACACTTGTAAGTACCAAAGGTTTCTCTTCTGAGCCCTTCTTTACATGAAATATTAATAGCACCCCCTGGTGCTACTGTTAAGAATCGGTCAGTGCTATGGTACAACTTAATTTTCTAAGGGTTTGTAAATGAAAAAAGAGTGGAATTTGGGGAAAAAGGGGGGGGAGGGGGCTCAACATTAAGATTGTGCTGCTCACAATAACTTGTTTTAAAGTTTTTAATACTCGGATCTGTAAAATTTGGATACAGAATGTCAGCTTGGAAAATATGGACTCTGACCGAAACCTCCAAGACAGGTAAATTCAAGAGTCCCATTTCTCTATACTGACATTTCACCTTTTGTGCCTCTAGCTGTGTTATGGTATTGCTGCACAGAAGCAATGGAACATCATGAACTTTTCTGAGCATGCACTCTGCTGTAATACCGGAGATGGTACGAGTGCAGTGGAAATGGGGGAATAAGTGTTGGTCTCCTTTGAAGTGATTCTGACATGCTATTGTGGGGTGATATCTTTACTGCCTCAGTGATTTCCTTTAATGGGATTGCACAAATCTGTAAGTCTCCTCCAAAGACAAAAAAGTGCCTGTGAACTGGGCAACTGGTTAGGGCTGTATAAGAGTATTTGACTAGAACCACAAAACTACCTGAAGTCAGACTGAAACAGGGTCCTCCTCTTACCTGTGAACATCAGCTCAAGTCCACAAACAATTTTCAGACATGCCCTAACACTGCTCAGAGCCTTAGCGCCCACCCCCAAACCATAATCCATTAGCTGCCACTGCCCACCAACCCAGAAGCCTTAATACTGTTGATTTCAGTGGGGAGGGAACCATGACATGAAACTATCCCTCTCCCTGGTGGAGCCAGCTCCCCCAAATTTCAGCTTTTGGGGGAGAACAGAGGGGTCATTGCTCCCCATCCCCCAATCCGTAAGTCTTAATTATGACTTGCTCCCAACCCCTTACTCCTTCAAGGGGGCAGCAGTAAAGGGGAAAACCTTATCACAGCATGGCTGGGTAAACCATGAGGGCATATAACACCCCCTAAGCCTTACAGTAGTTGCTATCAACCTCTGCAGATGCACCAGCACAGTTGCACTTTTCCTGAGGGGTGGGAAGGTCCCAGAGCTCGGGTTCCAACCCAAGCCCAGAAGTCTACACAGCAATGAAACAGCCCCCCAGCCCAAGCCCCATGGCACAGGCCAGCTGTGGGTTTTTATTTGCTGTATAGACATACCCTTAGGGTCTGCTTTCAGGCTCAGCAAGTGCATAGGAGATAGCCTCCTTTCATAAGTAGGTGTGGAGCACACTAGCTTGTGAATGAGCAGTGCATCCCAGGTGCTGCATACTAGTAGGAAACACTAGTAGGCAAAAGTGGGTCCCTAGAGCAAAGGCTGCAGAGGAGTTGCATGTGAGGCTTTTTCTTGCTTGGAATGGAGAGAGAACAGTTCCTGGAAAAAGTGGAGCAAACGACCTGTGCCCTGAAAAAGTGCCCATAAAGATTACCAGCTGAGACAAGCAAAAAGATCATTTTGGAACCAAATTTGAATCCCTTGAAGCATTTCCTATACTCTGTATTTCAGGTAAAGCAGGAGATCCGGGAACCACCTCTGGCTACTACTATTAGGAGACAGTCTGTACTGTCAGCTGTGTTATGTTCCTGAAGGAGAGACCTAGCCCCTTGCCTGGTGATTGACAGGTCTAATCCTCTCTCTTCAACTTCACAGCAGAGGTAAAGGATAAGAAGAGAGAGCCTAAACAAGGAAGAATTTATTTTAGTCACTAAAGTGAACAGGTAGGCTGATTATACATAGGGAGCAGATCTGTTGCTGAGCAACAAGGTGACATTTTCACAGTCTATTTTTATAAAATAGTAAAATAATCAAATTTTTGTTGTTTCGTCAGTCTTAGTCAGACCCTTAACATTGCTGTAGTTTACTATAAACAGGTTACATTCTTATTCATTTTAAAAGAAGGCAGGGTTACAGCAAGTATAAAATATTACTTCTGAGACACTATACTGATATTAGGAAGGCACAGGATATCAAGTTATTTAGTCCCCCGATAACATCCACCTGTCAGATTACCACAGAAGTTGTCTAACAATGGAGGTACTGTACCAAAAAAACCCCAAACCCACAATGCAAACAAATTAGGACACCAGTTCTGCGAAGACTTACACATATGCTTAATTTCACACACATACAGTGAAATCCTGGCCCCTCTGAAGTCAATGGTGGAATTCCCATTCACTTCAATGGGGCCAGGATTTCACCCTGTGAGTAGTCCCATTGAAGTCAACCCACAAATGCATAAAATTCAGCTGTGCTGGAATAGGGCCTAAGAGCTTTTCCAAATACTATGCTACTTAACTTTACATCCGTTCTAAAAAAAATTGTAAAAAATCAATTCCAGAAATAGTTTTGATTAGTTTAGACTAGAAGGAACAGTTGACGTTTATATTATTTATTTCTATTGCAGTAATACCTAAGGGCCCCATTTTTTCTATTCTTGTACAAATAAAAGACAGCAAGCCAGTCCCTGCCACAGATAGCTCACAATTTAAGGTACTGTATATTTACTTTATTAGATGTAGAAAGCAGAAAGATAGGGAAACAATTTAAGTATGTGTACTTCATTCCTATTCGGATTAGCTTGTGTTTTTTTCAATACAACTTTAAACCAAGATTTTGACACTAAAATTCAATACAACTCATTCAGCTCTCTCAGTTGACAGCTGTCATGTAACAATGCCCTGCTAGCCAACCATTGTGATGTTTTCCTTACAGCTCATTCATTACAGAAGGTAATTTATAATGGATGTGATCACATTTATAGAATGGATGCGATCATGTTCACAGCATGACCTGAAACAGTTCACAATGAAGCCATAGTCGAGATAAGAAGAATTTCAATGAACCTATTATATTGAGTAGGGACAATATATAATGTGGAATAGTGCTTTGGTGAAACAATTATTTTGTAGCATATTCTTTTGATCAATGCTTCTTTTTACACAATGGATAATATGAATAAAAATGCACATTTGCTTTAATAATGTGATATCCTTTCAAATCTGTTAAACCAAATTTGTTTGTGAAAGGAACAGACACTCTAAGGTTGCTTACTTAATAGACTGCCAGTCCACCGTAATTGTTAAAGGAGAGCTTCTATCTGCAGCGAATGATCGTCCATGGCACTCAGGCAGAGGACACTGTAACAGTATGAATTCGTGGTCAGGATTGACAAAGAAAATTATTCTCTTTATTACAATAGTTTAAGGTGCCTAATTTGATTTTGAAAAACAACAGTACTCTGTGTGCAGCTCATTAGCAGCATATAAAAAGAAAACCTACAGTTAAGCTTAGATTAGGGATACCAACTGGCATGGGTATAATTAATGGAAACCTGTCACACAAACAGTCGTTTAAACACCTAGCATTAGAATAGATTCATAGATTCTAGGACTGGAAGGGACCTCGAGAGATCATCGAGTCCAATCCCCTGCCCTCATGGCAGGACCAAATACTGTCTAGACCATCCCGGATAGACATTTATCTAACCTACTCTTAAATATCTCCAGAGATGGAGATTCCACAACCTCCCTAGGCAATTTATTCCAGTATTCATAGATCATAAAATCGTAGAACTGGAAGGGACCTTGAGAGGTCATCTAGTCCAGTCCCCTGAACTCAAGGCAGGACTAAGTATTATCTAGACCATCCCTGACAGATGTTTGTCCAACCTGCTCTTAAAAATATGGAGATTCTACCACCTCCCTAAGCAATTTATTCCAGTGCTTAACCACTCTGACAGTTAGGAAGTTTTTCCTAATGTCCAACCTAAACCGCCCTTGCTGCAATTTAAGCCCATTGCTTCTTGTCCTATCCTCAGAGGTTAAGAAGAACAATTTTTCTCCCTCCTCCTTGTAACAACCTTTTATGTACTTGAAAACTGTTATCATGTCCCCTCTCATCTTCTCTTCTCCAGACTAAACAAACCCAAGTTTTTCAATCTTCCCTCATAGGTCATGTTTTTTAGACCTTTAGTCATTTTTGTTGCTCTTCTCTGGACTTTCTCCAATTTGTCCACATCTTTCCTGAAATGTGGCACTCAGAACTGGACACGATACTCCAGTTGAGGCCTAATCAGAGCAGAGTAGAGCGGAAGAATTACTTCTCGTGTCTTGCTTACAATACTCCTGCTAATACATCCCAGAATGATGTTAGCTTTTGTCCTTATTGAATTTCATCCTATTTATTTTCAGACCATTTCTCCAGTTTGTCCAGATCATTTTGAATTTTAATCCTATCCTTCAAAGCACTTGCAACCCCTCCCAGCTTGGTATCGTCCGCAAGCTTTATAAGTGTACTCTCTATGCCATTATCTAAATCAATGATGAAGATATTGAACAGAACCGGGCCAGAACCGATCTTAACTCCTAGGCACTAGGGGAAAAAAAGTGTTAATCCTCAATCTTTTGTGTCTGTTACTGTTATTTTCAGGTCCCCTCAGAGGAGAAAATTTCTCACTTGGTCACATAATAATACTACTAGACAGTTACCTCGTTATTATTTTGTATATATATCTTGTGGGGTCTTAGATCAAGCTAGGAAGAATAACAAAACTGAAATACAAAATCCTGGAGAGAGCAGGTCAAAAGTTTTCTATTGGAAAATGCTGATTCAACAAAATCAAAATGTTCTATGCAAACATGTTGGTTCCATCTAAAGTTTAGACAGAAACCAAGTGCATGGTTTCCTGGAAACCTGCCTGCCTGCTACTCCTTAGTTCCTTGACAGCCTGCTGGGGAACCGGGGCTTCCCAGACTGCAAGCCTGGCAGACTACAGTGGAACCCTGCTATAACGCGATCATTGGGGTCCAAAAAATTCAATCGCGATAAATGTGGGGTCGCGTTATAGCGGAGTTCCACTGTACTTGTGTTCAGCTTCCGCGCCCTGGCTAGGGGGAGGGAGGGAGGGAGCGGGGGGAGAGAGAGAAGGGGGATGGCCAGGGCTTCCTTCAGCTGGGGCGCTGGCCACTCGGCCCCTCCTGCCGCCAGGGCCGGCAGGTCCCGATTCCTGGGGCGGCACTTGGGATTGCCGGCTGGGGCAGGGGGGCCGCGGGGCTGGCCGCGCTCCGGCCGGAGGTCCTGCCAGGGGAGTGGGGCCCCCGAAGACGACCGCCGCCGGCCTGCCGCGCCGACTGCCAGGAGGGCTCCATGCCACTCTGCAGCCCGCTCCCAGCAGGGCACTCCCCTCCTCCGCGCTGCCGCCCCCTACATCGGTCGGCGGGGAGGGAAGGACGCGGGCTGGAGCGGGCCCTGCCGGGGACAGAGGTGAGAACCCCAGGGGCCCGCCGGGGCTGCAGGGAGAGTTGCTCCTGCTGCAGCCGCTGGGGCATGGATCCCAAACGCCCCAAGCCTGCTGCAGCCGCCGGGGCCAGACTCACCCAGCGTTATAAACGAATTTGCGTTATCACGGGGCGCCTTATAGCGGGGTTCCAGTGTACCACATTCACCAGCTCCATGAGGTATTCACAGCCAAAACAAAACCAAAAACAATAACAAAACCTCACAGCAGCAAGTCTTAGAGCCCAGGTCTGCAGACTCAGGTTGGCATTGCAGTGCTAAAAATAGCCATGCAGACATTCTGGCTCGGGCTGGAGCTCAGGCTCTGAAACCCACCCCCGCCTCCCCAGGCTTCAGAGGCTGAGCTCTAGCCCAAGCATGAACATCTACCCGGCTATTTTTAGCACCATAGCACAAGTTCCATGAGCCCAAGTCTGTAGACCCAGGCTCTGAGAACCGCTGCTGCAGGTGTTTTTTTTGCAGTGTAGACACACCCATGGGCTACTCAGGCTCTGCAGCTGGCCAGCTCCTGGGCTACCCAACTCACTGCCTCCTGGGCAACTAGCCAGCCAGAAAGTCTGTGGTGGGCAGCCGGCAAACTGAAAAAAATCCATTTGGTAGTCCCAAAATGGAATTTTTCTGGAAAATCCCTTTCTGCAGAAAGATTTCAATTTTTACTTTTCATCCCAATTTGGGGCAAACTTTTTTTTTTTTTGAAATTTTTTCACATGAAGGGAGTTACATTTTCCAGCCAGCTCTAGTCCTAGATAAAACTGCTAAATACAGTCAGAACACTAAATAGCCCTTTCTAAAACGGGATGGGGGTGGGTTCAGGGAGAGGAGAAGAGAGGAATTATTTTAAATTTGTGGAAGTTTCTATACTTTTGGTTTTCCATTTTAAATGGCACCCAAAATCAAGGAAATTTTTTTTTTTTTTTAAATCCGTTCGTAACATGATGAAGACTTACAGTAACATTGGGATGTACAGTGATTTTTGTGGATCACTAACTTATTCTAACTTTGCTGAAGTATTAAATCCATTTCATCCCTCTTTAAATACTATAACTATTTTTTAAAATCTAAACACCACGTGTTGACAGTTTCCAAATACAGAAGATAGCAAAGGGGAGGAAAATTTTAAGATAAAAGTATTTTAAATTACCTTTGTGGGAAGGGAATATTTTCCATCAGGCAGAGGAAAACTCTGAATATACCCACATGTGCTGCATATAAAGGCCATCTTGGTGCATAGAGGTTTAATGTTGCTGACACGCACGACAGTGCCACGCAGGGCAACATACTTCCCATAATAATTAGCCCGAACATTCTTCAGTTGAGTCAATGGGTCATAGTTGTACACCCTAAATAAAAAGGTTGCCACACAACTTTAAAACTCTTGTTATCCTTAAAGAACAAAAATATTGTTATCAAATATGCATGTATGTACTAAACACTAATAGAGATACAGCCAGATGAAAGGTTTGATGAACAGAAGACAAATCTAATATTTTATTGTAAATCTAACCTCTCCCCAGAATACATGACACAACTGTTAACTCCTATTACCCTAAGAGGAAGTGAAGGCTGCCCAGTCAAATTCTAACGTTCAGAATTCCCAAACTATAAGAGAATACATAGTATACACAGCTTTCATTATTCTTAACAAACACTCTTAGGTCTCATTTACTCTCTAGAAACTACCATATATGGGAACCCTGTAATAATACAGTAAACCCCAGCCACGGTTTAACACATATTTCAGTCTTGCAGCACAGAAAGGACCAACGTTTGATGGCAATTTTCCATAAGAGTTTCTTACTCTCTCTGGGCAAATGAATCTTTCAAATCCTAATAGAGAATTAATACAAAACATCCTTTACCTTGCATGAATATGTGGCACATTTATTATAGGTTCTTCATCAATTGGTAATCCTTCTTGTTCCTGTAGTTCAGCTGCATACCTTTCCAGGTCCTTAGTTAATACCTAGATAGACAAGAAAAAATAAACACAGGCTAGGAAGAACCAGCTCCAAGGAATGGGTAATAGTATTTATTGAAGTGTTCTCCTTTAACATGCTGCTCTCCTCCCTGGGTTTGGCATGATAGTTCATTTGCAGTTGAGCTTTGCTACATTATCCTGCAGTTTTAAGCCCCTACACAACTCTGCAGAAGGTCTCATTGACTATTAAGCCCAACCAAGGGGATTATTTTACTGCTTTTGTACTTTTCCATTTGACAACCATAGATTTTCCTTCCATATTTTACATGGATCTTAAATTAACATCTTTGTTTTTAATTAAAAAAAAAAGGAATGCATTGTACCCTTATCAATGGATTGGTGATTGATCAATATTTATTAATTAATCAATCTCTTTGACCGCAGTAGTCAAAAAAGGTTTGGTCTCCTGAGGACTACAGCATAAGGAATATTATCAGCATCACTAAAATAAGAGACCCTACAAGCGCATGAGAAACAATTCCAATTTGTCACAAGTCCCTTTATTAACAAATCCACTAAGCAGATAAACAATCCCACAGCACTGAAATATGATAGCAGATAGACGGTGCAAAGTGTTTAGCCCTATGATTTGCATTGCTCACATCTCCCACTGGGAGATCCTAGAGTGCCCATCATTATCTTCCTCCTCATCATCGTTATCATCATCTGTGGCTGTCATCTTGGCATTGCCCAATGCATCTACTCCCAGCACACAGGCGAGGCAACACCTTTTTATTCTGAGTTCTGTTTATGCCTGCTAAGGTTCATACATATGCATATAGGTTCCAACCCCCTTTTCCTTATCCATACTTCCACACCCCACTAATTTAGGGGTGTTCTGTTTCTCATTGGCTATCCCTTTAGCTCCCCTTATTCTCATTAACATCTATGTCAATGGGGTATCATAGCAACTTGAGGTTATAACAGAATCCTGCAAAATGTTACTATCTGGCATCTTGCAGTATTAAATGGCACATTGTACCATATTTTTCAGTCTATTGCTGCATAGTTTCCAAAACATCAGCACTTAACACATCTTTTATTGTAATCTTACACTTTACTAATACAAGGTTATCTATCTTCCGGTCAACTAATCATGCCAACGGCCTTGTTTGGCTAAGGACTATAGCCTCACTGTTACAATATTAATAAATACTTATATTTCACCTCTATAGCCTAAAAATACTTGGTATCTTTTTTCTTGGCTACTGCACAGAGTAACCTCCAATTCTAAACTATGTGCATGTACTGATATAATTAATGTCAGCATATCTGTCAGCATATTTGCTGCTACTGCAGAACCAGCATAAGGTGGCTAGGACTTTTTAAAGCACAAGACTGAGAGCCAGGAGATCTAGGGTCTGTTCACTGGTTTCCTATGTGACTTTGAACAAGTACTTTAACATCTGTGACTCAGTGTCCCGTTTTAAAAAATGGGAATTAAAAAAAAAAAAAATATAGAGAGTTGTTATGAGGCATAGCTCACTAAGCCCAAAGTATTATCAAGATATGATTTTGTAAGACACACAACAATGGTGCAGAGAGGAAGAGGGTTGTTGTTGGTTTTTGTTTTTTTTTTTGGGGGGGGGGGGGGGGGGTGTCAGTGAAGCAGCAGATTTTTAAAAGTCAGAAAACCTGCATATTTAACATTTGGAGGACTTACTTCTTCTACTTCTACTCATAACAATTGTAAATTAGGTCAAATTTTTGGCCCAGAAAACTTGATGCATTAAATTAAACTGTTTAATCTTTAAAAGGTAAGGCCCCAATCCTGCAAAATGTACTTGGGCTTCACATCTTTTGAAAGCCACACACTTCAAAACTATCAACCTTTAAGAATAAACTAAGTTTTTTAGAAGTCACTATTTCTAAATGTAATAAAGAATTTAAAAACACCAATTGAAACTTTCGTAGCTATAGTAATTATACATTTGTTTCTGGTTAAAAACCCTTCTGACAGTGAGAATTGGTCTTCCATATAAATATGGTTTAAAACTTAAAGTACAAGCCATAATTACATACATACATCCTACTACTTAACATCTATTTGGAGTCCATATTTACCTGATGTATTGCCAAACCCATGCAGTCCAGTATTTTCTGAGGCATATCCCTTAAATCAGTAGATATACTTGGTATCAATTCAATTAACTCTTTATCTTGTATCAGCTCTTTGTAATCCACAAGAATACTCCCTTTTCTTTCTATTTCATCCTACAAAACATTTCAAGTTATAAAACACATTTCATTCTGAGATAAAACAAAAGATTTTGATTAATATTATTCTTGAGATACTGTAGTTGAAATATAGACAGAAGAAAATATATACAGATCTATTATGCTATTGTAGCAACAGTTGTGGGTATCTTACCTTATCATAAAGTTCAATGTGACGTGTAAAAAACTTTTCAAATGCTTGAATCTTCTGGACAAATGGAGAGCTGCCATCATAAGCTAATCAGATACACATCGCATTAGTACTTAACCCAAAAATAATTATGGACATCAACACATCATATGCTTTATTTGTAGCTAGAATTTATTATAGAAACCAATTCATCCATTAAAGACATTGATTTTAGAAAAATGGGTATTTAAATAATCCTTCTTTCACATACATTTTACCCTCCATGGTTTTTGCACCTTTCTCTCAAGCATCTACAGCACAGCCACCTTCCTTCAAAGGACTGGATAGAATAATTTCTCGAGTTTATCACAATACAATTAGAGTTAATGAGACAGAAAAGAAAGGAAAGTTGGGTGGGGAAGGGATGCCAACTGTACCAACTTGTAAGACATAGCCCTATAAGAAGATATGGTCATATCAGGTCTTATGCCATCATGATGATGTCTTGCAGCATTTCACAGGACTGGTAGAATAGGTTAAGGTTGCCTTTCCTAGAAAGGGTGATATTTTTCCCCATTATGTTGTTTGTGTGCCAAGATTGGGGAATGTCTCAGTAATACTCCTGTTCTTCTAAGTTAAGAACTATGAGGATACATACTTTTAGCCAGGATGATGTGGGATCAATCCTCAAAGCAAAGGAGGCAAAATTTAATGGAAGGGGTATTTTAATGCTTCTGAGTTGTGGGGTGCAGATGGCTGTCCATGTGGGGGACTATCATGAGGCAGGACCAACAGAAGGCTGATGGTGAGGCATTACAGTAAGTAATTGCATCTCCAGCAGACTGCAGATTTAGTATGATTTGTGAACTGCAATCCAATTATTGAGCATCAGAATTTGTTGAATATTTTGGCTTGCGTTTAACATAGGTTGGATGAAGATGGAGCGCATTTTACATTGTACAACACTCATTTCCAAGCCTTTGCCCACACAGAGATTACAAGTTGTTCATTCAAATTTATGGGATATGGGAGAAGATTTATGGGATATGGGAGAAGATGAGCAGTAGATAACACTTAGTCACTGGCAACACTGGCCAGCAGTCCATCTGATTTGGAGATAGAGTCCTTGAGTGAGAGTATGTAGCTCTTTCAGGGTCTGTATACACTCCAGGATCTTCTCCATTAGCTATTGTGGTATTTCAAAGGTGTTGTCACAGCAGCCAACTCAAAGGATCCTGGAGAGCAACCAAGACCCAAAATCACTGGCTTGGATGGAAATCACAAAGCTACTTAAGATTAATTAGAGCTTCAGATCAGCAAAGGCTAAGATTGCAAAAAAGGGCAGAAAAAAGGAGGATTCGCTCATGTCTCCCTCCATTTTTAGAAGACCAAATTATTTACATTTTTAGTTACCATCTTCCTCTACTGCACCTTAAAAAAAGGTTTTAAAAAGGATCTAAGAATGAACTGGTTTCAGAGTGGTAGCCGTGTTAGTCTGTACCAGCAAAAACAACAAGGAGTTCTTGTGGCACCTTAGAGACTAACAAACTAACAAGGACTCCTCGTTGTTGTTGTTTTTAAGAATGAACTGTAATGTCACTCATTTCTTCAACCCTCTAATCTATTTTCCCTCCTATAATACACAAATCTAGGGGGGAAAGGGAGGTAAAATATTTATTCTAAATTATTTAATATACCTTCAGAGAAATAAAGCTTCCAGCCTTTATATGGAGTAATCTGATCCAATGTTGACTGAATTAATCGAGGTTGTGCTGAAAAGTATGAAAATAAGATTGGTTAAAGCAGTGTAAGTACAGTAGCATCTCAAACTTTGTCAGTTTTACTTATTTACTGTTTAGAGCACTAGTAAGTAAACAGCTGCAGCTGTTGCACACAAGAGCAGGTAAACATGCACTGCTGCTTTAAAATGCTCGATCATTGTATTCTAGCATCAGAGATTAATGATAATCTGTTATGTAGAACCAATTTACCAGACTCAGACTTTCCAGTGTTTCTTTTCCAGTCTCTTCCTCCGTCTCCTCTGCCTCGCCATCTTCCTCTCCAGCCTTGAAAGCCACCTCTTCCTCGTCCAGACCCTTTACCTCTTAATTCGTTACTCATGTTACCATGTGACTGAATTTGCAAACTGTGGATTAAACTGAGAGGGTAAGACTGTCAATGAAGATTTATAGTAATAATTTATGGTGATTATAATAATTTAACTAAGAGTTATTAGTACATTGTCATTTATTTTTTTAGAAGAGAGGACCAGCCATATGTGGAACGAGTTCAGGATCCTCCCTTCTCAAAACAACAGGTGATGGAAGTACGATTGGCTACATACTCACAGTGGGTGTGAGGTTAACTTTTCAAATTCTATAAAACATTGGCTGGCTGCCCAGCCTCCTCATAACAAATAGGGATTGCAAGTGCAGAATGTATTTTTTCTTATTTATACTCTCTAGTACACCTCTACCCCGATATAACGCAACCCGATATAACACGAATTCAGATATAACGCGGTAAATCAGCACTCCGGGGGGGGAGGGGGCTGCGCACTCCGGTGGATCAAAGCAAGTTCGATATAACACGGTTTCACCTATAATGTGGTAAGATTTTTTGGCTCCCGAGGACAGCGTTCTATCGAGGTAGAGGTGTACTTTCAACTAGAGTTGGAATCTATCTAGGTTCTGAAATACCATGAAGATATGGATCATGTAAATGCCTTTCTCTTACGTATAGATTGGTTTGGGGGATAAAGAGCTGTGCACACACACCCAGACCCCCCATGCAGACATAAGAAAATATACAGCAGTGTTTCCCTAATATGATAGGTCTTCTCCATTCTTATATGCTTTGATGAGCAGTAAATAGATAACGTTGACATTTAAAGTAACACCAGTGGCATCTGAGGTAGCACGCATTGAAATGCAAGGGGCAATTCACCCCTCAGTGCTTTTTCAGGCTCTCTGCAAACTCAGGCAGATGTATCAGATGATTACATTTGCTTCATGTTTTGGAAGTTTTCTTTGCGACCACAACAAATAGAAACTGGCTTTTTTTTTTTTTAAATGAAAAATGGAACTCCAGAAAACAATTTAGAAACCGGTCTGCTCACTTCCACTCTGAACAAATCTTTTGTGACCCATCCTACACTTTAAGAAACACTGATCTAAAGTCACAAGATCCTGTTATCCTAACCTAAACAGAAGACAAAGGCTAGGCATCTTTGTTCTGGACATGGACTGATGAATTCAAGTTCCTAAATCCTGTGACCGGATGCTCTTAAAGGAGAATTGAGATAAGGAAATAAGTGTTCATTTACCATGAACAGGAAAGTTGTCATACAGGAACATTTAGTAACTGGTTTTCTTATGACATGGCCATTACTTGTGGAAGCCTTGGTCACTTCTACTCATTTAATCCCTATAAATATTTACCCGGATGTTTTGTTAGACCTGCAAATAAAATAAATCTATTTAATTACACACACACCACTACCCCTTGTTGCATCCCACCTGCAGCACAGCCAACTCTCAGTATAGCCTGGAGGATAATGATCAGATGAGCGTTTCTGGGTTTATTAGGGTAAGGCCAGCTGTGGCACAGGAACACGGGTGCTTCCTAGACGGATGGAACGGTTTTCTTCTGTCAGGAGAGATGACTCACCGCTCTGGCAGTTGCTAGGTCAAGGGAAGAATCATCCATCCCAGCGGTTAGGTTGGGGGTTAGGTGGAACTGATCACAGTGCTCAGGGCACAGGCTTTTTCACAGCTCCCAGCAGGGGAGCTAGATTTAGGTGCAGGCCAGGCCTCTGAGCACCGAGGCTAGCCCCCCTATTTGCCCAGGAAGAACGTGGCCCAAGTGCAGCCCCAAGGCCCCGAGCCCCATGGACAGGGCCGCCCCAGATCTGTTCAGTAAGATCCCAGCACCCAGGCCTGGCGCCGGCTGCCAAGCAGGCACTAAGCAGAGGCCTGGCACTGGGAGGCTGCTCCCAGCCCCAACGCGAGGGGGTTGCCTCCGCGGGTGTCACAGGCCGGCCGGCCAGCGGGTGCTGCTCGCGGAGTGACCCGCGTGTCTCGCGCGGAACCCCCGCAGCAGACGGGAGACATGCAGCGGCCCGGAACTCACCGTAGCACCTGCTGTGCCAGGCCAATTGATATACCTTCGCCATTCTATTTTGGCGCCAGCTTTGTGTTATTTCCGCTTCCGGTACTAACACCAATCACAGGGTCGGGTTGGGTCGATGCCCCGCCCCACCACGTTGCCATGGTTACAGCAAGGGACTCCCCGCCCTCTTCCACTGGTTAAGGGAGGCCTCATCTGCCAAGGCCTAGTGCGCTGCATGTCACGTGATATTCCCTCCCCCCCCCCCGCTGAGAGAAACAACGCTGCGCCTGCGCACCCGGCCGCCGCCAATGAGAACGTAGGTCCGGGTTCGCAGCGCGTGCGCAGTGCGGGTCCCCACCGGAAGTGGCAGGAGGGCCCAGCAGGCAGGCAGGCAGGTGGCACAGGGAACCGGCAACGGCCGAGTGGGGGACGCGCGCGCGGGGCCATGGAAGAGAGCGCGAAACCAGGTCTGCGCATCTGCGAGGGGGACTGCGCCGTGCTCAAGCGGGACGAGGTCTTCAAGGCGGTGCTCGTGCTGAGGCGGAGGTGAGGGCGGGCGAGCGGCCGGGCCGGATCGGGTCCCGCTCCCTCACCCGGGCAGCCCTGTTCCCTGCTGTGGCTGTCCCGGCATCGCCCCCGCTGTGGCGCCGCGGGGCGCGACTGAGCCTGGGCCGCCGCCTGGGCGAGGAGCTCCCCTCAGCGCGGCTCCGTGTCCAGCGGTCCCGGGGGCTCCCGACGGGGCCCGCGGCGGCAGAGCCCCGTGCCGCTGTGCTCAGCGCCGTGCGGTGCTGGCGGGTCGCTGTGTCCATTGGCCCCTCAATGACCAGTCTGGCCGGCCCAGCTCCTGGGTGGGACGCTTCCTTCGGCTTACCCCAGGGCGGAAGGGACGCAATGAACAGAAGCGCGTGTTACTTTCTGTGTAGTGTAGTCAATAAATGTATCTCTTCCCTGTTGTCCTGTGTCTGTTTCCTCTCTCTCATCCTCCCCGCCCTGTATCTCTTC
>NW_020664483.1:6132006-6171732 GCF_002925995.2 Terrapene triunguis | reverse complement strand
ATTTAAATATTTGATTGCATTTGGAAGTACAATAATCATTGCACACTTAAAAATGTATATGAATTACAAATTCCAAGCAAAGGAGTGTTAGAATATCATGGAATTTAATGTTTCTTTGCTTTGTTTTTTTCTATCTAAAAACTTGGTCCTATTTGTGTTTCATTGACTTGGTAAGAGACAGTGGATACCAACCAACGTATGGCACAAAAACTGGTAGATACATTGCTTAAACGAATCCGTGAGGCTCTGCTCAGCATAGAGGTCCATTTGCACAGATCAGTTTGCAGGATTAGGGCCTCAAGGAGTAATTTTGTTGTTGTTGTTTGTTTTTTAATCTCAGAGGTTAAACCAAAATGCAAGGTTCCCTTAATACTGTTTTAACTGTAGGGAGATGATAATTTGCACTTATTTGAGTGTGTGTTGGGAAAACTAGTCTTTCCACCTGTTTCTTAGACCTTCTCCCCAAGTCTTTGCTAAAGTCCTTTCAAAGAGACACTGCAGGATTTATGGATTTTTAAGTCTCCACTCAGCTTTCCTTTCTGAGTGACAGGCCCCAAACTTACCCTATTTCTGCTGTATTCCTCCATTTTCATGCTGACATTTTTGACCCAATTCTTATTCTAAAACCTAATTCAAGACATACCATTACTACATCCTGCTATGTTACCTTGGCAATCAGTATGTTGTTAATACTTCCGTGAACTGAAAAAATATATTTTTTCTTTTAATCTCAATTTCTTTGGTCCTTTAAGTTTGCTGCACTCCCGGGCAGTTTCATGCTAGCATGGAAGTATAGATAGTGATGATAAACACTTACTTATAGGACATTATATTTGAACTTGAATTTTATAGTACTATGTTTAATTGTAATTAGGTTTTAACACCGTATCTCACAGTCTCTTGGGCAAATTGATACTGAAATGATTATTTTTTATTAATTTAGTTTTAAAAATTATTTCAGAAAAGTTATTTTCGAAAAGCAGTGGTTCTATCTGGATAATGCCATTGGACACATTTATGGAACGACATTTGAGGTATCTAGTGGTGGGAGCCTTCAGCCAAAGAAAAAGATGGAAGAGACTACCACAGGTATTTGATGGGATTGGCTTGTGATTGGGAAAAAAACGGTGCCAAGTAAATGGCTTCCTTACTGAGAACAAAGAGAGAGAGATTATTTTTCCATTAAGAATTTTATGAACTTTCAGTAGCCATATTTTGTCTGTCACAAGGTGCACTTTTTTGTCCTGCTGTGCTAATATTTCAATAGTACTCTGAAGAGTAAAGAGAGATTTTTAATATTGGTGTGAGACAACTGGATCTTTAACATGGGTAAAGACATACTTTATCTTTATTTTATATATTATGATGAGCTGATTGCTTAGGAAATCTAGTGTAAAGCCACTAAGCATGTGGGTTGAATCCTTAGAGGTCTGCTTTCTGTGAAATTAAAATCATACATTTCTCCAGTTAAAAAATATTTAGAACTAGAGTATTTTACAAATTTATATCCTTTTCTTTAGAAACAAAAGAAGCAGGTACAGATAATCGTAACATAGTTGACGATGGAAAGTCTCAAAAACTGACTCATGATGACATAAAGGCTTTGAAGGACAAGGGTATTAAAGGACAGGTAACATTAAGGTTTTGGTGTCATTTCTGTGCTACCCTCATGGTTGTATTTGAGTTTATGAATTGGGGCAATTTTTTAATTTTAGTAGAAATACAAACTTCAGTACTTTTTCTTTGACATTTTGTTTCACTTTTCCTTTCTACATAACTTCTCAAAATGTATTTTTACAAAGACAGTATTTTCTGGAAAGTCTTTCATTTAAGTTGACAATTGTACAGTTAAAGAGGAACATGATTTGTGAACTCTTATCACATTAAGAATTGTCATGACAACAAAAGAAATAAGGGGGAAACCCAGAACATCAGAGAGAATGTATATAATGTGCACAGTATTTTCATTCAATTTTGACCTTCATTTAAGTAAGGTCAGATACATAATGCAATATTTTCATGGTACAGATGTATATTAAAGGTCATACAATGATACATAACTATCAGAGATCCAAGAAAGAGTTAGGGATGTGAAAGTATGAAAATGTTAATGTGAATATAGTACCACATACTTTTAGGTTGTACCTAGAAACAGACTTCATTGATAAATTTGTTTCTATATGCATCTGCATAGTTAAGTGTTAAAATTAAACATTCTCAAGATGTTAATTTTCTTTCTTGAAGAAGGAATTACCCAATTTCATACTATGGTAGCAACAGATAAAGGGATTTTAAAATGTTTGTTTAATGACCTCTCCCATGTACATTTTGGGTATGTCTACACTGCAGTTAAACACACATGGCTGCCCCATGTCAGCTGACTTGGACTTGTGAGGCTATTTAATTACGGTGTAGAAATTCGGGCTCGGGCTGAAACCTGGGTCTGGGACCCTCCCCGGGGTTCCAGCCCAAACCCGAACATCTAATCTGCAATTAAACAGCCCTGCAAGCCTGAGTCAGCTGAAAAGGCCCAGTCATGGGTGTTTAATTGTAGTGTAGACATACCCTTCATTATATAAAACTTTTAAATTTCCAGTGTTTCCTTTCTAGTAGAGTTTGGGGGATCTCTTATGTTTATATCAAACAAACTTGCTATATACTCCTTGCAAGGTCCAGTTTTATCTTCCTGTTCAAAGCAGCTCTCGTGTTGCTTGTGTGCCTGCCTTGTACAGTTATTTGTTCTGTTGTGCAATTGTTGATATCCATCAGTTCCAAAGGAATGCACTAATCAGTTTGAGAGCTTTGATAACTTCTGTTAGTTCTCATCTGTGATAGAAGACATCTCATGTGGATAATTGCTTTCCTGTGTATCATCAGCATCTCTGTGCCATATCTGTGCTATATTGTTAATACAGTTTATTAGAATATTCTACTATGGGGTAACTGATTTCTGAAGTATAGCCATAGACTTCATTTCGTTTGTGATGTTAGCTTCCATAGACAGTGTTCCTTCATGAAATTGCAGTTGAAGTGGTAGAAAGTACATAACTATTTGTTAGCTGCATTTTCTTGTGTCAAAGTTTTCATAGACTCTCCTAAATTAAAGATGGAAAAGGCTTGTTCCTTGAGGGGCCAAGATTTTTGAACAGTGATCAGCACCTTCAGTTGGGACCAGATTTTCAGAAGAACTCAGCACCCTATTAGACAGCAAAGTGAAGCGTCAATTATCTGGCATTGTTCTCAATGGAAGCTCTTGAGTACTTCTGGAAAAACTGGCCACTTAATTTAGATGCCCAATACAGAGCAGAGTTCTTCTGAAAGTGTGAACGCTTTATTATAGGTTGGGCTGGTGGTAGAGTGGCACAGATTGTCATGTACACTGGAAGAAGAACACTGCTTCATGTTTCACATAATTATAGCATTAGTGATTGGAAAAAGCCATCTAGCCAATTTCTTTGTCAGAACAGACTTGTTCCTGGCAGTTTTAATTTTCTTCCCTGGTGTTATGTCTAGATGTTTAAATGTCTGTAGGTAGCAGGCTTCCACCATTTCCTTTGGTAGACTTTCTTTAGTATAGATTTGAGTGGCATGTGTATGTGTTACTTGAAATTAGAACACAGTTCTGTTGTCACTTTAGAAAATGTTTAAAAACAAATTGCCCAAACTCCCTAAATTAATCCTTCTCCTGCCACCTCCATCATCCAAAATACATTAAAGGGACACTATTAATTTGAAATCTAGTTAATTTTTTTTAAATGAGTTAAAAATAGTTTCAAATACTATACATGCCCCTGAGATTCCCTGCCAATTTTAGTGATTTTTGTTACATTTTCCTATTTTAAAAATATTTTCCTCTCCTCTGTAAGGTTGCATGAGACTCATACAGAGGAAACTGACTCTACAGGGAAAACTATGAAATTGACTATATACAAAGTGTTATCAATTGCCTAAAGTAAACAATCTGAAAATATGGTGACTCTTTTCTATTTCAGTTACAATGATCTTAGGTGGTGTTATAATTGTAGGTTGCCATATATTTACATTGCGGTAGCACCTGTCAAGATCAGTGCTTCATTTTGCTAGGCATTATACACACACCCTGAAAAGACAATGCCTGCACCAAAGAACAACATTCTCACACTGTAATTTTTAAGCTGCCATTATTTCTTGAAAGAATGTCTCTCATTTGTGCTGTTTTGTTTTGTTTTTTAATTCCCATTTGCAATTACATAGTACTGTTGAAAGAGACAGATGTTTTTTATGTGCTCCAATAATGAGCAGGAATTTACCATGCAAACTTTCATTGATGTTAATGGCAACTGCATACATAAATCTTTAGTGAGTGAGAAATGTTTATGTTAACGCCTCCCTTAAAATGTATGCTGTGTGTGAAATAAGTGGGGAAATAACTGGATACAATAAAAATAATCTTTAATCTCTCTTTTTCAAGGAAATAGTTCAACAATTAATAGAGAACAGTACAACGTTTCGAGGCAAAACAGAATTTGCCCAAGATAAGTACATAAAGAAGAAGAAGAAAAAGTAAGTTAAGTTCACAAAACAGGGAAGGTCAGTAGTTTTCTAACTTGTAGAGCTTTAAGAATATTATTGTGCTTTTACTTACAGATATGAGGCAGTTATTACAATTGTAAAGCCATCTACCCGCATTCTTTCAACAATGTACTATGCAAGGGAACCTGGGAAAATCAAGTAAGTATATTTTAAAAAGTAAATTTTTAAAGTATGATTGGAAACATGATTTTTTTTTAAAGTTATGAATTAAAAATGATGAATTATCCATTTATTTTTTCCTGTCAATACAAAATTTCTAAATAATGAAAAATAATTGAGGAACTAATATCCCCTTGGACTGGGTAAAAAAAGTAAAACATCTATATGAGACCAATTGTACTTCTTTATCTCATCACATAAATCCCCTCAGCTGCTGCTGAACACATTCTGGTGAGCTGCCAGTTCCCGCTTTCTGGTCAGACAGGATCCTGCCTGTGTATTGTGGGTCAGCAGCCAAGAAATGGGGCCACCTAGCAGAAATAAAGAAGGGAAAAGTAAAATAAATAAATTCTTGTTTTTTCAAAATTTAAAAAACATTATTATTACTTTCCAGAACCCTCCCAAATTTTAAAAATGCAGTTGGGGTTGAAAACAAACCAAGCCACATTTGACTTAATTTAAATATATAATGGGATAATTACCTATTGGTATATATATAATATAGTTTTGTTTTTTGCTCCCAACCTGGACTTATTCGTTGTTTTTTAATCATATAAAGTAGCCATAAGATATTGAGACTGTTGATTAGACTGCTACTTATTATGTTAGCCATGATTGTTTAATTTTTATCTTTTCTTTCCCCTCCATTCTCTCCTTCATTTATTTTATTCATCTGTTAACTCTTGTCATGTTGTAAGCTCTTTTGGGCTCTAGCTAACTTTCTTATTACATGTATACAGCACTGAGCACAATGGGGCCTTGATTAATGATAGGGGACTGTAGGTGCTACTGCTCCAGAGAGAGGGAACTGAAAATATTATAAAAATAATTACAAAGTGTGCATTATTGGGAATAAAATTGCTTTTAAAGACACTTCATGTCCTTACAAAACTGACTCTAAGGTGTTTCACAGAATTATACAGGAACTTGCAAGAACTTGCACTCTGGCTGGTGCACATTTAGATCGGTGCGTCAGTACATTCACCGTTTCATCTCCTACCCTTCAATACTTCCACTGAACATCTTTTGTATACTAAATGCCTCACTGCGTCTAACTGCATGTTTGTTTTGTTCTCAGTGTATTTTGATTAACAGACTTAGTTGTATTCTACTGCACTCTGACCCTCAATGTCATTGATCTAGTTCCTGAACAATTCCTTTTTTAACCTGCCTCTTGCTGGTGACAGTTTTATGGGCTGATGCACAATGCTTTTAAGTCTAGGCAAAGCTGTTTGGCACTGAAAGTAAAAGAACAATTTCTTTTCTAGCCATTTGCGTTATGATACTCTAGCTCAAATGTTGACTTTGGGAAATATCCGAGCTGGCAACAAAATGATTGTGATGGAAACTTGTGCGGGCTTGGTTCTGGGCGCCATAATGGAGCGAATGGGAGGTAAGTAGTACAGCGGCTCTAGTGAAGAACAAAACTGATGCTTGTTTGAAACTGAGACAATAAATGTTTATTTACAGTACTTTACAACACTTTATCTTAGTTTAAAACAACGCTTAATGTTTTGCTTGTACTTTCTGTGGTATTTAAAGGGACACCGTCAAATTGAAAATCACATTTCAGTTTGAAAAGTTTGTACTTAAGGTTACTGCAATTGAAAGAACATAGACAAATATATTCTCTTTTCATTTTGTTTACTTTGTACATGTCACAGCACTTTGTGTATAGTCGTCTCAATGTTGTGTTGATGGTCCATTTCAGTTCCGTCTCATGCATCACTCTCAAAGATGGCTTGGGAGCCCATGTGCAAACTTCCCTCTTGCAGGACCTGGGGAAAATTACCAATAACAGCAGCAGTAAAACTGCAATTTGAGAGGCAGCAGTGGGCCCCCTCGTGTGTAGGAGATGTTTTTGGGCTTGCCCACCCTGCCAGATTGAAAAAGACCTTTATAAATATCATCAGGGAAGCCGGGGGAAAAACCTCCTATTTTATACAATAACTAAATAGCATGTGCAGAATTTATTTTCTAAGGGAGTGCTATCAAACTTGATTTTTATTTAAAAAATTCAACTTGACAGTTTCTTATTAATAAAGTGAAGTGTTAGTAAATGGGACATGTATGTAATGGGCTGTGTGTTTATCATCTGATATGCCCACACCTGGTGTTTGTTGAGGCACAAGTTGCAGCATAATGGCTTAGCACTCAGGGTTCCTGTGTATTAGCTGACAAACGCACACCACATTGTTAGGTTTATTTTAATGTTTTGACAGCCTGCTTTTCAATTCCCATAGGGCTGCTAATTTGTCATGGCATTTTTTAAATCAAAAATCACAGAGCAGTCCAGGTAAATGTAGTAGAAGTCATGGGTTGCTAAACTAACTGTGATTGCTCCCTGATTTTTTATTTAAAAAGTTCTCCTCATGCTTTGGAGTGGGCACCGACCACATGCAGCAGCACCACCCTCTGCTCCCAGCTCGCCAACCCTAATCCCACCCCGGTCGCGTGGGAGGCCTGGAGAGAGAGAGCCTGCCCCGTGCTCACCTGGCAGTGGCAGCTCCTGTGGCTCATGTCCCTCAGGGCTAAGCCCGGTGCCCTGCTCTGGGCATTGAGACCTGGTGCGCAGGGTTGCAGCGCAACGCAGCTCAGCTTTAGTCCCCCTCATCATGACAGAGGGTCCAGCATGCCAAATTGCCATGGTGCTGCGACCCCACTTGCCAAGTTGCAACATCTGAAGCAGGGAGGTGGGCCCAGACCCACTGGACAGGCACCGCTACTGCCAGGTGAGTCATGGCCACAGGAAAAAGATCACTGACCAATGGGAATCACACTATCCATGACTTTTCTCCCACCATGACAAACCTGCAGCCCTAGCCAGTGACTTTGGGGTAGTAGGGTTACTCTCTGAAGCAGAGGGACGGAGGTAGTAATTCCAAATTAATTATAAACATTTGATAAATGTTTGTCTGTGGTGGAGTAACCTTGATGTTGAAGAGGCTGTATATCTCACTGCATTTTCGAATGTCCTTTAAACTAGTCAGATTATACCTTTCAACCAAACCATTTGATAGATATAAACAAAAAAAGGAGCCAAAGGAAATTTTCTGGCTTCTTTTAATAGTTTCCAACTTTTTTATAATGCCAGTGTCATTAGTGAGTTTCTGCTGCTTACTGATCACATACCATGGGGGAATACAGCTAAACTTAAATTACTCCCGAGGCCATTCTGTGCCAAAAAATAAATTCTGCACACAATATTTTAAAATTCTGCAAATTTTGTCAAATAAATGTGGAGGCTCTACCATGGCATTGGGGAGCACTCTGCAGCCTCCCCCCGAGGCTTGTGGAGGTGGGAGGTTTCTGCCCCACAGTGATTTACCTCTCTGCCGGCTGTACTGGGCACCTGAAACATACAGCTGGAGAGAGTTGCATGACCGCTCTTGTGGCTTCCCTTTTCTTCCCTGTCAGAAAGTAATTTTTCTGCTGGGAAGCAAAGAATTCTGTAGAGGACATAAATTCTGCACATGCACAGTGGCTCAGAATTCCCCCAGGAGTATTAAATGCTTGCTTAACAAATACATATGGTCTTAAAGGGGTACATTGTGCCTTCTGAATTGTAACCTATTATCCATTCGGCGAGGCACTCCCCATCTTTCCTGGCAGTCAAAAACTGCTTACACGCTAAGTTTTGCAAAGGTTACATTAACATTAAGCAGCTTATTTCTATATATCTAAATTGAGATTTGAATCCAGACCTGCAGTGATGATACTGTCAACAGCATTATGGTAAATCTGGTTAGATAGTGAGCTCCTTGAGGGCACTAGATTCTGTCATTGTTTACTTACAAATTTGCTTTTATTTATTTTGTGTTTAAAGGTTATGGATCCATTATTCAAATGTATCCAGGAGGGGGACCTGTTAGAGCAGCCACAAGTTGTTTTGGATTTCCAGAATCTTTTTTCAACACTCTTTATGAATTCCCTCTCAGCAAAGTGGACAATCTTGTCTCTGGAACATTTTCTTCTGAGACTTTGCCTTCAGAGCCTGAATATAATGTTCCAGTAGAAGAAGAAAGCAATGGGTCCCTCGATGAGAAGCAGACTTTGATACAGGAAACAGAAGAGGAATCCAGTACTGAAGCAGTTATGGAGAGCAATGAAACAGAAGAGCAAGAAACAATGGACCTTGCTGCTGAAGATACAGACTATAAAGAGAGCAAAGAAAAGGGAAATAAAGAAAATGTAAGTGTGTGTCTTTTACTAGCTTTCCCTGGAGCCACTGTAACTATAGACAAGCAAACTCTATTGTAACTTAGAAAAGATTAACCAAAATGTTAGTGAAACTTTTTAATACTCCTCAAAGTGCAGTTTTAAACTATATAGTGACTAGGAGGGGGAAAAAAGCATGAGAAAAGTATTTTACAATAATATTTTTTGGTTTAAAACTTGTTGTCCCCTGAATCAAGACCATCAAAATAGACTCTTCTTGTATCCATCAAAATGGAGCTTTGGAGTGTTGTATTATTTTGTAAATTCAAGACCACAAAGCTGCATAAAGTAAAACAGTTTTTATGTTTGTGTGAACTCTCTGATGTATCCTTGCCATTTAAAGTGTTATTTCTGTTCTTGTATGTAAAGATTCGGGAAAAACAAAGAAAACAACAAGAAAGGAGGAGAAAACTGGTGGAAACTGCTGCTTTATTGGAAGAGAAAAATGCTGATGGGTGAGTTTGTTGCAGACCATACTTTTATTCTTAATATAAATATTTTGAAGGACCTAGCTTTTTGCTCTGGAATAAAAGTGAACTATGCTGCTTGAAAACATGCATCAGTTTATATGGAATAGCACAATTACTCAGTGTGTGGTGTCTTATTCATCTTATCCCCTCTGCCTTCACTTACTTCAAAAATGACAACTGCTTCTTAACACTGAAGTATTTGCTAGGAAAAATAGTTTCCCAGAAATGTGTTATGATTTTAGGTGGGGAAGACAATGGGCCACAAAGCAGTGTATTAAGATATGGTCTACACTATGAAAAAGTTTCAGATTCTCAGTTCTAGAGGTAATAATTCTCATTAAATATCAGTATTCTTTGCAGGAAGGGAGCAGGTATATTTCGGATTTGAAGTTGGTGATTTCAGTTAAAATCGTGGGTTTCAATTGGATAAAGTAGATCATCAGTTTGCTAAGTTGTAGCTACTCCATTCAGACAACATAATTTCTCTTCTACATGTGAAACACTTTTTTTTTCTTCATTTAATCTGTATTTGTCGGAATTGGTTGCACCAAACTGGTAATTATATAAAGACTTTGTATAAAAAGGTGATAGCAAATGTGATTCTAGAAACCCAAAGCCAGTACAGTATACATGCTTCCTACAAAAGGCCATTTTTTCATGCTAACCTTTACAAGTGTGAATCTTTAAGTGCCTTAGGTTGGCTTAGTTTAATTTTAACTTCACAACACTGTATTCCTTTTTTTCATGCTAAAAGCACTTACAGATAAGTAAGACCTAACTCCAAAAATTATTTATTCTGAAGCTTATTTGGTTTCTTTATGCTACTCATACTTACAGAGATCGTACTGAGGATATGTCTGAAATACTTGCAGGTATTTAAAACATCATGATGGAGCAGAAGGGAGATTTAGACAAAAAGGGAATTTAGTATGTTGCTCTCATTTTTTATTTTTGTGGAATTTTTTGGGGTGGGGAGGAGAGGTATTTTTTAGGAGGCGGGCTATTTTGCCTAGTATAGATGTTAGTAGAAATAATAGTTTTTCAAAGTTTGTTTGTGTGGTGCATAGTGACTGGTTTGGTTTTATAAAGAAACAACACTTTTTCATATTTTGCCGTGTAATAAATATTCTAGTGAGTTTTTCACTAGGTGCCATGAGTTGGCTGCCATTACAAAGCACTTGTATTTTTTATGAAAAATCAGATATAGATAATATGTTTCCACTCTTGTTTCTATTCTAAAACAATCAGAATGACAGAAGGGCAGTAAAAAGAATTTCTTACTTATATGCTGACAGTGTGATCTACAGTGCCTGCATATGATGCGTTATTAAACAGGCTGAATAGGGCCTTTTACTACTGTCCACCTTGTGCACTTACAAATAAATGTATTTGACTATATATGAGGGTCTGGTAAGGATTAGAGTACCAATTTTTGCTATTGAATTTTTCTGCAGTGAGGAGTACTTACTGTAAACCCTCTTCCATTGCTGAGCATCTTCAGGTATAAGGAGTCATATTTATGGTTACCATCTCTTGTTTCCTTTTGTACTCTTTCCAGACCATATTGGTTTTTTTAGGATTTTTACTTAAAAGGTCATTCAAAATAGTCAATGAAATACAGCTACCATTTCAATCATTTGGGTATTTTTTTCTTCCTCCTCTGACACTTATGACAATGGCTGGTAATAACGTGTTATACTTTAGGGACCAGCTTCTTAAGGACTGTCTGGGGGTCACTAGGGAGTGTTTTGGTAGGAGGAAACTGAACATTTCTGGCTTCTGAAAGGCAAACCTGTTCCTGGAATCTTGCATAGAGAGAATTCCAAATGGCTCTTCCAGGGACACATTTCTTCCTTTAGCCTGCCCTGCCTCTACATCCCTCAGGCTGAGAACAGTGAAGTGGATGGTGGCATACCTTGTGGAAGTAGGCTGGGGCAGAAATAATCTGACATACAATCCAGAGTGGCTCTAGTCAGCTTGTCAGTACAGCATGTGAGTGGAAGCAGGCAGGGAGCTTGAAACTCTTTCTGCTATCAGTGGGGAATGGTCTTGTCATAGGAAGCAAGGGAGGGCTAGAAAGGTAGAAGTTATCTCACTTTTGAGCTAGAAGGGAAGGACTCAAGGCTTCTTGCTGGAGAAGAAGAAAGATGGGAGTCGGGTAAACTCAGCACCCGTCTTTGGATGAGTTTGCTCTTCTCGGGGGTTGTAATCATAAACTGTGTTCTGGATTTACTATTCAAAGTGAATGAATTAATTTTTATTCAGTTCAATTTTTCAGCAATATACTTCCCCCCTCCCGCCCCTAGTTTTTTGCTTGTCTGTGATCATAATGCTATGTTTGTACTGGGGGCCATCTCTCTAATTCCATTCAGGAGATTTTAAGCCCATTTCATAGGATGGAATGAAAGCATTCTGAGGTGCTTTTAATAAAAGAAAGTGGTAAGCAGAAATATCATTAGGTCTACAAATGTTATGAAAAATAGAAGTTAGTTGTATCTCACGTATAATGTATTTCCAGAATTAGTCCACCACATTAATCTTGAGGCAGGCCAGATTGCCTGGTGGCACCAATATATGGCGCCGTATGAAAGAAGAAAACAAAATGTGATTATTGGACTTTACCTCATCTTACGCTTATCTTCCTGTTGTCTATCACAGTCCCTCACAGTATTTACGCAGCACTCCAAACTCTACTAGATAAGGCTTGGGAATCTTGTTTTTAAGTCATGCTTGGTTAATTCATGAACTGATGGTTTTCCAAGGGAATTCAGCCAGTCTTTGCATCTGAAAGGAAGTCCTTGTTCTGTGTAGCTTCTCAGCAGAGCAGAAGGGCTTATGGGCTGGAAAGTAGTAGTGATCTCCCCCCATTTTGGCTTCGTTTTTAGTGACCTGGGCATGTGCATCAAAATAACTGTCCCTTCCCCATGTTGGGTAACCTTGACTCTCTCCAGTATTGCAGTCTACTGGAGAACAAGTTAATGAGTTAGAGCTTTAATGTAGTGTTTGGAAATTAGAAGAAGAGCTTATATAGACGTCTCCCTAAGCAGAGTTACCAGAAGATGTTAACAGTATCTTGAAGTACAGTTTAGCAGGGTAACTTTTTTTAATTAAAACTTTGGAAACCGGTAAGTGTAAATTGGATCATGCTGTATAATGGACTATTAAATGAGGGTTGAAAGAGATACTGAATGTGAAGCTATTAAATAGGCAATGACTTGATTTCTTTTTTCAACAGCTCAGTGCAATGTGATCTTGAGTCACAAATGTGAATATAAGGATTAGGTTCTAAACCTTTTTAGATAAATGATTACATTTAAATAGAATTTGCCTGGTTTAAAGACTATCAGGTGAAAATGCATTGAAATAATAAGCCACAGCCAATGGTTAACGGTAAAAATCTAACAAGTGAATTTGGAACTAGATCTCTGTTTTATAAAATCGTAATGAAGGCACTTTGGAGAAAGTTGGATGTGGCAAAAAACTCCAAGGAAAGACCATATGACAGGCATAGAGACTTTTGCATATGATAAAAAGGATGTATTAACGAGCAAACTTAGTACACTTTTGTACACATTGCACAATACTGATGAAGCAAGGAAAGGAAGCATTTTAATTCTGTAGATCATTGGGGTCATTGTGGATCTTAAAATTGTTGCATAGTGACACAGGCACTTTTTTGATTCCATTGGTATGTTACTTTAATTTATTTTATTTATGAAGATTACTTATAAAGCAGTGGATTATTTAAATCAGCAAGTCGTAAACCCCGATTTAAATAATTGATTTTAATCTTGTTTTGCTTTGTACGTTGAACCTTTCTTTAGGAAAATAACTTTCTTATTGGTTGATACAACCATTAAAACATGTTGATTTGCAACCAAATATAGCCTTTACATTAAATTTGGCACTTTTTGCTAACCAGGAGGATACACTATATTTATACTTGGTTATTTAAGCAGTTATACAGCTTAATATAGATTAATTTTTTAAAGAAAATGTGTGTTAGAAAATGGTGAATGACATTTCTTA
The DNA here is from genome assembly GCF_002925995.2 of Terrapene triunguis. Taxonomy (NCBI): domain Eukaryota; kingdom Metazoa; phylum Chordata; order Testudines; family Emydidae; genus Terrapene; species Terrapene triunguis. The sequence continues at coordinate 6,158,284 of NW_020664483.1, read as the reverse complement.
TTTACTTGATGATAATTTTGTGTATGGATTTATGTCAGGTTACATTTGGATCGAAACTTGAATTGAATAAAAAATGTACAAAAACCTAGCATTTTAAAAATTTTATTAGCTAAATGAAACTAACCATCTGGTCATCAAAGAAGATATTAAAACCAATGCCCTTAATAGCTATAAAATATTAATAAACTGAAAATATACTTTTGATTCTTTGTTTCTAGAGAACTCCATTATAATAATTAAAAGTGTATTTTATGTGATTAATGCAGTCAGATGACTGATGGTTTTTAAAAAGTCTCTTGCCCCTTTGGAAGCAGAAAACTAACCTGTAAAATTTCTGTTACAGCTTAATTGTAGCCAGCAGATTCCATCCAACTCCTTTGTTACTTTCTTTATTGGAATTTGTTGCTCCATCCAGACCTTTTGTTGTCTATTGCCAATATAAAGAGGTAAATCAAATATATATATATGTTATAGTTATTGTTGTATTTTAAGTTTGAGACAAGTTTAGTTAACTCATTTTTTTTCTTCCAGCCATTATTAGAATGTTACACAAAGCTGAGAGAAAAAGGTGGTGTTATTAACCTCAAACTCTCTGAAACCTGGCTACGAAATTATCAGGTAAGAGCTGCAGGGAGTGCCTATATGTCAGGGAAATGCAATCTTGTAGAAAATAATGTCAAATACTCAACTTCTCATGAATTAGTAGTTTTATCCAAACTGTTATCTCCTTGTGCCTAATTCCTGCAGTGTTCGGAGGATAACATAAATAGCAAGGGACATGAAGGGCAATAAGAAGAGGTTCTATACATTAGGAGTAAGGGAAGGACAAAGGAAAATGTAGGTCCACTACATAGCAGAGAAGGAGAGCTAAAAACAGATGACAGCAAGAAGGATGATGTGTTTAATGCCTATTTTGCTTCCGTCTTCACACTAAAGGTTATTTGTGACCATAGGCGTAACACGATTAATATTATATATTATTATACGGTTAACAACAGCTTCAAAAATATTTAGGTATGTTAGATATACTCAAATTGGCAGGACCTGATGGAATTTATGTTAGGGTACTTGAGCTAGCTGAAGCAGTCTCAGAACCATTAGTGATTGCCTTCAAGAACTCATGAAGGACAGGTCAGATCCCAGAGGACTGGAGCAGGGCAAACATAGTGTATCTTTTAAAAGGGTAACAAAAAGGACCTGGGGAATTATAGATCAGTTTGCCTAACTTCGATAACTGGAAAGCTAGTAAAACAAATTATTGAACAATCAGTTTGTGAGCACCTATGGGATAATAAGAAATAGCCAGCATGGATTTGTCAAGAACAAATCATGGCTGGCTAATCTAATTTCCTTCTTTGACAGAGTTACTGACTTAGTGCCTGGGGGAAAGCTGTAGATTTTAGTAAGGCTTTTGACACAGTCATACACGACATTCCCATACGCAAACTAGGGAAATGTGGTCTAGATTAAATTACTATAACGTGGGTACACAACTTGTTGCAAAACTGTACTCAAGGAGTAATCAGTGGGTTCACTGTCAAACTGGGAAGACCTATCTAGTGGGGTCCCACAGGGGTCTGTCCTGGATTCCGTACTATCAATATTTGCATTAATGACTTGGATAAAGGAGTGGAGAGGATGGTTATAAAATTTCTGGATGACACCAAGCTAGGAGGGGTTGAAATCACTGAGGGATAGGATTAGAATTCAAAACAATCTTGATGAATTGGTCTGAAATCAACAAGATGAAATTCAGTAAAGACAAGTGCAGAGTACTACTTAGGAAGGGAAAATCAAGCGCACAACTAAAAAGTGGGGAATAACTGGCTAGGCAAACCACAGAAAAGAATCTCAGGATTAAAGTGGGTCACAAACTGAATATCAGCCAACAGTGTGATGCACTTGCGAAAAAGGCAAATATCATTCTGGGATGTATTAACAGGAGTGTTGTATTTAAGACACAGGAAATAATTGTCCCAATTTATTCAGCACTGGTGAGGCCTCATTTGGATATTGCGCCAATTCTGGACACCACATTTTAAGAAAGATGTGGACAAATTAGAGAGTCCAGAGAAGAGCAATACAAATAATAAGGTTTAGAAACCTGATCTATGAGGAAAAAAAAAACATGTTTAGTCTTAAGAAAAGAAGACTGAGGGGGAACCTTATAAATCTTCAAATATGTTAAGGGCTGTTGTAAAGAGGACAGTGATCAATTGTTCTACCATCAGTGGAGTTGGGGAACAAGAAATAATTGGCTTAATCTTCAGGAAGGAAGATTTAGTTTGATTATTGGGGGAAAATGGTGTAACTAGAAGGATATTTAAATAAGAGAATAGGTTACCAGATGAGGTTGTGGAATCCAGGTCATTGAAGGTTTTTAAGAACAGGTTAGACAAATACCTGTCAGGGATGACCTAGGTATGCTTGGTCCTGTCTCAGCATGGAGGGATGGACTAGAATACCTCTTGAAATCCCTTTCAGCTCTACATACCTATGAGAACATCTAAAGTCAGCTTTTTGGGTACTGTCATATATGGCACATCTCCCAAAATAAAAGTAGTAACAAGACTCATGTCTGTACCTGAACGGTGAAAACTGGTTCTAAGCAAGAAAAAACATCTGACTGGCTTCTTTTCTTTTTCTTTTTTCCTGTTGAGAAAAAGGGGGATGGGTACAAATCTGAGGTTCCTCTTGGTCTTAAATCAGCAGAAACACCTTTTTGATTTATAAGCAGATTGTCCATCTGTTAAGGAGAATCCTGCATTTTATTGACTCTCTCCATCTGTAGGTTAACTGCAGTCCTCCAAAGGATTAAATATCATTGCATAATACAAATGCACTTCTCAGACCTCCTTTGGGTTTTAAAAGATTCTAGTGTCTCAAAGTTTTGTCCAAATTCCTTTTTTTTTTTTAAACATGCTCACACAGAAAATGACTCCTCACAGCAAATGTTTTTCTTCTTTGTGAAGGTCTTGCCAGATCGCAGCCATCCAAAACTGATGATGAGTGGAGGTGGGGGATACCTTCTGTCAGGTATCACTGTCACCGTGGAGAAGGTCCAATCTGATGCCAGCAGTTTAGAAGCACAGAAAATTGAAGAGCCAACATCTAAAAAGCGCAAACTTCAAGAGCTTCATTGTTAACATCTGAAGAATAGATGTACTTTTAGTTCTCAGGAGTCTTACAATTAGTAATGTAACTAATGTACTTTCCGTGCGCTTGACAACAAAGAAAAATATACCTGTTACACATCTGCCAACAGAAGCAGAGTTGTACTGTAGAGAAAATTTTGTCCATTCCCTCTGGTAACAACATGACAGGAAGGAGGAGAGAAATTTTAGAGGCAACTTTGTGTCAGAATATCTTTGTTGACATAATCAAGGAACAGACACGTTAACAATTCATTAGCTTCAGAAACACTTTCTGACGATCACATTGAGAGAAACTATTGGGTGAGATTCATGGATTAATGAAACCATTTTATTTGGTTGTTGCAGAAATGACTAAGACTCTGAAGTCCTTTACAGAGGTAGGGTTTGAATTAACATACCTAATTTAGCTTCTTGTTTTACAGCTACAGCAGATTAAAATATTTTGTACAGTAATCTGCTTCCCTTCTCAAATGCAGAACCCTGCCATTTTAAGTGATTTTTTTTAACCAATCAGAAAGAATGCAGCAAAATCATGCACTTTTATTTGTAATGGGAAAATGAAAAAAAAGAGAAGGATATTGAAACCAAATCATCACGTCTTGGCCTCTTGTTCCTGAAAGGAAGAAATGCAAAACATCAGGTGTATGTTTGTAAATTAAAATACCAGATGTTTAAAATGTTTCTATTAGTATTGCATATTTTCTTTTTTTGAAAGCTGGATTTGTATTGGTTTTTATTCTTTTTAATGTGACAAATTTGAAATTTTCCTTATTTATTTTACTGTTTTGTCTCTATTATGTGTCTAGAATTTTTGTTAATTTGCAAAACACTTCACATTTGCCATTTAAATTAAACTCTCAAGAATTTTCTTCTAAAAAGAGACACATTTTGTTTTATTTTCTTCTTTTGGGGAGAAAAAGCTTTTGGGTGGGGGCAGGGGAGGTTATAATACAAAACCACCCAAATCCTGTATCAGGATCCAGTAGCATGAACTGCTCGACCCATGTGTCTCCCACAGGAATCAGCAGGCTTCTGCTTGATTCCAGGGCTCCAGATCCTAATGGAGAATCAGAGCTCAGGGATGGAAGCTACAGTATATTTCAGGTGTGTATTTTAATAAAATATTTAGATTACATTAAAATGTAAAGTGTTGCTCACCATTAGACAAGGTTAACACTTTTTGGCAAACTACTTGCTAATAATCTAATCAAAATATAAATGTGTGCATTTTAAAGAAGTTATGTATATATTAACCATGAGTAAAATAATTACAATAGATTGAACAGGAGTACTTGTGGCACCTTAGAGTTTTTTGCCTCCAGGTCCCTTTGCTAATTTGTGCCTTCTCAATCCTATTTTATGAAAATTCTTTCCCTTGTTACTGAGTGAAAGACCCATACAAACTGGAAGAAACTGACTATATAGAGGAAATGGCAAAATTGACTGCAGAAAGTGCTGGCATATACACAAAGTGAACTGAAAAAGAGAATGGTTTCCTCTAATCTTTCAGTGATTTTAAGGGTTACAAATAGAAAGTAAGCAGTAAAAAAAATTTCAATATGTGACTTAATGTCCTTTTAATTAGTCATCTGGAGAAGAGTCTTGCTGAATTTAATCTGATTTTTCTAGGCCTTTTTGCGGGGGGATAGTGGGGTGAACTCCTTATCTCACACATGCACTTGAATTCAGTGAAGACAGCAAAGATGCTTATAATTATTGCATATATATATTACTGCTAAGTGAGGCAGCCTGGCCCAGAGTGATGGATATGGGGATGGAAGTTAAGGGCTCATTAGTTATCCCGACTCCACTGACTTCTTGCATTGCAATGTTGGTTTAAATCTCCATTGCAGTATGCCTCAATTTCTCCACCTGTAAGACATAGCTGGTACCTACCTGCCACTTTCATTGAGTTCTTGAGATGCTTAATTAGTTGTCTTTCCACTACTGTGAAGGTGTAAATCTCTGTATAAGTGATAAATATTGAGGTTACTGTTGATTGCCTAACCTTTGAAACTGGATTACCCCATTTGAAACACGAGAAACAGGATTTAATGCTGATTGTCATGCAGATGTGCTAATTCAAAAAAAAAAATGCTGACTGATACTTGGATTGTATAATTCAGTGACAAAAAGAAATTGGCTGTAGAAGAGACTGAAACATGAACATAGAGAAAAATTACTTATTTAAAACCAGATGCCTCAGATTAGCTTGATCTCATTTGCATTAGACACTCTGACAATCTGTTTCAGTATTAATTCCTGTCACATTACCTAATTTTAAAATTCACCATAATCCTTTTTTCCCCAAGTGTTAATGCTACTTGTAAGAAGAATATGATGAGCATTCATTTAATATAAGAAATATATTAGCAGTCAAGTGGAATTTTATGCATAATGTAATACATGAAACAAAGTACATATCAAATTAGAACAACTGAAGTGCATCTGTGCATATTATGTAGCTGATAAATGTCCACGCATGTTGATTATAATATAAAACTATAACAAAGTCTTAAAAACTGTCTTGGAGAGTAAAGCACTAAGAAGTAACTTATAATTGCTGCAATTTGCATAAGCTCCCTGCTAGTGTATTTTGGGCTTTGCAATTTTACAAATTACTGTGTAATTTTAAGGGAATTTTAGAACCAATGTGAAGAATTGGATTACAGCACCTAAGGTTTGTGTGTGTCTGATACGTATTGAAAATCAAGTTGATGTCATGAAAAGAACTCCGTTTCCACGCTTTTAAAAAAAAAAAATAGAGGGTCGTATACCTAGGTGAAGTACTGGTCACATAGACCATAAACCTAAAGTCCACATCGCACTGTAAATTGATATGATTGGATTGTGACCAAGTGGTCGGTAGACAGTAAAGGAAGTGAGGAAGGGAAGATCGAAGTGAGAGATGTTATGGGGGGCGGGGGAAAACTGTCCATGTTATAAGAACAGGAGGAATGTGGACTACAGGACCAACAAGTACCGCAAAGGCTGCTGCAATGAGAAAAACTGGTTCAGGCTGTGCTAGTCCTATGGGTCTTGTAATTTCATGTTTGTCGAGATAAGCCTGAATGCCTTCCTGAAATCTTTACTGGTGATCAATTGTTGAGCTGAGAGAGCTGGTGTGCTGTGTTAGTGCTAATAGATCCATAACTCAGGTTGCTAAAGAACTTGCATTCAGGTGTGCATAACTAAATGAAATAGTCCAGGCCTATTCCCTGTCAGAGGGTGACTTTTTTTTCAAAGTTTGAGTAAAAATAGTTGTGCTTATTTTTAACAAAAGTGAAAAATACTTTTTTTTTTTTAAGTGTAATATTTTTTAAACAGCTCTGCTGCCGAAACACCTGTGGCTAGAAAGTTGAATTTTGACAGGGAAAAAACTGTCACAGAGCAGAACTGGCTTTGTGAAAATAGATTTTTTTTTTTTTTGATTGGCAGAGTTTAGCTGGCTGCCAGTTGCAGTTGGCCCATTCCAGATAGTAGAAGTGGGCTTTGTATTTCAGTTCGAAGGCACGGAAGATGGTGGTCTGATCTCTCTTGAAAGTGAGTTGATGGCATGTGGTTTTCCGGTTACTCTTATCCAGGATGAATCTCAGCCAGCTCTCCTTCGAGCTTCAGGTTTTTCTGGACACTGAAGTAAGTCAGCTGTATTCCCTGGGTCTGATGAAATGGTGGCACAGACCTGGGTGTTGAGGAATTGCAGCCCTCACCACCATAATTATATATGCTGACCAGGAGGTTGGCAGAATGGAGCTGGATAGAACCCTGTGTGAGAGGAGGAGGCAAGCAACTTCCTATCCTGTGCTACATCCTGAAGAAACAAATGGAGCCACTCAAGAGCTTCCTCAGGCTTGACAAAGAAAATTCCAGGTCAGTAAACCAGAGGCAGTTGCTGCTAGAGCTAAAAGAATAAGCATGGACTGCATTTGAGCATGGGAGTTCTTTACTAAATGCAGCATTGCAACATCAAGTGGAAGCATCATCATTTTCCACAGCTAGGGTTTCAGTGGCAACTACAGAGGTACTGCCATTTCTTTGATTAACATTTCTTAAATGACCAAGAAATGGCAGGATGGCTACTCTCTGGTGTTGTGAGAATACAGCAAACCTCTTAAAGCTTTCAGGAACTGAAAAGTTTGTGTTGGAGCTGTTCTAGGTGTGTTTTGCAATTGTGCATTGATGGTTTCAGTGTTGCTAATGTGTGATTTTGGAGTTGGAGGGGAGTTCTTAACTTAATTCCAGCAGCTCAGGCATTATTACCTGATCTTCTCAATTTTCAATTTAAAAAGTAAGATATCTAGCCCTCAGGGTTGCAGAATAAACTTGAAAATGTGAACCCTAAGTGCACGTGCACTACAAGGCAAATAAGAGAGAACCAGAAACTTTTAAAGTATCAGTTTTTAAGACAACCATGACTTTTGGGGCCTGACACATGATTTTTGAATACTTGGGGTTGATAACATTAGTTTATTTAGCATCAGTCCACCAGAAAATAATTGAACAATTGTGTCTGGAGCCTCATCAGCTTTTTAAAGCATTCTTTACCTCCAAATTCCATAACCTACAGAAGTAGCTAAGCATGGTCTGGACCCACCTATCTGAAGGTACTTATCACAAAAACTTTCAATAAAATTGAAAATCAGTGGGGAATTTGTTTCCTTCCATTCCAGTCCCTAACACTAAAATATTGCTGAAACACTTGAACCCAATTAAGTGATATCAATAGTGAATACTGACGTTTCCTTGTTCTACTCTCATCCATGTCACATTTGCACTTGTTCATTTTTGTTTAAGACATCTATGTTTAATACTTTAAAAGCTAAACATTATTTCAACACCATTTGGTCTCATTGAGCTGGAACTGGCTTCCACATTTCGTATCCTTAATAGATGCTTTAAATTGTATCTGTTCAACTCACACAAGTATCTGTTCTGTCTTATAGGAAAAAAAGCAAAAGAATATAAATGCTGTTCATGCAAAGAGAGAAATCAAACAAAAATGATCTCTCGCCACCATCAAAAAATCATGGCCAGGCAATGCAAGTCTGCAGAATTGCGCAGATAAAACTAGTATGGGCACAGTGCAGTCAGTACAGCCCTTCATTGCTAGGTCTATCAGCCCTGTGAAATGATGAAAGCAGAACACAGGCTTATAAATAGCAGAGCTACCACAAGCGTTGTTTGGGGCGGGAGGCGGTTTGGAGTCCTATGAATAGTTTTCCACCAAAGAGGTTGTTCAATTCTGCTGAAGTTTTTGATTGAGAACATTGCAGCAGACTTGAGCATTATGTGTATTAAAATGCAGACTGAATTCTTAATTTTTAGCTAAAATATCAGGTCATTATTCCCTATGAATTAGCATTGCAAATGGTGTTACAGTACTGTATTTTGAAACAGACTCACAGCACACATTCAGTAAGTTGTGGTTAAAGGGCTTTTGGTACAATTACATACTTACATTATATTATCATATTTTCACCATAGCACATACCCCTAAGACTATTATGAATAATGGTTGCTGTAAATATGAATCGCTATTTAAATCCTAAATTATTTTAAAGCAAAGCTTCAATGAATTGTAAATGTTACATGCTATAATGAACTTGACTGTAGTCAGTACTAGACATGGATGTCAACCTAGAATTTGATTTGATTGAATACTAAAAAAAAAAAAAGGGGGGGGGGGGAGGGATTTGTCATATCCCTAGAAGCTTCTGAAGACTACTGCTTGCTTATAGCTGATGCTGCTGGCAAAGATTCGTTTCTTTTGTCATAACTGGAGGAAAAAATGGCATTATGCTGTACATTTCCAGGGAGCGGAGAGGTCTGCAAAGTATGCAGACGACACATTTCTTCCTGCAATATTTACGCATTATGGGCCTGCTCATGCTCCGATTGAAGTCAATGACACATCTTCCCGTGAAATCCTGGTCCTTGTCCGAGTCAATGGCAAAACTGCCATTGCCTTCAATGGGTCCAGGGTTTCACCCTCAGTGACTTAAATGGGACAGACTCAAACCCTTGAGTAGTCCCGTTAAACTCCGTGTGAGTAGCCTGTGCCTAAGTGTTTGCAGGAGGAGGACCTTAAACTGTAGTTTTGCTTTGAGCTGTTTTGCAGTGTTACATTTAGGCTGAAATATTTTAATACGCAGCTGGCTAGTTGGATTAAAATAGTCCAAGGCAGAACATATGCTGTGATACAGGCAGGCAGCACGTTACACTTTAAATAAATATCCCTTCCCCGATGTTATACAGTAAAAAGAGACATTGTCATGGCAAGTTTTTTTTTAAAAAAATACTTAGATAAATCTGGTTAAACTTGAGCTCTAGACATACAAATAGTCTTGAAGCTATTTAAGGGGAAATTCCTTATGCTGTTGTGTGGTGCCGTATGATTCATGAGTAGCTGTTTCTACAGCCTCGCTACTCATTGTTCTTAGCAAGGAATCAAACTGTATTATGGAGATCCAAGCCCTGTACCAGTTGCTCATTCACTGAGGAAACTGGGCCCATTTAAAACATAGTACCGTAAAACTCCTAATCCACATGCTTTATCATTTGGCACTTGTGTGCAAAGAATGAGTAGTGTGGTGTGATGTGAGGGCTCCTATTACTGAGAAATGATGGATGAGATGATGTAACCCCTACAATGGGGAGCACCTACTCACACAAATTAAGTTAATGGGAGTACTCCCAGAGTAAGGGAGTACTCAATTTGAACAAGTGTGGTATAATTTGGTCCTACTTTTACACTCTACAACAGTGCATGTATTAACACAATTAAGCATTATAAATGGCCAAAATAAACTACCACATGTGTTTGGTGATACGATAACTTTGCAAAACTTATTTACTGAAACTAATTTACAAAACTAATTTACTGACAATGAATTTGAGTCATTGGTGCAAACCATCAAGGTTCTGGCATATTTTGCATGCTCTTGCTATCTAGAATATAAAGAAAATGTGCATGTGGTTCTATTTTAACCTTCAGAAATAACGTCCAGAAACTACATTTCAGTGTTTTATGTAGATCTGTTTGTCTGATCTGGGTTATTTGAAAATATCCACAAAATTTAGACAAAAACAAGTCAAGCAAGGAGAAGGATTTTGGTCCAAGATCAGTGTTTTTATTATTTCAAACTCAGACAAATATATTTCTGAAGAACACTAATACAATTATTTTCACAAGCATATTAAAATATCTGCCTTACATGTAAGTTTATGTACTAGAATTCATGCTAGTTGGATCTCAGTCGCATAATTGCAAATTAAAGACATTTCCAGCTGTGTAAATCACTACACTTCAGTGGACAGTAAACTGCATTTCCTGTTTTAGGGTAAACAACACTTCAGTGGCAGTGAATTACCAAGAAATATAGGTATTTTAAGTAAATAAAGCTACACCTAGCTTTGAAATATACCACTCGACACAGTCTTCATCCCCTCCTGTTATCGTTGAACTTCTCAGCTATTTTCTGCAGTTCCAAATCCATAGCAGCCAGATTTTCCAGCTCTTTTTCCTATGAAGCATTGAAACCAAGATCGTTTTAGGGCATGGAACAGGTAGGCAAATGTTCTTTTGTATTACAAAAAATAGAGACTAAGACCTGTTAACTGAAACACACCTCCATTCAATTATATATAGATTCAAAGCTGATAAAGCCAGAAGGGACCACTGCGAATCATCTAGTCTGACCTCCTCCATAACATGAACCATAGAACTCCCCGAATTAATTCCTATTTGAACTAAACAGAGCCCAAGTCAGCACTGTTTACTCAGGCAAAACTCTCATTAACCTCAATGGTATTTTTGTCTGGGTAAGCAGTAGTGGTGGGTAAACTTTTTTTTTTCAACTGCAACTTTTTTAGTGGAAAAATGCAGAGTTGGCAACCCAAAACGTTTTTCAAATTTGTGTTGATTTCACCAAACAATTAATTTCAGAAACATTTCTGACACTCCCTCCCCTAAAAATTTTTTTTTAAAAAAATCTGATTTATTCTGTCATTTTCAAAATTAAATGTTTGAAATGATTGCTTCAAAGCTAACATTAATCTTTTTTTAATGCATAAATTATCAAAATGAATCATTTTTGATTTTGTCAAAACAAAACATTTTGTTCAACCCAAAATGAATTTTTTTTGTCTCTTTGCTTTGCTGAAAATTAAAAAAAAAAATATTTTGACCAACAACTTTTTTTCCCCACTTTTTAAAATTGCCAATTAATAAAAAAAATGTTTGCCCAGCTCTAGTAAAGAATTCTGAATAGGGTCATACACTGGAGTTAGGATGCACTTGACCTAATGATGACTTTAAATTTCTGATTATTATGTAGCTGATGTTTCTTCTTCCTTTTTAAAATGCTGTGAGGCGCTCAGATTCTGTGGTGGAAGATCGTATTTGTACCAAGGCAAAGAAATAGATTAGGTAGATGGATAAACAGTTAATGTACAGTTGTCTCATGTCTTGCCAGTTTTCCCTTCCATACATAAAGGTACCTCAATAGCTGCAGGATTCCCTTGTATTTCCCGCTATTTACTGTCAGAAATACCTTTATTACCATAAATACTGATGTAAAGTTATTTAGTTGTCTAGAGTGAATGGTTAGTTTGAGTGATCACTGTACATGCACATTTATAGGATAGTGGAAATCACTCTACCTCTGGCCTCACAGGATTGCTTTCTGTTCAATAATTGCCCAGACACACAGTGTATGTCATGTGTCCTAATACAGAAGGGGTATATTCTGCAAAAATATGGCTGTACAGAAGATCATACTATTACCATAATTTAAAAACAGGATTTACTCCATGCCAACTGTCTCTCTGTCATACAGCACCTCCCCAATTTATGTGCAATCTCCCGTTGCTACTGCTATCCAGAGTACTTCACTAACCACAGTCAAGGAATGTCTCCAATATCCTTGTTCTATTCGCTGAGGCCAAACCATGGTCCATCATCAGCTTTTAAGTCTTATGCTAGCTACTTTCTTTATGAACTTCTGTGCTAGTTTTCCACACGTTGCTAATCCTAGCCTCTTGAGATCACACACATTTAGATTAAGATACAGGCAAGCTCGTCGGACGTTAGTGTAATCTTTGTTGTGATCACAGTGGTTCTATTTTATGAAACACACAAATGGCACAATATGGAAATTCACACACACAATCAAATTCCTCCCAGGGAAACTCTTGGGCATCTACTGCTGAATATTAAGAGGATTGTTCTCCATTCCATGTGCACATAACTCCTATTACCTCCTTCCCTGCTGCCAAAGATATCAGGTAGATGCAACACATCACCAATTCAGGTGCATACATCTGATGTGTGCTGACATTCTGCTCTTACCTGTAGAACATTCATTTAAATGGCACTATTGGAGCATATTGTGAGATCTAGCAATGGGGTTCATGAGCTGAACAGCTCAAACAAAATTGTCTCAAATTCTACTCTGCATTACACTCATGAAGTCAATGGAGGGCAGAATTTTACTCAATGTGAAACTCAAGATATTTTTTCCCCTGTATTATTCAACCAGCTCTACAAAACAGTTGGTAATTTACAATTTAAAGGGCCGGATCTTCAGCAAGAGTAAATCGCTACCTGCATGCTTCTGGGTGCCGTTCACGGTTACGGTCTGTAAGGCAATCTGTATGATCTAAGACCCAGTTAGGTGACAGATCTCCTCTCTGTGTGTGTCCTGCTGTGGGGAAGTAGACTATTTGGAGACTGTGAGGATGTGTGTAATGTACCTTTAAAATTAGTTCTGGAAGTGCACATCAGCATAGGTCCATTGAATTCAGTCAAGCCACACTGATTTATATCAGTTGAGGACCTGGCCCTTAATGAAACTTCAGTACACTTTTTATGATGTTTCGCTCTGAGATTCTACTGATACCATTTTTGTAGGTGGAGCTAAAGTCTGAGCGTGATAAGTAATATCAGTGTCACTTTTCTTTTCATAGAAACTCATAAACACGTACCTCCTCTTCCGTCAGAGGCCTCTGGCTGAGATTTCCCTTGTCGCTCCTGATCATGTGACGCTTTTTTAGGTCTTCCCCAGAATTGTACAGTTCTGGAAATTCAGCCGATTTCTTCCTGTAATTCAGAAGCTGGGCGAGTTGATCCATCCTGTCATACTGTCTTTTCATATCAAGTTTGCGGAGCCTTCCGAGATTTCTCTTCTCGCCGTGCCCGTGATTCAGACCATCCAGAAGTTGCTTTTTCTCCCACCAGTCATAGTCGTATTCAGGGAAGAAATTCTTCTCATTCAGGCTGGGTCTACTTTCCTGTTCACTCCCCAGAATCTGGTCCCCCATATTGTCCTTTTTGTCCAAGTGCCTGCTTTTCCACTGTAGGCGGTGGTAGAAGGGACTGTACCGAATTGCTGCTCTTTTCTCATTCTCTGCAGGGAAGTAACTCTTATACTCCTTCTCCCCGTACCTCACTTTCTCCGTACTATCCTCATTGTCTTGTTTCTGATCCTCACTGTCACGTCTCTTTTCTATTTCAGTGTCCATCTCGTCGTAGCCAGGATAGTGCCTTTTCTCCTCGCTGTCCCTCTCCTCAGAGCTGTAGTGCCCTGTCGACTGTCCTTTGCGCTCTCCACTGTGCAGCTTGTGCGTCTCCTCATCTTCCCTGTCGTGAAGGTGGTGTCTGCCTTCACCATGATGTCTCTTCTCATCCCTGCTGCTGTGACCAGGGTGCTTATCCAGCTCTTCCTCACTCTCTTCACTGTGGTGTTTCCTCCCCTCATAGTGATGTCTCACTGCCTCATGTGGTTCATCGTGGTGCCTCTTTTTCTCATGTCGTTCTTCCTCGCTTTCCCCACTAAGGTGGTGCCTCTTGTCTTCCTCTTCACTGTTCTCCTTGTTCTGATGCCGCTGCTCTCTGTACTCCTCACTCCCGTGGCCGGCGTGCCTCTTCTCCTCCACATCTTCAGAGCTGTGTTTCCCATAATCATTCCTCTTCTCCTCACGATGATGCTCTGGCTCTTCATAATGGTGTTTCTGGTAGTGGCTCTTTTTATCCCAGAATCGGTTCTCTTCCTCATCCGATTCCTCAAGCGGGTTCCTTTTCTCACCCTCGTGATCTCGCCTCTCTTTGAAGGAGTCGCCCACTCTGTGCTTTCTGTGATTATGTCTTGGTTTGTAGCGTCGTTTTTCTTCCTCAGCTTCTTCACTCTCCTCAGATTCTTCATGCCCTCTGTACTGGTAGGAACCGTGTTCCTTAGACTCATGGTGATTCCTTTCGCTGCTCTCCTCCTCTTCCTCTTCCTCCTCCTCCTCTTCCTCACTTTCATGGCTTCTCTTTTCATTGCTGTGCATCTTTTCCTCAGAGTGCCTATGACCCGTAGAGTGTTTATCATCCCCAGGAGAGAACTCCTCCATGCTTTTAGCTAGAGAGTGAGACCTTTTGTCTGGAAGCTCATGCTCTGCCTCTCCTGACTCTTCGGCATGATGCTTCTTTTCTTTGCTTCCTTCTTCACTGTGGTTATTTCTCTTATAGCTATTCTCATCATCGTCCTCTTCTTCCTCACCTCTTATGTCCAGATGGTGCTTTTTTTCTCCTTTATGGATTCTATTCTCATGAGAATGACTATCCCCATTGTGTTTTTCCTCCTCTCCCCTGCTCTCATCTTCCTCATGATGGTGTTTCTCTTCGTTTTCTTCCTTCTGACCTCTCTCTTCCTCTACACTCGTATGCTGATGTTTTTCATCCTCTGATTCTTTCAAATGCCTCACTTCAAGCTGCTCCTCCTCGTTTTCATTTTTCTTCTCTGCTTTATGCCTGCCGCCTACAAAAACAAAAATTGTGTTTAAAAATGTTAACCCAACTCTTCATTAACACATTCTTCATTCAGAATAAGTGGAGTAATTTTTGATGTTGCTAAATTGGTCAGATTGACTTTTTTATGCAAAAAATTAAACACAATGTATTTTTAAAGCTGGTCAAACCTTCTAAAAATAATAAAAAAAAAAAAATCTATGCATTTTTCTTTTAATTTGCTGGTGTTTTTCAACCAGCTCTAATACTAAGCACTTTTAGCTCACATTACAGTCAATGGGAGATGTAGATCCTCACCATCTTTCAAAGTCTGTCATAGAATCATAGAATATCGGGGTTGGACGGGACCTCAGGAGGTCATCTAGTCCAACCCCCTGCTCAAAGCAGGACCAATCCCCAACTAATCCCCAAATCTCTAAATGGCCCCCTCAAGGATTGAACTCGCAATCCTGGGTTTAGCAAGCCAATGCTCAAACCACAGAGCTATCCTTCCCCTGTTGCAATTCATGCACCCTAAGACCATTCCAAATTGCCCAAATAAAGTGACTGGTATATAGAATGAACATTATACTCAAAGCAAATAGAAAAATCTTTCAAGGTTTTTGAATGCATAGTACCAAAGTGATACCAAGTTATGATCCTGTAGTTATTAGACTTAAATCTCACACTCTGTGGTGTTTCCAAAATGTTAAATAAGAGCCTGATTCTGAAATCAGTTGTAATAGTATTATATGTACACACAGTATGGTGTAACTCCATTGACTTCAGTGGAGATATTCCCGATTTACACCTGTGTGAGTGAGATCAGAATCAAAATCTTAAAGATATACAGATTGTAACATCACAGTTTAAAATGTCTTACTTTGTATAGACTGCATTTGTGTTTCTTGGTGCTCTAGAAAGAGGTCTGTCTACATTTATAGCATCCTCTAACATCGCAAAAATTGTTCTCCTTTAGCAGAAGAGCTAATACATATGCCAACAAGAAATTATATAACAGGTTGTCAAGAATGGAATGCAAGGTGTCCAACCTGCTATCAGTTTGGGTCTTAGATACAGTAGTAAGGATAAGCACATTCAGCTTAAAGAGCTATAAAACAGTAGATCAAGGCCAAGATTTTCAAAAAGGACAAATGATTTTGAATGCCTCAATTTTTGGATTTCCAACTTGAGACTCCTTAAAAGTGCTTGACATTCAGCCCTTTATGAAAATCAGGCAGCTTTAGGGGGCTTCAAATTGGGCACCCAAAAACTGAGACATTCAAAATCACTCTTGATTTTTGAAAATCTCAGCCAAATTTGTGCCAGCTGTATTTGAAAATCACTGTGTTCTAATCATTGTGATAGGCTGCGGATTATCATTCTACTGAGAAGTATCAACTGTGGGCTTTTATTATTGCTTTTCTTGGTAGGTTAGCTCCAGGCTTTTTATTTTTCTGTAATTAAACATCAGTTGGAAAGACAAAAAAGTGAGTACTGTAGTTTGCCACACTGTTAAGTTTAGCCACATTTCACTATGGCTATTATAAACTATGCAAGCAGGTTTATACCTGTCTCTTTGTGGTAAATTCCATGACACTGAGGAGAATTGCTACTAGCACAAGACCTGAGAGGATAATTTTCAGTTCCTTGGAGCATTACTCCAATGCTCTGGATTCTGGAAACAGCACTGGCTGCCAAGTAGTTTCTGGATGGATATGAACCCCTGAATAGGCTGGTACCTGCCTATTTGAAACACTGCTTCTCTCCAATGTAACACTGACTCAGCTGTCATTAGCAAAAGCACTCGAGCTGGAGCCTTGTTAGTTTAAAAAGCAGCTGCTGGCAAACTCCCTCCATTTTGGAATGCATTCTCTATTTTGGACAAAATAGCCCAAATTTGTTCATCTTCAGGGCTTGCTGGAAAAACTCATCTATTTTCTCATGCTTTGCAAGAGAAGTTAAGCATAGGAAATCAGGCATTTGCTTCATTGTCTTTTGTCTGGCCAAGTGATTGGTTTAGCCTGGGATTCTTAACCCATTGTTAGCCACCAGCTCAAGGCCAGGCTAGATTAACCCAGTCCTCTATCTGTTGATGGCAATGGTAGTTTTGACATTGAAATCAATGGGAAGAGGATCGTGCCTTATAATACTCAGATGTTTGTAATGCTGGGTAGAATGCACTCTGTTTGAACGTTATTTTGCTACTAGAGTTATCAACAGGCTTAATCCTCCACCCTTTTTCCTCTTCTGACTATTTCTTTCTTGCATATAGTCCCACTTCAATGGGATTGCTTACACAAAAAAAGATTACTCCACTTTAAGGATAACTTATCAGTAAGAACGGGGTCTTTACCGACCGTGAAAAAATAAGTTATTCGACTGTTCCTATTGCAAAATTACATCCTTTCATATTTGCATTTTGGAATAACAAACAAATGATGGCTTTTCATAACACTTTTGAAAAATATGGTTTGGATTCAGAGCTCAGAAAAAACAAAAATTATAACGTTTTAAGAAGTACTATTAACCTTGAAGTCTTTTCTTATACGTGAAATTAAAATGGCAAATGCATCTGGCCTATAAAATGAGAACACATCATAAAAAAGTCATTGTGTTAATAAAATTAAGTCACTTCTACCAAATTCTCTTCATCAGCAATGACACTGATTCAATGAGCATCTCAAATTCATTTAGTATTGCACTTACTCTTCTTAAGGATATCTTTGCACAGAGGATTTATTGGTGAAGCATTTGGTTTAGACAGAGCAGTAGAGAGAACTTCCACTATACATCGTGTTACCTAGAAGAAGCAGTAATTGGGAAAAGCACATTTCAAGTGTAAGACTTTTAAAAACTCTGCATATGTCCAATCATGCATTATCAGAGAGATGTTTAGCTGTAACAACATTGGACTGTGACTCAAGGACATCTGGGTTCATTTCCCATCTCTACCAGAGACTTCCTAGGTAACCTTGTGCAGGTCACTTCATCTCTCTGCACCTCAGTTCCATGCCGATAAAATGGGGATGATAATGGTTCATTTCTCCCACCTTTTGTCTACTTAGATAACAGACTCTTCAGGGGTGGGCCTTTTATTGTGGGTCTGTGCAGTGCCTAGCACAATGGGGCTCTGATCTCCACTTCTATGCATATTAGCATACAAATAATAAGTAATATCAGCAACGTTTAGGATTTGTACTGGTAAAATGATTTTAAAAAGAGAAGGAATGTGTCCAGTGGTTTGAATAGAGGGCTGGTTTTAATACTTGGCTCTACTTCCAAATCACCTGTGCCTCAGGTGACTCATAATTAATTAATTTGTAAATCACATTGAGATCATAACAGGGTAGCTGGCCCATTAAATGAAACTGAACTCAGCTCTCCTGTTCTGGTCCACATGCTCCCAGCTGGACCAATTAAGAGGGCAAGGCAGCAAGTGGAGGCTATGAAAGGTCAGTCAGGAAGGGCAAGAGAGGAGAGATGCCGGAGAGAGAAAGTGGTTCCTGGGCTAAAGCTGAAGAGTAGCAAGAGTGGTTTGCTCCCTGGCCTCGCCCAGCCATAGAGTCACGGCTGGAGAGCTGAAGGCAGGAGGACTAGCACAGGGAGATGCCTGCTGGCTCTGACATGGAGTTAAAGGCCAGAGAAGGCAGAAGGAAGGGGGAGCAGCAGAGGGGCTTCCTTGCTGATGTCTCCTTGCTGGAGAGCTGGACCCTGAGGAACAATGAGAGGGCTGGGGGAAGTGCGGAATGCTTCCCTGCCAACAATACTCCCAGCAGAGAGTCTGTGGGGGTTCCCCTTAGGAAGAGTGGGGTTGCACCCCAGCAGGAAGAGCTGGGGTTGCTGTCCTGGCAGAGGGACAAAGGAGAACTGACACTCCAGGTATGTGTTATGTCAATGACCCAGAGGATGTGAGTTTGAGAGTCTACTTGCACTGGGGTGATATGGATTATGCTTTGGGGGATTTCAACTGTTTTATTAATCAACTATGGACTAGAATATAAGCTTCCATGGAGTAACTGGGGACTTAAAAGGGAAACTGAGGTGAGGGGCCACTTGCAGAGCTGCACTGGGGCCCCGAGGGAATGCCTGGGAGGCATCCACTCATTTATAGAGTTCCTTACAGTAAATATTCCATAGAAGTGCAAAGTACTGTCATAAACAACACATGGTGTTAAACAGGAGCCTTTAGAAAAATAACTAAAAAACCAGAACATTGAAACATCTTTTTCCTGGCTATCACATTGTAGAGTATGTACACGGATGTGGTGTGGTATAAAGGCTTTATTGGCTGAGTTTGGGGTGACCACATGGCTCAGGAGTGCCAATAAACCAGATCACACCATTTATCTATTCTGTATATGCCACATGTTTAATAGCCAGCTATTTCAGAAATGTGATATCGAGTTTCTAGAAGTACTGTTTTCCCCAAGTCTGTGCTATAATGCCTGACTCTTAGTAGCAAGAGTTCAACTGTATAGTCCTTTGAAGGAAAGAAAAATTATTAACTACTAAAATGTAAAAATAAAAAAAATCTAAAAATGATCTAAAATAGCTTTTTCCCTACATAACAATGTAATGTCATTTTAAGGGCTTTCTGGAGCTAACAACAAAACGTACAGGGCTTCTGGCTTATTAATAGGTAAAGCTCCAGAGGTCTCATAATTCACAACCACAACTCTCTCACTGGGTTAAGACACAACTATTACCCATCCTGGGCCTTAGGGCAATGTCATTTGGGGAGTTTGATTGTAAAGATAGAAGAAAACATTTTTGCCACAAATTGCTTCTTTTTAAATACTCTCAGCTGCCCGAAGCTGCTCAGCCCCAGGGACTGTCAGAAGTAAACCAACGGGAACAGAGTAGTGGCCAAGGTGCTGATGATGAGTGCCCCAGATAAATAAAATGTATCACTTGAGCTCAGATTACCCTCAGATCTTTCTTGGAAAAAACCTGAGGATTTCCTCATAGAATCAGTAACCGGTCTTCCTTATTTCACCCGTACGTCAAGGCTACATTTATAAATGTCTTCAAATTTGTGACCTCACTCTTTGTGATCCAACCACATTTTGGTTTTATTCAAATGAATATTTCAGATAATTTTTCAGGCAGACAAAAAAGATAAAATTTTCAAAAGTGCCCAAGTCCCATTTTCAAAAGTGAGGCCCAGCTTTTTAAAGGTACTTAGGCATTGCTGAGCTCAGTGTTGCAACATCTAACAGACTGAGGAGCCTAAACCTCATTTTCAGAATGGATTTAGGCACTCGGGAGCCTAAATCCCATTAATTGTCAATAGGATTTTGGCTTCTAATTAGCTGAAGGGATTTC
Organism: Terrapene triunguis; assembly: GCF_002925995.2. NCBI lineage: Eukaryota > Metazoa > Chordata > Testudines > Emydidae > Terrapene > Terrapene triunguis. The sequence continues at coordinate 6,138,034 of NW_020664483.1, read as the reverse complement.
AACGCTTTTGTTAGGATCCTCAGTCAGGTGTTGCAAACAATTTCCTGAAGGGATTTCAGCACTTAGGAGCCAAAATCCTATTGACAATGGGATTTAGGCCTCTAAGCACTTAAATCCATTTTGCAAAGGAGATTTAGGCTCCTCAGTCAGTTAGGCATTGCAACACTGAGTGCAGCAGTGCCTAAATATCTTTTAACACTCTGGGTTTAAGGAACCTATTGAAAGCTGATGGGATTTAGGTGCCTATGTCACTTAAGTGCTTTTGAAAATTGGTGGAGAGTATTTTGATTGAAACTTTCTAAATACAACACTTTATGGGATACGGCTACTCACCATTTCTTCAACATGGTCTTTTTCCATTGGCATGGAACTGATACCTGGAAGGGGGAAAGTTTACAGTATCATGGATTCATGCAACACAAAAGCCAACATTAATTTCACTGACAAGAGTCATTGGGAAAATTGACCTTGAATGGGGTGTTTGCTTGATGAGGGGTTTGCAGGTGCAGCCCAGAGTTATTTTATATTGTACCTTTATTCAAGAGACAATACCTATCTTAAGTAACTGCTGGCCTGGGTTGTGGGCTGGCATTAGAGAACAGGAAACTGGAATCTAGACTCCTGGGTTCTATTCCCTTGTCTGCTCCTGAGTGATTATGTGACTCTGGATAAGTGATTTAGTTTCTGAGAGATGCCCATTTGTAACAATGTAGAATAGCTTTCTCCCAGGGGCATTGTGTGGCTTTAATTAATGTTTGAAGCTCAGGTCTACATTCTAGTAGTTTGGCAACGCATTTCAACCCACATGTTATTTTTATGGCTGCTGTTGATATTTCGAGCATAAGAAGGAAACATTCTGATAGTGCGAGGGCCAAGTGAAGAGCTGTATATAGTGAGTTAGCTCATGGAGATGTGACCACCTTAAGGGCCCATATTCATTCTCAGCTTCTACTGCAACTTCTTGGTAGGGTGCAGAAGGTCTACTGGGGAGACACTCAAAGCTCTGAGTGGGATCAGAAGCCCAAACTTGAGAATGGAAAGCAGCCATCATGCCCCCTCCAACTGGGACCTCCAGAGGTCCAGTGAAGCTTGAACAGTGTGAGGCATTTGTTGGGGGGAAAAGCATGGCCGAGATGGGCTGATCCAGCAAAGCTTCCTCTTAGCAGCCTCCTATGCAATGGCTTCCTGTAGGGGAGCTAACTCACAAGGGAGGGAAGTCGCAGAATTCCACGCTCCCCTCTCCCCCCCCATCCCCTCCAAGACTAGGCTAGCACCAGGGAGATAAAATTAACACCTCCCTGCACCAGCATTAGTGATTCTGTCCCAAGCTGTTTACATTTGGGAAGGAGCTGCTGAGTGTGAATACATCATTTCATGCATTAGGGCTACAGTAGGCTCTTTTACTGCTTAACAAGCATTGTTACTGTCCAATAATAAACCTTGTAGAATCACATGAATGGGACTCTCTATGGGTTTTTTCAGAAATGGAATTAGATAAGGTGGCCAGCCAGACATAACTATGCAGAAGCAAGGGGCTTTGGAGTGAAGATGATCTCTGTGCCTTTGCCTCACCATATTGTGTATAGTTATGCAAATAAAGATCACATTCAACTGTTGCCTTCTTTATGACCATATGACTGGTGGGATAGAGAAAAGAGAAAATTGAGCCAGTCTGCCCCCTCTCACAAAGAACCAGCAAAATTCTGTGAGGCTGACCTCATCCACACAGTAGAGAGGAGTTTGTGGTATTGCATCGTCAAGTGGGAGCAAGACCTTCCAGCCCCATGGTATGTGGGTTTGTAGAGTCAGGAGCCTGTTTCACGCATGACTGAATCTCTGTAGCTCCAATGGCCTACCTTCCACATCCAGCAGCGTGGATATAGCAGATGTGCTACCATAGGCTTGTTTTCCCCTATGACTGCAGAGTTGAAGTCCTAGAGGGGACCCAGAGGTAGTTAATGCACCTCCAAACTGTAATAAGTCCCTACCCAATCATTTCTAGCAGCACTCCAGCTGGTGTGCAGGTGAGGGTGCTGTTTAAAGCTAATCATCTCCTCCACCATTAGTATTTGGGGCTGTCTGAAGCAGGTTATTTATTTAAGTAACAGGAAGAAATAACATACCAAGTAACCACAGTACTGATGGTGCTGGAATCTAACCTACCTGCATCCTCAGTCTTACACTCAGTGACCTGTTGCAGAAACTATCTCTGAGAGAGAGAACAGAAAATGTGGCACCATACAATGTCCTGCAGGGTATGTGGCAGCTTTCAAATTCCTGTTAAAACTTATCCCTTGAGAGCACATCACTTGCCCCCTTCCACATACACTAAGTACAGTAGAGGCTTCTGTGCTTGGGGTCCCCCTGTAGGGTCCTCCCCTGGATCCCAGTGTCGGAAGAACAATGTAATGGAGGTGGCGCTTCCCCTCTCATCGTGTGTAAACTGAGGGGATGATCCAGCTCATAGCCTCTTCTCATCTTTGTGAGTTGGTGTGACTCATTCCATCAGAAAACATAGGAGCACTTGCAAAGTTTGCTGCACAAATGTGAATAAACTGTTGCCTGCAGCTGTTTTGTGTTCTTTCTAATAATCCAGCCACAGAGCACCCCATCTGACTGACACTTGTTTAATTTGGTAAGACACAGAATATAAAATTTCTTCATCCCTTGATCACTTTAAAATATTAACGATCCTAACTCTGTGCAGTCTCTTGAGTATTATGTTAATAGAGGAATCAAAACAGCACTGTGCCGTTCTGTCATTCCAAAACTCCAGTTTCTCCAAGATTCAGGCTCTTCACAGGCAGATAAATGTTCCTCAAGCAGCATTTGTCTGATGATGAAAGATGACATTCCAAGGCCAATAAGAGGTGTGAGGCCATCATAACGTCAGGAGAAATAGTGAATAGTGGACAAGTTTCATATTAGCCTTCCATGGGGGAATAAAATGAATATCAAATTCACATGAGAGCTGAAAAATATATGAGGCAGATTCTCTGCTGTAGCAAAAATCCATTCAAAGCAACAGAGGGGGAAGCCATCAGGCAGCCAATCTGCTCTGTTCTTCCCCGCTGTACGTTGCTCTAACCTGTGCCAGCTGGCAAGAGTCCCAAGGGACTGGCTGCCAGCTGGGGACAGCTGGAGTACGGCACTCTCTGGCTATATAGTCATCCTGCACTGGGTTGCAATGGGTGCATGTAGGAACTTTCTACACTGGTTCTGTAGCTGCTCGGGAGATGTAGATGTTTTCACTGCCTCAACAGCACAAAGGATTGGAGCAGGGCGGTGAATCTGCCCCATGTGTTTTTTCTATCACGTATACAGCTTTAGCTTGATAAAGTGGGAACAAAACCAGGAAGCGGACAGAAAAGCAAGCCCTATATTTAAACACTGTCTTAACTTAATTTTTAATACCTACCTGGCAGACATCACATGAACATTTCCCCCTCCTGTATCAAATATCTTTAGGCCACGAAAACCGGATGGCCTGATTTTCAAAGGTGTTGAGTGATCACAAATACCACTAAAAGCATGAGAACTGCAGGTGCTCACCACAGTTGAAAAAGTAAGCAATATGTCAGCATTAGTTTTACTTGCATCGATTTATGATTGTTTCGGTGTAGCCATGTAGATTCTCCAATCAGGCACTGTTTCAAAATTTCATCAGTGCTGATGACTCACGACAGCACAATCTCTGAATGAAATGGAAATTTCAGCAAAAAATTATTTTTTAACAAAGATCCTATAAGTCCAAGTTTGGTAGGAATGAAAATAAAATTCAGGAGGCTGGAGGAATTAGTCATTTAAAAAAAATAGACTTGCCAATTCTATAGTTTACTTACCCCTGTGACTTTTGAAAGCTATATAGTCAAGATAAGAAATTGCATATACATAGTGTTGGCAGTGATGTCACAGACAAATAAAAAAGAACAATAAAGGCCTGATCCAAAGCCCAGTGAAGCAATGAAACAACTCTGATGGACTTCAGTGGGCTTTTTGGATCAGGCCCTATATGTAAGCATTTATATCTCCCTTTTTCATTTCTGCTTTATTATAGTAACAAGACACTTGAGATAGTTCATTTTGTGAATTGATTGCACTTCTAGAGCTGGGTTTTCTCTGCTTTCCATTTGATGCCTCTTAGTGTATCTAAACCTGAAATAATAATATCCCAGAAATGCACTGTTAACCTTTACATTTCCCTAATGAAATTAGGTAGTATGTATAAGAAAATACTCATTTTGGTTTTAGTTATAGAGCTCATGTAAATTGCTTGAGTTAAGTTTAATATAAAAACCTGTGAATTCAAAACAATGTGAACAAAAATCTCTATTACCTAAAAATACTAGCTTTGCTACTTTAAAATCAGCTATTATATTTTGCCAGTTGCTTCTAATTAACTTATTTTGCATAAAATTAGACTTTAAGACATCAATGTAATTGTCATACTGGAGACAAAGTAAACAGATGGTTGATTAGCTTTTGAGTAGTTTAAGGAAAAGGTGTATTTAAAAAAATGATCCTTAGCACGAATTCTACAGTTAACAGGCAGGGTAAGAAGATTACCAAGCACTACAGTGAAAAGGTCCTTACCCTGAGTAGTGCCTTACTCTGTGATGAGTCCCATTGAAATCAATGGTTGGTTTCAGAGTAGCAGCCGTGTTAGTCTGTATCCGCAAAAAGAACAGGAGTACTTGTGGCACCTTAGAGACTAACAAATTTATTAGAGCATAAGCTTTCGTGGGCTACAACCCACTTCTTCGGATGCATATGGGACTAGTGGAGGAGTTGGGTACTACACAATGAGAGTAAGGGTAGCAGAATCAGATCCCAAATGAATAGAAGCAGAATAAAGAATAAAAATACAGATTATGAAAGACTAAATTGGCAAAGCCATTCAAGAAGACACTATGTTTTTGCATCCTTTCTTTTAACATATTAAAGCTTTTCTAAAATCGGGCATATGAATACAATTCATTGGTAAATTTAACAGGAATTCCAGCTATGTAATTTTACTGTTTAACCATCCATGAATAGTATATTGATTTTTGTTAATGCTTTCCCTTTAAATTTCTAGAAACACCTTGTATTTAGCCAACACCCATTACATAGAAACCGTTGTCTGCCGAAGCACCTCTCCATAGTCATACTATTCATTCTGAGCATCTTGTTAAACCTCCAGGGCTCTTCATGTCTAGCTTTTGCAGAGGACTATGCAAACTCACAGACCATTTGACAGAAATAAACCACTCAATTATCGTGTTTTTTTTTTCTCTTCCAGAATTCAGGTCTGTTTGACAGTTGCAGCAAATAAATCCATCCGTTGATTTCAAGTGATCCATTGGTTTCAGTAAGGAGTCAAAGTGCCACCATCCAGGCTCAATCTAAATAATTAAAGTGGGGTGGATAGAAATGACGACAAAATCTCAACAGATGGCGTAATCCTCCAGGACAAAACATTCCCCTTCTCAATGTAGGTAAAATTTCCCTCCAACAGCAAGAGGTTTTTTTGGTCAGTTGGTTGGACATATTTTTGTTATTTATTTATTTATTTATTTTTAAGAGTATGCTGACTAACATCAACTAAAAAACAAACACCAGTTTTTCAAAAAAAATCGATCTGGACTTTTAATTCACATACCATTTTAAACTGAATCCACATAGTAGATTTTTTTCCCCAGACAATGACATTTTTTTTAACATATAAACCTGTTAATAGGATGGGAGTTGGAGAAGAGACAAAGATGCCAGACACTTATTACCTGTTTGTATTCTCCTAAATCCCATACGGGGACCATTTCTTCCTTTTATTTTTAATTACTTTCAGCTGTCCTAATTTCTACCCAGTCTGTCTAGTAAAGTTCAAACAGTCCTGGTTGTTTCTACTCTGAGCCACAAATGATCAAATTTGCGTGTTTGTATTTGCAAGTACTCACACTATCTATGTGTCCATCAACACAGCCAGAGACACTGACACACACACACACACATATCAGTGTCTGTGTTATATATAAAAAGCATGCAGTAT